>NW_020628818.1:10105418-10705418 GCF_003573695.1 Papaver somniferum | reverse complement strand
ACGAGAAGGCGATGCTGCTCACATTCACGATGAAATAAGGTCAAGATGGAGCAAAACTCGAGCTGGGATTCAAATCAGTTATGACTCGGGTTTTGCTGCTGCCGTTGGCAATAAAGAAATGAAGAAGCGGGACATCGGTGCTGCTGTTCATGATAAGTTGATCAGAAAGAATTGGTTTCTCGAGCTTGGCAGATTTGGACCTCGAGCTGGACAAGGAACAGATAAGCAAGGACCTAAGGAGTTTGATATGATGTTAGCAAGATATTCGACCAAGAATACATGATGGAACTGATGCTGCTGCCGTGATTATTGTGGACTCTGTAGGATATTTCCGCGTCCAAGATAAACAAGGAATCATCGATACGCGTTTGTGGAGGTTGGATAATCTTTGGAAGTCAAGACTTGAGCGACAATTCAGTCAGAGAATGGTTTTGGATTGATACTTCAGCTGCAAAACAGCGACCGAGTGATGCTTTTACCGTTGAATTTCAAGATGAATGGTGAAGATTAAAGCGCTGATTGTTCGTAGCGGTTTAGAATTTTTGTGTGGTTATCAGATTCGAATTTTCAGGGTTCGATTGCTATAAATAGAGGTCTAAATTGCAACCAAAAGATATCTCCTCACCCTCACTTTCACGCCCACAAACTGCTCGATAAAATTCTCCAGAGAAGAACAGAAGCATAAAGACTTCACATATGCACTAGTAGCAGAAAGTTTATAGCAACAAGGAGATAATGGCTGATCTTTTGCAACAGAGGCAGTAGTAGCTAAAGTTTTCTTGCAACAAGGCGACAGTGGCTGATCTCCTGCAACAGAAGCAGCAGTAGCTAGAGTTCTTCTACAACTACAGTTTGCTTTCTATAAACTCTATTATGTCTATCTAATTTACTTATTTGATTGAGGATGAATTCTAAGTACTATATATGATTTGATTTAGTATATGAATTTGTTCTGATTTCTTCATATGATTATTGTTTGTGTTTATTATTAAAAATGAATATGATTGATTGATAGATTGTTTAGGTGGCCAACTGAATATATTTGTTAACTCAATCTAATGCTAATAAGGGTTAGGATATCCGTAATTGTTGAATAGTTTCTTACACAAGTAGAGAACGTGAGACCTTGCGGAGGGATTCCGTAAAGCAATCGCGTGTAAACACAACACTAGAAAGTAGACTGAGCGTACTGAGTCTAACTACTAGGATTAAACCTAAATTCACAGACCATAAAGCATTCGACTGAATTACATCTTGTAAGCATACCTCAAGGTGGTTCAGACGGATAGACTCTGGCGACTAAGCGTACCTGTTGTCTAGTAGATTAAGGGATTTTGGAGATAGCTAAGCGTATTTGTTATCTTACAGTTAGTAATAATATATGATTAATTATGAATGGATGAATATACTACTTTGATGAATATTTAGTTACGAAGAAGGATTCCTAGATCATCTCACTCCATTTTGCTTCCAATCTTAATTAATTCTCATTGCTTTATTATTTATTTAGCTTTTGAATCTAAAACAAAAACCTCCATTTGTGACAACTAAACTCCCTGCTCTTCGTGGGAACGATCCTTGCTTCCATTATATTACCAGCTAATTGTGTGGAAATAAGATTATTAATTTGTTGAGCCTACGACACCCATCACTTTAACACTCTTAAATTATCCCTTAGTGATCGTAATAGTGATGATTAGTAGATGTGATGAACACTTAAGCATGTTTTACATGTTTCATCCAAACAGGTACTTAGGGGCATTTGAGTAATCTTTTATACATGGAAAATAAAACTGAAAGGAGAGGGGGAAGGGGGATCGTGATCCTCTTTTGCATTTTCTCTTTCTCTATTAACTGTAGAAAAATGAAAAGAAAGTGACTGAAAACTTGGATTAGGGAGTTTTGTAGATATTTGAGTATATGAAGTTGTTGTTGACGTTGCTGCGATTGTCTTATTTTGAAGTGGATTTAAAATTTGGAGATATCTTAAGATCCGTCGGTTGGATTATGATTACAATTATATAGGTAATATTTCATTGTGTAATAAAAATGCGGTTTAAATTTCAAGAGGATCGGGTCACATCTACTACTGAAATTAGTGTATGAGTTATGACTGCGTTCTGCAGGATTGAACCCTGGACAGTCAGCTGATCTTAAATTTTATCACCATCTATACATCGGATTAAGCTGAAAATTTGGTATGTTGTTTGGTTCCGTATGGGTGACCTAGCTTCTGTAAAAGTTTTACGACGATCGGGTAACGTTAGCTACTGAAAACCTTAAATAAAATGTGGGTATGTATTAGTTCTATGAGGTAAGGGTTTCTTAGTCTTGAGCCTGCTTGAAATGGTGGGTATCTATTGAATTAGATATATTATCCTTGTGATTGCTCGAAATCAATGAGATGGGTATTATCAAGGGTTTAATGACATAATTTCAAAGTTGAGTAGGAATGAAATATTTCTGGGACATAAAATCAGCCAAGAAGCATGGTGTTGTTGCCGTTAATTTTTTTTGTGTTGAATAGTTATGGTTTGAAAATGTCCAAAATTGTTGGGTTTGCATCCAACTCGAATTTGCAGGTGGTGAAGCTATTAAAGGAGCTCGAACCAATTAGGGAAAAGACACCTCTTACAGAGAATGAGACTACACAACTACCACTTGTAGAATTTCATGAAAGAAGAGTACATTTATTACTTCTTAGTATGAATTTTTTTCTTTAAATATTCTCTTATAACTCGTAATTTGGTCAATCATTCGACCAATTTAGAGCTAGTACATGACAGATATATGTATTTCATTCTTAAGTATAAATGATGTGGTTTATGAATCGATTGTACAAATCAAATAGAAATTAACTAAGTAATGCTCATCTTTAATTAGTTCTATTTGAAATATTATTACTTGTTTAGTGCTGATATCAAGCATTTCATAAGGTTAGCCACCAAGTCAAAATTTTAGAATGGAATTTTGGAAAGTATAACGCTTGACCGTGTATACTTGATATGTTCGTCGTATCATGAAATGGAGTGGCGTTGAACTGGTAAAATGAGAATCTCATTTAGCTTATCAGGAATTCTTGTGTAGGGTAATTGTTGTTGTTTTGGTTATAGAAATCTTTGGTAGATAGAATACCTGGTAGCCGAATCCGTTTTATACGTTGTTTGACAACCACTAGAATGGTGTCATGTTACTGACCTTATAGTTTTGTTCAGTTGGCCTATAAAGTAATGTTGCTTTTGGGTTTATGGCGTTGCTATTCTTGAGAAATTGGTTTTGAATGCAGTAATTGATTGAATGACTTTGGATTTTGTGAAAACCATTAGCATACCACTAATGTACAGACTGTTTGTAACACTTGTGTTTGATCACCCTTGAATATTGTAGTAATCATGTATACATGAATGATTATTTCTTTTAACTTTGTTGGTACTAAGGTAAGTGATTCTCTGTCAGTTGTCCCATTCTTTGTATTGGCCTTGGTTACACATTATTGCTTGAAATCTTAAATGAATGTAAAATATTTGTGGATCTTAGTATAATTATCGGTATACTGTTACAGTGTCTCATCCTTGCTATATTGTTGGTGATATCCTTTGTAAGAGATGATCGCTACCCAAAAATGGAAGTTCATATCGTATGGTGGGAGGTAGTTGTTGCCGTTATGGGCAATTCATACTATCTAAACTAAGGATGACGAACTACGGTCGTGCTTGATCCCTTCGAGCAACGGAGAGGGTATGTAGGCAGTCGCTTCGCGGTTCAGCACAATTCTACAAGGTTGTTCATATCATCTGAATGCCTTGGTTACTGCTTTGCAGTTTATACCATGTATTCAGAGATGATTGCAACCTTGGAAAATATATATATCATTGAAACTGGCCAGTGATGGCTGGTAACCAGAACTTCCTTGACGTTGGAAATCGGTCATCTGTTATTTTGGGCAATTGGCCCTCTGTGAATATTGGCAATTAGCCATATGTTATTTTGGGAAATTGGCCTTTTGTAAATTATGGCAATCGGCCATCTGTTATTTGGGCAAATGGCATTTTGTGAATTTTGGAAATTGGCCATCTGTTATTTGGGCAATTGGCCTTTTGCGAATTTTGGGCAATCGGCCATCTGTTATTTGGTCAATTGGCCTTCTGTGATTTTAGGCAATCGACCATCTGTTATTTGGGAAATTGGCGGCCTTTTGTGAATTTTGGGAAATAGACCATCTGTTATTAGGGCAATTGACCTTCTGTGATTTTTGGCAATCGGTCATATGTTATTTAGACAATTGTTCTTCTGAGAATTTCTAGGCAATCAACCGTCTTTGAAATTTGGCAATTGGCCATGTTTTTTATTTTCGGCAACTGGCCGACTCTTATTTTTGATAATTGGAAACCTAATGGAATTTTATGAGTATTATGGTGTGGGACATATGCTCATAAAATTCTAGACTTGAGACTAATGAGAATTCTACCGTGTGCAGGATTATTAGTGGACAAAAATTTTACTTGAGTGGCATATCAGAGAGTCGGATTTTTCCAAACGGATCCGAACCCGACCCGCTGAAAGAAAAAAATTCTCTGATCCGTCACAGTTGATATCAGAGCAGTTATGGTTCATTCGGGACTGTGAGTTTTGGACTCGTCAGCGTGTTTTGCTGTACTGCATATACAGGTATTCTTCCTTATTTATAAGTTTTATCTTGAACTTCAGGACGAAGTTATTTTTAAGGGGTTAATGGTGTGACGCTTCATATCTTTTTCGACCTTAAGTGAAGATATTTAAGGGAAATCTACCCTTATAATGCTTAAAAGCCTAATATTCAAGAGCCTTTAACACTCTTAAATTATCCCTTAGTGATCCTAATAGTGATGACTAGTAGATGTGATAAACACTTAAGCATGTTTTACATGTGTTATCCAAAGAGGTACTTAGGGGCCTTTGAGTAATCTTTTATACATGGAAAATAAAACAAAAAGGAAAGGAGTAAGGGGGATTATCATCCTCATTTGCATTTTCTCTTTCTCTGTTAACTGCAGAAAAATGAAGAGAAAGTGACTAAAAACTTGGATTAGGGAGCTTTGTAGATATTTGAGTATATGAAGTTGTTGTTAACGTTGCTGTGATTGTCTTATTTTGAAGTGGATTTAAAATTTGGATATATCTTAAGATCCGTCGGTTGGATTATGATGAAAATTGTATAGGTAATATTTCGTTGTGTGATAAAGGTTAAAATTTCAAGAGAACCAGATCACATCTACTATTGAAATTAGTGTATGAGTTATGACTGCGTTCTGCAGGATTGAACCCTAGACAGTCAACTGATCTTAACTTTTATCACTATCTTTACATCGGATTAAGAAGCACCGTATGGGTGACTTATTATAAAAATTTCAAGAAATTTTGATCATTGTAGGTATGCCAAAGTGTGATCGAATCAGGACTGACTTCTGCAGGCTTGTAGTGCAAGCAATCTGATTCAAGTTTACATATCTTTTTAACCGACCGTTATAACACTGTGATTTTTGGATATGTTTTAGTTTTATGAGTCACCTAGCTTCTGTAAAAGTTTTACGATGATCGGGTAAGGTTAGCTACTGAAAACCTTAAATAAAATGTGGGTATGTTTTAGTTCTATGAGGTAAGGGTTTCTTAGTCTTGAGCATATTTGAAATGGTGGGTATCTGTTGAATTAGATATCTTATCCTTGTGATTGCTCGAAATCAATGATATGGGTATTATCAAGGGTTTAATGAGATAATTTCAAAGTTGAGAAGGAATGAAATATTTCCGGGACATAAAATCAGCCAAGAAGCATGCTGTTGTTGCCGTTAATTTTTATTGTGTTGAATAGTTATGGTTTGAAAATGTCCAAAATTTTTGGGTTTGCATCCAACTCGAATTTGCTGGTGGTGAAGCTATTAAAGGAGCTCGAAAAAATTAGGGGAAAGACACCTCTTGCAGAGAATAAGACTGCACAGCTACCGCTTGTCGAATTTACTTAAAGAAGAGTACATTTCTTACTTCTTAGTGTGAATTCGTTTCTTTAAATATTCTATTATAACTCGTGATTTGGTCAATCATTCGACCAATTTAGAGCTGGTACATGACGGATATATGTATTTCATTCCTAAGTATAAATGATGTGGTTTATGAATTGATTATACAAATCAAATAGAAATTAAATAAGTAATGCTCATCTTTAATTAGTTCTATTTGAAATATTATTACTTGTTGAGTATTGATATTAAGCATTTTATGAGGTTAGCCACCAAGCCAAAATGTTAGAATGAAATTTTGGAAAGTATAACGCTTGATTGTGTATACTTGATATATTCGTCGTATCATGAAATGGAGTGGCTTTGAACTGGTAAAATGAGAATCTCATTTAGCTTATCAGAAATTCTTGTGTAAGGAAATTGTTGTTGTTTTGGTTATAGAAATCTTTGGTAGATAAAATACTTGGTAGTCGAATCTGTTTTATACGTTGTTCGACAACTACTAGAATTGTGTCACATTACTGACCTTATAATTTTGTTCAGCTTGCCTATAAAGTAATGTTGCCTTTGGGTTTATGGCGTTGCTATTTTTGATCAATTGGTTTTGGATGCAGTAATTGATTGAATGACTTTGGATTTTGTGAAAACCATTAGCATACCACTAATGTACAGATTGTTTGTAACACTTGTGTTTGATCACCCTTGAATATTGTAGTAACCATGTACATATGAAAGATTATTTCTTTTAACTTTTGTTGGGACTAAGGAAAGCGATTCTCTGTCAGTTGTCCCATTCTTTATATTTTCCTTGGTCACCCATTATTGCTTGAAATCTTAAATGGATGTAAAATACTTGTGGATCTTAGTATAATTATCGGTTTACTGGTACAGTGTCTCATCCTTGCGATATTGTTGGTGATATCCTTTGTAAGAGATGATTTCTATCAAAAAATGGTAGTTCATATCGTATGATGGGAGGTAGTTGTTGTTGTTATGGGCAATTCATACTATCTAAACTAAGGATGACGAACTACAGTCGTGCTTGATCCCTTCGAGCAACGGAGAGGGTACGTAGGCATCCGATTCGCGGTTCAATACAACTCTACAAGGTTGTTCATATCATCTGAATGCCTTGGTTACTTCTTTGCAGACTGGTCTAGCGATGGTCAAGAGACGTATTAGCCGGTAATTACTCGATTAGTGTAACTCGAACGTTAATTAACATAAATTAATCTAACAACGATCTAGATACAAAACTAGTATCATTAGATAGATCTCGGAGTGTTACCCGAAATGGATTACTTGAACGTGTCATTCGGATTCCGGACGAATAAGATATCATAAATTTAGTATGAAGGAACTTGCCAGCCCTTATCCAAGTTTTGGGCGCCTCAGTATTTTGGTCGGCCTTATCTTGTCCAAATCGAGGAAGAGAAACTCATTCTTATCTTTTCTTCTTCTCTCTTCTCATTCTTTCTTTCTCTCTGTTTCTTCTTCCTTCTTTTTATTCTTCCCTGTTCTTCATCTAGCAGAGATGTTGAGAGATGGAATTTAAGTTATGAGACCGTGAGGATTATGTAGAGATCAAGGCATGTCTAACAATAAGGGTGTTGATTCGATTGTCGAATCTAGACTTCAGAGAAAAAGTGAAACAGAGAATCATAATTAGGGTTTTAGATTTCGTGGAATTAATCATTGTATTGAGTTTCTGATAGACGAAGATTGAAGGGTTTATCGATTGATTGACGAGGTGGTGTTGTTTTGAAGATTAATTTGAGATTAAAGGAGATTAGGGTTTCTGTTCTTCTCCAAATTGAAGAATTTAGGGTTCTTGAATTAACTGAATCACAGATGACGAAATCGAGGATATAAACTATTGATTTGAAGTGGGTTTAACCTGAATTGGAGTATGATGTTGAAGAATAACTCGGATTTGAGGATAACAGTTTGATTCTGATTAATGAAGGATTGTTGGAATTTGGTTGTGGTGAACTGACAGATAAGGAAGGAGATCGTGATGGATTGCTCGAATAGAATCATTTAGAGGTAATTGTTCTTCTCAGCTAACTTTGTAATGTTATCTACTTTCATTAATGAAGTTTTGAGCTATGAGTTGTTATTGGAGATGTAATGAAATTGAGATTGAGATTGAGATACTTATAGTATGAAACTGTGAGTGTGATGAGAAGATGTAGTAATATGAAGTAGAGATTATGTTTGCGTTGCTGGTGTTATTGCACATATATGAAAGTGTTAGTGTTAGTATACACAAGTGCAGGTCTAGCTGGAGGTTTATTGTGCATGTGAAGTGGAAATGGAATTTTGTTACAGGGGTGTGTTGGTTGTTGCAGAACTGGAGTTGCAGTTGCAGAGTTGTGTTGCTGCTGAGTTGTAGATGTATGAATCAGTTATGATGTGAATGTGTAATGGAATTGAGTAACTGTGGTGTTATGAAGTGAACGGAATTAGAACTGCTTAGTGTTGCAGAGTTATAATAGTATGTTGAAGTTGCAGGGGATATGAGTGATCTGCTGAAGTTGTGGAGTACAACATGTGGTTGTAGTGATGCTGCACAGTTGGTGGTGTTGGACTGATCTGGTTTGAGATAGATCATAGTTTGGTTCAGTTGTGGAGTTTGAAGGTGAATTTTGGAGAATGAATTGTCCAAGTGAGATATAAATGATAGTGGTTTGAAGTTTTGGTAGAATTAGATTGAGATGGTGTTATGTAGTTGTAGGGAAGTTCTTGTTTTCCAAGACTGGAAGGTGTATTGAACTGCAAGAGGTAATGGATGTGCAGTGTTGTTTGTTGTCGCAACTGAAGTGTAGACTAGAAGTTAGTAGTGTTATAGTTATTGGAACTTGAGTGTACTTGGGGGATGTTTGAGAAGAAGTTGATTGAAATGTTGTTAGCAGTGGCCTTAGTGAAAAGCTTAAAGCTGCAATTGCTGGTAAGCGGAATTTGTATTTGAGAATAAGTAATAAAGTTTCTTTTAAATGAATGAATTGATATTGTGTTTATCTTGGTAGAATTGAAGTAGGAAGGAAGATGTTATAAACTTATGTTCTTGAATTTAGACCTATGAGTCATCCCAGTCAGATATGACTGTTTCTGATTTGGCCTAGTACTTCTGACTCTATCAATCTGACTGAGTTAACCCACTGAGTTTCCCTATCTTGACCTGAGTTGGATCATTGACCGATTCATGTTTGACTTATTTGACCACTGACCATGGACTTTGACCCTGTTGACAGTTAGTGGCCGTTAGTTCATCCTAGTGGACCAGGCCTTGAGTAATGGGCTTGTTTAGTTGGACTTGGGTTTAGGTTTAATGTCCCCATTTTGAGGTATTGGACCCTTATGGGCTGATTTAGCCTTTGGCTTATTCTACAAAGTTGTAGATATTCATAAGACTTAACTATGGATTATAGAATCAATCTAATTGGATTAGTTAAACCTTTAGATATGCAAGAGATGGATAATGAATAAGTGTAGAACCATAAATGGGCTTAGAGCAATTAGATAGACTTGTATGATTCTTGTATGAGCCATTCTGGCTAGTTTCTTAGACTTCTTGTGTGATTAACAGTTAGTCTGTATTAATAATGATCGATTCAAAGGATGAATCAGTAGATCGTGGATCTCGAGGTAGGCGTGGCTTGTCATCAAAAGAGGTGGGAATTTATATTTAACTCTATTGTGATTATTGTTGTTTTCCTTCACAAAAGTTTATGTTTAACAAATTCATGCATTGTCTGGTTGTGCTTTCCATGCATTTGTTTAACTTTGAATTACGAAAGTTCTGTTATTTCTTTTAATCTTTCCATTGCTTGGAAAGGAATTGTAATGCTTTGTTTGTCTTTATGAATTTTTTGGGAAATGAGAATTTCCATCTGTGGGAAATTGGCCTTTTGTGAATTTTGGCAATCGGCCATCTGTTATTTGGGCAAATGGCCTTTTGTGAATTTTGGCAATTTACCATCTGTTATTTGGGCAATTGGCCATTTATGAATTTTGGGCAATCTTCCATCTGTTGTTTAGGAAATTGGCATTCTATGATTTTTGGCAATCGACCATCTGTTATTTGGGCAATTGGCATTTTGTGAATTTTAGGCAATAGGCCATCTGTTATTTCGGTAATTGGCCTTCTGTGATTTTTGGCAGTCGACCATCTGTTATTTGGGCAATTGGCCTTCTGGGAATTTCTCGGGAATCGACCATCTTTGATTTGTAAATTGGCCATGTTTTTTATTTTCGGCAGCTGGCCGACTCTTATTTTTGATAATTGGAAACCTTATGGAATTTTATGTGTATTATGGTATGGGACATATGCTCATATAATTCTAGACTTGAGACTATATAATGAGAATTATACCGTGTGTAGGATTATTAGTGGATAAAAATTTTACTTGAGTAGCGTATCAGAGAGTCGGATTTTTCCAAGCGGGTCCTAAACCGACCCGATGAAAGAAAAAATTCTCTGGTTCGTCACAAAATGCCCCTAGCAAATTCCTCTGTCTTAGGAAAGAGAACCTTTCCTTCAATTTACCTGAAAACTTCATCCCTTTGGTTGAGTCAAGATCGGAATCATTCCGTTCTGCTAACTCATAAAATGAAAATGCGGGAGTCTAACAACCACATCCAACAATTCGTTTGGAAATCTGAGAGGACTTACTCCAATACACTTTCTCGGGAATCAACTAGACAGTCAGACTCAATCTAGAGTAAAGTATATCAAAGAGTATAATATCTCTATCTCTCGATTTACTTCTTATTCAAGCAAATTGAATTCTGTGGATGGTACCAAAGACCAACATCCAAGTGTCAATCAATGTAAATCAACAACCAAAGGTTGAATATTCTAATTGATTGATCTAATGCACAACCTGTGATATTTCAATTATATAACAAAATATAATGTGGAAAAGAAATAACACAGACACCTGAATTTTGTTAACTAGGAAACCGCAAATGCAGAAACCCCCCGGGACCTAGTCCAGTTTGAACACCACACTGTATTAAGCCGCAAAAGATACTAGCCTACTACCAATTAACTTCGGACTGGACTGTAGTTGAACCCTTATCAATCTCACACTGTTTCAATTTACAGTTGCGCTCCTTACGTCTCTGATCCCAGCATGATACTACGCACTTGATTCCCTTAGCTGATCTCACCCACAACCAAGAGTTGCTACGACCCAAGGTCGACGACTTGATAAACAAATCTGTCTCACACAGAAAAGTATATAGGAATGAATAAATCTGTCTCCCACAGAAATGCGCAAGAGTTTTTGTTCCGTCTTTTGATAAATCAAGGTGAACAGGAACCAATTGATAAAATGGACTTATATTCCCGAAGAACAACCTAGTGTTATCAATCACCTCACAATAATCTAAATCGAATGATGGAAAAGCTAGATATTGTGGAATCACAAACGATAAGACGAAGTTTGTTTGTGACTACTTTTCTATCTTGCCTATCGGAGAAATAAATCTCAAGCCAATTTTACAATTGTACTCGTACGATAGAAACAGAAAAATCAGATCACACAACTACAAGATAAGTAGTATCGGAGTGGCTTCACAATCCCAATGAAATCTTCAAGTCGTTAACTTACGGGGTCTCGAGAAGAAACCTAAGATTAAAGGAGAATCGACTCTAGATATAAAAATAGTATTACACAGGAGGTGTGGGGATTAGGTTTCCCAGTTGTTAGAGTTCTCCTTTATATAGTTTTAAAATCGGGGTTTGCAATCCAAGTTACCTTGGTAACAAAGAATTCAATAATCACCGTTAGATGAAAAACCTGATTCAACCAAGCTAATATCTTTCAACCGTTAGATCGAACTTAGCTTGTTACACACAAATGAAATGTACCCTCATTTAGGTTTATGAACCGTACCTAAACGTGTACACTCATGTTGGCTCATCAAATAGTTAACCGAGGTTATCCACATGGTTACTCTCATATTAACCTTATTCATCTTATCCATAACTATTTCAAATTGAAAAAGCGGGGGTCTAACAAAGCCACCCAATATTTCTCTTAGAAATCTGTATGGACTAACTCCGAAGTACTTTCTAGAGAATCAACTAGACAGTCAGACTCAATCTAGGTAAAAGTATATCATGGAGTTAATATATCTCTCTTGTTTTGATTTACTCGAGCTAATAGAAATCAGCGAGTCTTTTATCAAACACAAGGAATAACTTGGATGGTACGAAAAACCAATATCCAAGGATCAATCAATGACAATCAACAACCAAAGGTTGGATTATTCTAATTGATGATCTAAACGCACAACCTGTATTATTTCAATTATAAAGATAAAACAATATAATGCGGAAATTGAAATAACACATACACCAGAAATTTTGTTAACGAGGAAACCGCAAATGCAGAAAAGCCTCGGGACCTAGTCCAGATTGAACACACTCTGTATTAAGCCGCTACAGACACTAGCCTACTCCAACCTAACTTTGGAATGGACTATATTTGAACCCCAATCAATATCCCACTGATCCAAGGTACGGTTATGCTCCTACACCTCTGATCCCAGCAGGATACTGCGCACTTGATTCCCTTAGCTGATCTCACCCACAACTAAGAGTTGCTACGACCCAAAATCGCAGGCTTTGACAATAAACAAATCTGTCTTCCACAGACAAATATATCAAAGGATCAATCTGTCTCCCACAGATAAACCCTAAAGGTTTTGTTCCGTCTTTTGATAATAATCAAGGTGAACAGGAACCAATTGATAATCCGGTATTATATTCCCGAAGAACAACCTAGAGTTATCAATCACCTTACAACAATCTTAATCGTATGGTAGATAAAGAAGATGTTGCAGAATCACAAACAATGAGACGAAGATGTTTGTGATTACTTTTTATATGTTTCCTATCGGAGATATCAATCTCAAGCCAATCAATTTGATTATACTCGTACGATAGAAGATGCAAGATCAGATCACACAACTACGATAAAAGTATTATCGGTCTGGCTTCACAATCCCAATGAAGTCTTGAAATCGTTAACCTGGTTTTAGAAGAAGAAAACCAAAGGTTAAAGGAGAATCGACTCTAGTATGCAAACTGGTATCACACGTGAGGTGTGGGGATTAGTTTTGCACAATACTAGATGTCTCCTTTATATAGTCTTTCAAATCAGGGTTTGCAATCAATGTTATCTTACTAACAAAGAATTCAATATTCACCATTAGATGAAACCCTGATTTAGGTTCAAGCTAATATTTCTCAACCTTTAGATCGAAAACTTAGCTTGTTACACACACTTGACAATGCACACTTCTAGGTTTGTTAACCATACCCAAACGTATGCACTTGTTGGTTCAACAATAGTTAACCAAAAGGTTAGTCATATGAGCATTTCATATCAACCATGTTCTTCTTCACCATAACTAGTTCAAATGAACTTGTTAGAGAGTTGTTCAATTTCAAGGAAATATGATATACTACACAAGACACAATTGAAGCAAAGATGATTTGATTCACTTGAATCGGTTCATGAAATTTTATACCCATGGTTTGCAAACTGCATTCCTTAGTCTTTTTAAGTTTAAGTTCAGAAATCATCTTCAGATATATAATCTTCTCAAGTTCGCAGACTAGGTTCACGTACTTAAGTTACCGGGCAGAGTTTACAAACTCCGGTAGAAATTCTCGGGAATGAGAACTTCGCCGGTTCGCGGACTGGGTTCGTGGACTGAATTCGCGGACTTAGCTTCACTCAAGTAGTTTGTCAACTCCATCAGGAATTCTCAGGTTTGAGAACTTCGGCAGTTCACGGACTGAGTTCGCGGATTTGGCTTACGTCATTCTTCCGGTTCTCTTGAACAACAAAGTTCGCAAACTTTGTTTCAAGGAATAGGACTTATACATAAATGTGTTTCCACAACAATGCTTATGTCTACCATTGGTTATGTAATCTAAACTCTCATTTCAATCATTGAAACATTCTTAGAGGACGTTATATAGTTGTTACACCATTTCTCGTCAAAGAAATTTTCAAGATGATTGAAACATATCATGACTTTCGTCACTAGGTAAAGATAAACTTGATCGAAGCAAAGATCTTACGAACACATATTTCGAGATATAGATAGGCGAGGTATACTCGGCTCGAAATACCAAATGTATATAATCAAAGTCTATATATATAGCATACGACTTCTTGTCTCAAAGAGTAGGAGATAGAGTTGATAGACTTTTGAGTGATAGATAAGTTCAAGTCTTCACATACCTTTTTGTCGAGAAGTTCCACCGGTTCTTTGAGTAGTTCTTCTTGTATGATGAATCGCAATGAAGTCCTTGAGATCAACTACGCTTTCTATCCTAGTCCGAAACTTAGCTATAATAGACTAGAAATCGAGACTTATAGTTTTGATCACTAACATTGACAAACATGCTTGAGATAGCAACGCATGCGATTTCGACCGAGCAATGATCTAACACAAATGACTCAAATGAAACTAGTTAAAGAGTTATTCAATTGCATAGAAGATACAATCGAAATCAAATCAGTTTGATTCACTTGAATCAATCATGAACATTATAGCCACGGTTTGCAAAGATTGCATTCCTTCAGATTAAAATGTTTAAGTTCATGAACTGACCGATTTAACAAGATAACCAGCTTAATTATGCGTATGGGTGTGCGTACTTAAGCAGCCGGATTTGAGTTTGTCAAGTTTCCAAACTCATCAAAAAAATTCGGTTGGAAAACTTCCGCCAGTATGCGTACGGGTACGCACACTTAAGGTGACAAGTTTAGGAGTTTGTAATTCCCAAACTCAGCAGATATTTTTGGTTCGAAAACTCCTACCAGTATGCGTACGGGTATGCATACTTAAAGTGACTAGTTTAGGAGTTTGTAATTCCTAAACCCAGCAGTTATTTTCGGTTCGAAAACTTCTATCAGTATGCGTACCGGTATGCATACTTATCTTTTCATCTTCACCAATTTTGTATACACACATATGCATACATTTGGTTCCCGGTTTATGGATTTATACACTAATGTGCGAACACACTATATATGCTTATATCCAAGGATGGTTATCTCATCAACTCTTAATTTTAATCATTGAAACTTTCTTAGAGGACGTTATATAGTTGTTGTTCACAAACTATTTTTCGTCAAAGCGATTTTCAAGTTATTGAAATTATCATAATGAAACATTCCAAGGCAACATCAAATGATTGTATCACACAAACCATGTTAGATATAACTCGGAAATTTTCATATGATCTTATTCTGACTTTCATCACGAATGTAAGATGAACATGGCTAAAAAAGAAAGCTTGCCAACACATATTTCGAGAAATATATAAGCGAGATAAACTCATCTCGAAATCTCAAATGTGTATAATAGAAAAATATATCGTAACACGACTTATGTTCAATGTAGGAGATAAAGAAGAAATAGACTTTCCAAGTGATAGATGAGTTTAAGTCTCCACATACCTTTTGTTGATGAAGTTCCACAATCTCCCCTTAGTAGTTCTTCGTCTTCAAATGATGAACGCTAAGAGATCTAAGCTCAACTACACTATTTATGTCCTAGTCCGAGACATCTATAAATAGGCTAGAAATCAAGACTTATAGTTTTGATCACTAACATTGACAAACATGTTTGATATAGCAACACATGCGAGTTTGACCGAGCACTGCTCTAACATAAACATATAGAATTACTAATTCAATGAGGGCCTGAATTGGAGCTTCAAAATTTTGGACTTCTTCAAGACATCCCAAACCCATTCCATCTGCTAGTTCTCCGAAGATTTTTTTTTTTTAATCCATTACATTTTATTACTCATGAAGGCAAAAATACAAATCAAAGTCAAAACTGATAGTTATTTACACAGTAAAAATACAACTGAAAAATTAAACAAAAATGAAAAAGCAGGCCCATTAACTAGAAATGAACTACAAACCCGTTAACTCATAAGCTCAACAGAACCAGTAATATATTTTTTTCAGGCAACTTCATTGAAGAGAGAAAGCTAGATCTTGTTGTGTACTTCTGACAAATCCCCCTGCTTAGTCCTGCACCCTTCTTTGTTATAGCATTTGCTGTGAAATTTATTTCTCTTAGACTATGCACAAATTGAATCCTCCAGAATAATTCTTTTATTCAATACCATCTTGCTTGAATTATCCAAGGAAGATTTTCAGATGTATAAGTTGTTATTACTGCATTAGATTCAGATTGAATACAAATATCAAACCTGTTGTTCTTCACTGCCCATTCAGCTGCTTTTACGATATCCATTATTTCAGCGATGAAGTTTGTTGCAATGCCCAGACCTCTTGATTTCGCATATATAAACTCACCTTTCTCTCCTCTGCACATAAAACCAAATCCTGTTGCCCCAGGATTACCTCTAGAAGCACCATCACAACAAATGAATGTCTGATTTACTTCAGGGAGGTAAAATCTCACTTCAACAATCTTCTGAAGTTTTATTGGTTGGTTTCTTAACTCAAATTTTTTGAAGACCATGTAGTCATAACTACAATCCCATGTGAAACTCTTTATTCTGAAAGCACAGTCTTTTGTGTACTGTTTTATTCTCATCTTGAATCTTCCGAAATTCACCTTTTCATCTTTAAAGCATATCTTGTTTCTTAAAAACCAAATTTCCATCATTGTTATGGAAGCAGCCAGTATCCATACTTCCTTTACTGCTCCAATTTTATGCTTAGCAAAGTTCATCACATCTTCATAAGATTTAGAATTGCAATACAAAAAAATTCCACCCACCCATTCCCAGATTAACCGATTAAAATTATATTTCCACAAAAGATGCTCAATACTGTCAGTATCTTTCCTAAAGATGTAACATTTTGAAGCTAAGTTGAAACCATTTCCTTGCAATTTCTCATCAGTTGCACAGATTCCTTGAATTATTTTCCATATGTTACTGGCAGTAGTTGGATGTAAAACTGGATGACATACATATTTATCCCAATCCACCTTATTTTATTGTTTGCTAATAAATTCAGCAACAGAGGATATAATAAACTCACCTGACATTGTACCATCCCAAATTCTTCTATCTTCCTGTCCTGATATAACTGGAAATTCTTCCACTTGTATATATTATATCAATCTCTGAGGAATCAACCATTCACCATCCACAATCAAGTCGGCTAACTTCATATTTTCATTCTGCAGCATATAATCATCCTCAGCAAATAACTCCTTAGAGGATTTTCTTTGATCCAAGTATCATTCCACACAGAAATCTGTGTACCATTGCCGGTAATCCATCTTGTGTGTTGCTTTACATATTCAATAACCCATTTTAAACCAAGCCATACTGAAGACTTTTTGTAACCAATTATCCATTCTCCCTTCAAATTAGTAAACTTTTCTCTCATAAACCTTGCCCATTCAGCATCAGAGTTTTGAATTTTCCACACCAATTTCATTAACAATGACTTGTTCACCCCTTCAAGTCTTGTTACTCCAAGTCCTCATTCCTCCATTGGAGAGCGTGTTTTATCTCATTTCAGAGTTACACATTTTCTCTCATATGGATCACATGTCCGTAGAAAATTCCTTATCAACTTTTCACATATCTTCACCACACTTGAAGGCCACTTGTAAACTGACATATTATAAATTAGAATGCTTCTTAATATAGATTTCACTAGAATTAATCTGTCCTTGAAAGACAGCATTTTCCCAATCCAGCTTGCCAATCTGTTTTGTAACATCTCAACCACTCCCCAAACTGTGCTTGTCTTCACACCCCCTGGTTTTAAAATAACTCATAGATACTTATCAGGCAAATGAGAGAGATTCGTTTGAACCTCATTAGCAATTTGCTGCTTTTTTATTTCAGTTACACCCACAATAAACAATTTTCTCTTTAGCTGATTGATTACCTGACCAGAAGAACTTTAATAATCCAGTAACAACTTCATCACTTTTTGTATATTTCTTTTGTGACCATTAATGAACATAAACACATTATCTGAAAATAAAATATGAGTTGGATGTACAACTCTGTAATTAACCATGGGTATTATTTTATTTTCTTCTACCATTTTGGTCATACTCCTACTCAACACATCTTCAGCAATTGCAAAAAAAAATGGTGATAATGGATCACCTTGCCTCAATCCTCTGCTAACTTCAAAAAAACCAACAAGACCACCATTCACTAACACAGAAATTCTTGTTGAGATAAACAACTAATGGATCCAATTCATACACCTTTGAGAAAAACCAAATTTCTTCATTACTTCAAAAAGAAACTCCCATCTCAGTGAGTCATAGTCATGTGTAATATCCAGTTTTAAACCTATATTTCCACCTCTCCTCTTTGTGTCAAGTTCATTTATCATTTCAGATGCCAAAACAACTTGTTCTTGTATACATCTGCCTTTAAAAAATGCCCCTTGTTGAACTGAAATAAAATTTTCTACCGATTACATCCTTGTTGTCATTATCTTAGTAAGAATTTTAAAGTTGAAGTTGCTGAGGCCAATGGGCTTAAATTGATTTGGCCTTCTAGCACATTTTACCTTTGGCAGAAGAAATAAGAAGTTTGAGTTCAAACCTCTTGGGATGACACCCTTTCCCCAGTAGTATTGGATTGCTTTTATGAAATCTCCTCCTCATATCTCCCAAGCAAATCTGTAAAAAACACCTGGAAAGCCATCTGGCCCAGGAGCACTATCTGCATTAAATGAAAAAACAGCCTCCTTTATTTCTTGAGCCGAAGGAATACCTTCTAACAGTTTATTATCATCTGAGGTTACTACTTCAGGAATATCATCAAAGATACCCTCAACAAAAGTTACATCTTTGAATCTAAACTTCTCTTCAAAATGCTTTTCTAAAGAGTTTGCAATCAGTTATTCATCAGTACTGATGGTGCCATTATCATCCTCAAGTTCAGTTATAGCATTTACATTTTGCCTTATTTTAATTGATGTATGGAAGAATATTGTATTTGTTGCTCCATCCTTTAACCACTTCTCTCTAGATTTTTGCTGCAGAATTGATTGATATTGCTGAGTTAGAATTTCCTGTTTCCCTCTGGTCACAACCAAATTATTCAATAAGGTAATATTATTTAGACTCTTGTCTGATATTAAAGTTGCTTCTAAAACCTCCTCCCCTGCCTTTGCTAATTTCACTCTAATATCTCCAAAGACAGCCCAGTTCCACTCCTTAATTTTTAACTTCATAATCTTCATTTTCTGCATAAAGACAAACATAGGATTACCTCTCACTTCCTCCTTCCATATTTCTTTTATCAATCTCTTGAAATCCTCATATTCTAACCAAATTTTTAGCACTCTAAAAGGAAGATTTTTAAGTTTAGGGATATTAACACAAGAACCCAGCAAAGGACTGTGATCAGAATACTTCTCACCCCCACTTTATAGTTCCATTCAGGATATTTCTCAATCCATTACAGATTAAACAAATATCTATTCAAGGTGCAGACTATTTTTTTTCTACCAGCTCTATTAGTACACCATGTATATTGTAACCATGAACTAGGAGCATGTATTAAATTGAAAACATTCAACACTTCAGGGAAATCTTGCATTGTCACTCTTAAAGGTTCTCTTCCACCCTTCTTCTCATCTACACTTAAAAAGTATTAATATCTCCAATTAATAGCCATGGTAAATCCTTATTACTCATTTTCTCCAACTCTACCCATAATTCCTTTCTATCAGCATCCAAAAAAGCAGCATGTATACCAGAAATTAAAACTCCACCCACATTCATTATTATTACTTGATTTGTTATTGAAACTACAGTGGGTTCAGTAATTCAAGCACTCCAAAACAACCATATATTTCCTTTTTGGGTTATTTGGTTTTTGGTACTTCGTTTTTGACCAAAACCTGGGTTTGGTCTAACATTTGTCCAGCCTTTGCGTTTGGTCTAAAGACCGATGTTGACCCGCGTTGACTCCATCAAGTGATGATGTGTTTAACTTTTGACTTAATTAATTTTTCTATGGCCCTTCAAATTATAAATTATTTTCTTATAAATCCTTGAGTTTCAAGATATTTTGAGTTCTAAATCAGAGAAGGAAATAGGGGAACCAACAGAGAAATTAGTGTTTGTAGCAATTGTTTAATTTCAACACAGAGAAATGAGGGATTTGAATCGATAGGAATCACCACTGCCTATTCCAACCGGTTTACCGGCAAGCCTCTTGATTCAAGAACAGCTCAATATCGACCCATCAAACCCACACCTCGCACGGTAGAAAATTCTTGATCTCTGTCAACACATCAACACAACTCAAACCCCTATTTCCTCATCAATCTAACTTATTAGCAACATCACCATTAACATTATCAATTCTCATTCATCTCAAACAACGACAACAACATCTTCCAGCAAACCCATTCAGAATCTATATTCTGTTCAATTCATCACAAACACATTATTTCAGTCACGAATTCCACCAGTACTCAAGCAATCACCAGTTGCCGCTGCATCAGAATTACCATTTATTCAAAACCCATATGCCTAATTTCATCACCATTAACTGTTCTAGCTTCAATTTCTCCATTAAATGCAACAGAAACCCAATATCACCATCAATCTTCTTCATTTGGTTCTTAAGAAACAACTCATCGTCTTCAAGCCAATTTCATTTTCTGTCGTGCCCTAATTCATTGCAATCATCCATAGTTTCTCCATCGACTCAATTCAACAAATCTCTCTCGATTCCACAGCAACATCTTATTCATTGTTGTGTCTCTACCCAATCAGAAAACCCACAAGGAATGCATCAATTCACCCAAACAAGCAATAACAAATTCATGCGTCAACAATTACCCAAACAATAAAATTCACAGGGATTTCAATTTTGGGGTAGCTCATTAAACCAACAACTCAATAAGTAATACACACAAATCCCCAATAGTGTAATACACCAGAGTCATGTCTCTTCCAACCACCACTCACCACCACTCCAATCTGTGAAGCTCAACTCCATCACTAATAAAAACCCTAAGAATTCAATAGCCTGGATTTTCATATAAAACCCTTAACAATTCCAACCAATGATTACAACTTTATCCCAAAATCTTATCCAAATACAAACCAAAACCCATAATTAAACAAATACCACAATTCACAATAGAAGATTAAAAATCGCCATTACAACTACAAATCAGATTTTTATTAGTTTAAGCTCAAAATCAAACCCCGTTATGATAAAAAGATTGGATTTTGATGATACATGCGGAGAAGATTAGGGTTTTACGGCTGCGGTGTTGAAGAAAAAATGAAAACCCTAGATTGTAGAAGGCGGGAGTAGTTTCAAAACTGATGAGGAGGAAGAAGAGATAGAAGTAGAGAATGGGTTAAGTCAGGGACAGATTATTATTTTTTGGGCAAAAGATATTAGACATGGGGGGCTGCAAAAAAAAAAGTTATCATTTTTGGGCCCCTGGTAGTGAATACATAATTATTTGAAAAATAAACCAAGTTAAATAGTTAGACACGTCATCATATAACTAGTCAACGTGGGTCAACGTATGGTCCAAGTACCAAACGCAAAAGCTGGACAAATGTTAGACCAAACCCAGGTTTTGGTCAAAACTTGAGTACCAAAAACCAAATAACCCTTCCTTTTTTTATCATTTGCTGAATTATGTATTAACTTGTGATGCATACCAGGTAGCTTTAAACTCTTACAATCTCTTGAATTCCGTTTTATTTTTGGTTCCACCACCCAGATTAATGTATGACTAAATTGTTTAGCTAAACTTCTTAGTTTGTCTTTGGTTTTATGTCTTCTTAAGCCTCTAACATTCCAAAAGATTGTCTTCATTTAGGAGTATGAGATTGAGAAGACCTGGGACTTCGCATTCCTTTTTTTTCTTTCACTAAATTAAGAGCATTATGTTTTCTTGTGGTAATCAAACTAATAGTCTTAGGCCTAATAATCTTCTTAACTACTTCTTTTATACTCCCAGCTCATTTTCATTTTCCACATTAACAGAATTAATAACAGAAGAACTACTTGATGCAACATCCAATAGTTTGTTCACACTAAGAGGAGGAAAATCATCATTCATCAAGTTTTGTAAATTATGAAATTTACCTGTGCTTCTCTTTCCAGAATCAGTAGTTGTATCATCAATTTTGTCTACTGGAAGAATAATTGCATCTACTATTTCATCATCACAAAAGACTTCATTTTCAACATCCTTAGATTGATTTGCTTTGGGGTATTGTAGATATCAAAACAATAGGTTGTGGTATTGTTCTCTCTTTAATCTTCCAAACCTTCTTGTTCGCAGCATAATGAATACCAGTCACATCTTCTTTCTGCAATGACTTCTTTCTCATAACTCTACATTCAGTCACCAAATGCCCTACTACCTTACAATGAACTGCAAAATTTAGGTAACTTTGGAATCTGTATCTCCTGTTCAAAACTTCCATATTTAGATTTAACTAGAACTTGATGAGGAACAATTTTTTTGCTAAATCCACCTAAACTAAAACACTAGCATAATAACCCACTTCTCTTTTAAGAGTTGTATCATCAACCTTTATAGCTCTTCCAATTGCATCACCCAAGGACATAAGAATTTTTTCTTTCCAATACTCAATGACTAACCCAGGGAAATTAACCCAAACAAAAGCTGTAGTAGATTTTTGAGCAGCTGGATTGAAATTTGGTTCCTAAAATCTTAGTTTAAGCACTTGAGAATTAACCATCCAATATCCATTCCAAATATATTTCATATCAACTTTATTTGCTAATTTTATGATGAAGAAATCTTTACCAAGAGGAATTAATTGATAGTTATCTGAGGTTATCCATTGTTTTCTTAAAGATTCCTCGGCAACAACAAATTTCATCTTAAGAAAATCCAATCTCCAATTAAACTAAATCTCCATTCGTTCAGACTTTCATCTATATCTTCATATGGTATGTATAATGATGGTACTTCATAAAGACCTTCAACATCAACACTCATCATTTGTTGTTTTGAAGAAAACCTAAAATTTCTGGTATTCAATCTCGATCTAGAATTCATTCCGTTCGATCTTGATTTACTTCCAAAATCATTCAACTCAAAACATAACAAATTCCTTACTGATTTTTACACCGAACATTAGATTAACGATGAAAAAATCAGTTGTAATCTTCGAAGAGAAGGAAAAAGAAGAAACTAAAACTGAGTTGCTCGTCCAATTTATCGCCGATTCAATCGCCCTATTCACAGAGCAATTTAAAAAAAATTGAATATTTTCTTTTTCATCCTGTGAGAATGTTATAGACTCATTCGATTCAATGCCTTCTATTTTATCTGCTTCATCCTTCGCTGCTGCTGCATCACCTCCATTACTTCATTCCAATTGAAATTGCATTGCATCATCTTTTAAAACCCTTACAACACATCCAAAATCAGCTTTTAAAATTTAAATTTCTGATTTTTTATCATCTTGTTTATCAGATGCTTTATGTTCAATTCTTTATGCGGATGAAAGTTTTCTAAAAATTATTCAGTACAGATCTAATTTTCAAGAGCAAGTTGTAAGGGACAATGCCTATCTTCCAATTCCATTCCCATTACTCACCCCTTCAAAGCAACATGAGGATACACGGGTACTTTCCTAAATTTGAACCCTAGTTACATTTAATTTAGCTAATTTTTTTCTATTTTAGTTACAATTCCCATTAATCTGATTAAAATTTAAATTATATTTTGCGTACTTAATTCTTCTGTTTATGACAATCTAAATTCCTTTCATATCATTTTGATTGCATAGGACAACCTTCAAATTTTAAATCTAAGTTTAATTCTCATCTTTAATTTAACCCTACTAGACAACTTAGATTTATAGGGCACAATTTCAATATGGTTTAGTCTATTTCTCACTTTTCAATCACTTTAACAATTTTTAAATCCTTCTCTAGTTTAAATTTCTACTTTTAACTTTTTTTTTTTTGCTTTATTTCTGCATTACCTAAGTAGACCTTTGTCTTGGTACCTGTTTTGTTACCCTTTCTTTGTTTATAGGTTCAGTTTCTCTCTGTGTGAATCTGCTCTAATGTGTATATGTTGAGTGTATTCCTTTTCAATTTGAGTGTTCTGTCTTATCTTAGAATCATGAAATTACTAGAATGAAATGTACAAGGATGTGGTAATCCCCTTACCCAAAATCACTTAACATAGCTTATCTCATTTGAGAGACCTGATATTCCTTTCCTCTTTGAAACTAAATCTCAGAGACCTCTAGTTAAAAATCTTTTATCCTCTTTTCCCAATTACCATATTGTAGACCCTATTGGAATAGCAAGAGGATTAGATATTGCTTGGGTATATGGTTTCCATTTTGATATAGTTCAACGGAACTTGATTATATAAATATAATTGTTCAGACCAACTTTAATTCGAAAAAATGGGCTCTTACCTGTTTTTATGGTAGCCCCTATCCAGCTACTAGAGATGAAGCTTGGGATTTCTTAGAGGAAATAGGAAATAAGATTAACATTAAGAAAATGCCATGGCTAGTAATAGGAGATTACAACATGATTTTTGACCAATCAGAAAAGTTAGGAGGTCTCCTTTTTAATAAATAAGATAACGAATATTACCATAGAATTAAAGAAAGGTCTGGTTTCTACGATTTAGGTTATTCAGGATATGATTTCACATGGGACACCCACAGAAAGGGTAATAAAAACATTCATGAAAGACTTGATAGAGCCTCTCAAAATGCATAATGGAATCTCCAAATCCCTAATGCTTATCTCTCTCATCTAGTGGTTGTAGGATCAAATCACTCACCTATTTTGTTAGCTCTAGACAATGTTCCTAAAAAAGGTGAGTGTGTGTCTAAATTTTATGATACTTGGAAGAAGGAACATTCTTGTGTCCAAATTATCAATAACTGTTGGATTCATAATTTAACTGAAAACCCTTCTTCAGACTTAGTAACAAACCTGAAAACCTTAGCAATCAACTTGATGGATTGGAAGAAAAATATTTTTGGCATACCTACTAAGAAAATTACTAGACTTCGGAGGGAGATATAGAGACTCAAGTCTAGTAGAGTAAAAATAAATTAAAGTAAAAATTCTCGGAATTGGAAAAGTTGTATACAACCCAAGAAGCTATATCCAAATAACAGTCTAGAGATAACCTTATAGAGTTAGGAGAAAGAAATACTAAATATTTTCATACGGTTACTTTAAGACAACATAAATGGAAAAACATAGAATGCTTGACAAATAACCAAAACATAGTAATACGTAACAAAGACGAAATTAGTAAGACCATGTCCGACTATTTTCAACCCTGTTCTCCCAAACTAGTTCTGGTTCATCGACCTTTGATGACATTTTCGATAATATAACTCCAGGTATCTCAGATATTGATAACATTAATATTCTTACTATTCCTAATCTTGAGGAGATCTATCTGGTCCTTAAAAACTTGAAACGAAATAAATCTCCATGACCTGACGGTTTCCATGCTAGATTTTTTTAAAATAATTGGGGAATAGTTGGGAATCAAGTAGGTGCCACTTTTCACGACTTTTTTTAGACTAAATTAATGAATCCTGAACTAAATAGAACTCATCTTTTCTTAATTCCGAAGCTTAAACAGCCTAAAAACCCTAGTCAGTTTCTCTCAATTGGTCTCTGTAATACTATATATAAGTTAATAACAAAATCCTAGCTAATAGAATTAAACCCCTATTAAAAAAAATAATCTCTCCAATTCAACTTGCCTTTATCTCATCTAGGAAACTATCTGATGACATAGTAGTAGCCCACGACATAATAAATTCATTTTTTTTAAAAGAAAGAAAAAAACGGGGTGTTTAGGAATCAAGATTGGTATGTCAAAAGCTTTCGATATAGTCAATTGGGAATTTCTTTTAAAAGATCTTAAATCTTTAGGTTTTAGTAATGAGGTCTGTACTCTTCTTGAACAGTGCTTCTCTACTACATCGATCTTTGTTCTTCTGAATAGGACACCTGGTAGGAAATTTAATCATACTAGAAGATTACTCCAAGGAGATCCTCTTTCCCCATACTTATTTATCATATGTATGGAGATATTCTCCAGACTTATACTTTCATTGGAGCAGAAAAAGTCCTTCATGGAGTTAAAATATCCCCTAAGAGTGAACCAATTTCGCACCTCTTCTTTGTTGGTGATTGACTTTTGTTTGTTAGGGATGATCAAGTAGAATGTAGAAATCTTCTTCTGGATATTGTTAAATTTAGTAAAGCCTATGGTCAGTTAATAAAATTTGAAAAATCAGGAGTCTTTTTTAGCAAGAAAGTTGAACCCAAACATCAAAGAATGATATCAAAACTCTTAAAAATCAAACAAATCAATTTTAAAGACCCCTACTTAGGTGCTCAATTGTTCATGGATAGATATAAAATCAAAACTTTTGACTTTATTCTTGATAAAATGGAATCAAAGTTAAAAGGTTGCAAATGCAAAGATCTTCCTCAATCCAGCAGAATGGTGCTGATAATAGTTGTTCTAGCTAGTGTCCCAACTTTCCAAATGGGTTGTTTTATAATCCCAAAAAAGATTACTAAAAAAATCAATGCTATTCAGAGAGACTTTTGGTGGGGAAAGGAAGTCAATTCTAGAGGGTTTTACCCTAAAGACTGGCCAAGTATGTGTAAATCTAATCATGAAGGAGGTCTAGAATTTAGAGATGCTCATAAGTTTAACCTAGCAATGGTAGCAAAGCTTGACTGGAGACTTATTAAGGAAAAAGACTCTCTTTGGGCAAAAACTACCTTTACTTCATCGGCAGAAGAGATATCGAGATACATCATAATCTCAAGAAAATCTCGTTCGGCCTCTTCATTTTATATAAATTCCTTAATTTCAATTGATTATGTTGGCATTTAAGGAAAAATTGATGTCGAGTGGTAATTTACTCTGGCAGCCTAATGGTTTTTTTTTTTAAAGGCACGGATTCGAACCCTTAACCTATAACTTAGAATCCCTAACCTGATAGTTTTTTTTCATCTCCTGTTTTCTGCACAAACTTGTAAGTATTTTTACATATCATCAAACTTAGAATAAATAAGAATTTAAATGAAGAGATAATTACATGAAATTTCCTGCATAATGCACGATTAGTATTTGTTTGTACCCTCTATAAGTTGCATTTTTGGTACAAACAGTATTAGGTGACAATTTTTCACAAATGGAAATTCTCAAACAGTATTTGTTGACAATTTTTCACAAATAAGTTAGCTTCTATAGATTTAGTAATTCACCATAAAACACATTATGAATATTAATTCATTGTAGTTTTTAGAGGAACCACAACTAATCCAGTGTAGTTTGTAAAATTGGAAAATATATCGATCATGCCTTGAAGGTGACAGTAAGAAAACAAAATCGATGTCGTAGGAAAATCCATAATCATTACATTATGAAATAAACTTCCCAAGTGTTACCCAAAAAATCTCTTTTAAGTTTTCCAACCATAAGTACACCTCTAAATATTAGAGCTTCAGAAACGAAACAAATTTTCGGGAAAATACTTTTACATAAGTGAAGAAAAAGTTGCCCATTAATGTCAGGCTCATTACATTAAACAAAGATGAATGGCAAATAAAAATATGCATACTTGGTCCTGATAAAAAAAATAGATGGAAAGACTTAGCGTTTCGATTCACATACATGAAAAGTATTTTTACATATCATCAAACTTAGAATAAATAAGAATTTAAATGAAGAGATAATTACAGGAAATTTCCTGCATAATGCACGATTAGTATTTGTTTGTACCCTCTATAAGTTGCATTTTTGGTACAAACAGTATTAGGTGACAATTTTTCACAAATGGAAATTCTCAAACAGTATTTGTTGACAATTTTTCACAAATAAGTTAGCTTCTATAGATTTAGTAATTCACCATAAAACACATTATGAATATTAATTCATTGTAGTTTTTAGAGGAACCACAACTAATCCAGTGTAGTTTGTAAAATTGGAAAATATATCGATCATGCCTTGAAGGTGACAGTAAGAAAACAAAATCGATGTCGTAGGAAAATCCATAATCATTACATTATGAAATAAACTTCCCAAGTGTTACCCAAAAAATCTCTTTTAAGTTTTCCAACCATAAGTACACCTCTAAATATTAGAGCTTCGGAAACGAAACAAATTTTCGGGAAAATACTTTTACATAAGTGAAGAAAAAGTTGCCCATTAATGTCAGGCTCATTACATTAAACAAAGATGAATGGCAAATAAAAATATGCATACTTGGTCCTGATAAAAAAAAATAGATGGAAAGACTTAGCGTTTCGATTCACATACATGAAAAGTATTTTTACATATCATCAAACTTAGAATAAATAAGAATTTAAATGAAGAGATAATTACAGGAAATTTCCTGCATAATGCACGATTAGTATTTGTTTGTACCCTCTATAAGTTGCATTTTTGGTACAAACAGTATTAGGTGACAATTTTTCACAAATGGAAATTCTCAAACAGTATTTGTTGACAATTTTTCACAAATAAGTTAGCTTCTATAGATTTAGTAATTCACCATAAAACACATTATGAATATTAATTCATTGTAGTTTGTAGAGGAACCACAACTAATCCAGTGTAGTTTGTAAAATTGGAAAATATATCGATCATGCCTTGAAGGTGACAGTAAGAAAACAAAATCGATGTCGTAGGAAAATCCATAATCATTACATTATGAAATAAACTTCCCAAGTGTTACCCAAAAAATCTCTTTTAAGTTTTCCAACCATAAGTACACCTCTAAATATTAGAGCTTCGGAAACGAAACAAATTTTCGGGAAAATACTTTTACATAAGTGAAGAAAAAGTTTCCCATTAATGTCAGGCTCATTACATTAAACAAAGATGAATGGCAAATAAAAATATGCATACTTGGTCCTGATAAAAAAAAATAGATGGAAAGACTTAGCGTTTCGATTCACATACATGAAAAGTGCAATGCGAGGATATGTTAAAATTAGAAAAATGGTGTTTGATCATCCACAAGCTACTCTTAGTAGGGATGTCAATGCATAACTGAATATTCGACATTGGACTGAGTCCGTTCGAATCATTAGGATATATTTGAAATTTCGGATAATGGATATCAAATATGGATACCTTATCGGATATTCTTATTTTAATGAAACCGATACCGAAAATGCATTATCTTATAGGATAATATCCGATACTCGTTAAAGAATGCATATGCAATTTTTAATTATTTTTTCTAATAATATATATAGTTGTTAACTTGTTAGTATATGAAGACATATAAATAAAAATATTACGGAAGAACAAAAACACAATTAGTTTTGTTGGTTGTGAGAAAAACGGATAAATTTTCGACTTTGGTAGAGAAAAATTGAGTTTTTCGACTTTAGTTGTTAACGGGTATACTTTATAAAGTGAAAGTTTTGCATTTTATAAAGTTATTAATTTTTTATTTATTTTTTAATTCGATCACGGCCAAGGACAACATCATGAAAATTAGTAAAATTGAGAATGTGCAATAAGAAATAAGAAGTGCATAGATTCCTAATTCATACGAAATACATTTAGGCTTTAACAATAAGAAACTTGAAAGGCACATACAAAAATTTTACTCGTCTCACGATTACAATACACCAATGATGTCGTTCTCACTTGTGTCGTCATCCTTGAGTTTGGATACTGCAATATGGTGTTTAATCATGTTTCATGGTTCAAAAGAATGTTGATGTTTATGTTAGTACCTAGTTTTTATAGCAGTTGAATCTTCCCAGCAGCGTATAATAGCGGCCACTTGGTCCAGTGAAGTGAAGTATAACCACAACCCAATCTTGTGCACACTCCTTTAAAGAGTGTGCACATAACAAATTAATTTCATTGGGCCTTATTAACAAACCGTTATACTGTATTATTAATTAATTTATTATGTTTTAGTTTGATTTAAAGAGTGTGTTGGTAACCAACCAACTCTCTATAATCAACTTTTATGATTCTAATGAAATTATCTATTTAAATTCTAAAAAGAAGACAATAAAATCTAATCTTCTCTTTATTAAATCTAATCTTCTCCTAATATTGTAATTTATTCGGTATTCATTTCTATGCAATCAGAATTAAAACGCGTATGCTATAAGTTAGGTAATCAATCAATAATGTCCATATCATGTTTGAAAATGCGGGGGTCTAACAACCACACCCAATATTTCGTTTAGGCAATGTTGTATGGACTAACTCCAATATACATCCCCAATATGAAACTTTCTAAGTCAGACATCAAATGATTGTCTCACACAAATCATGTAAGATGTTTCAAGGAAATTTCCACATGATCATCTTTTGACTTATTATTTAGTTTCCAACAAATAAATTGTTTCCATCTAAACCCGTCAAGAATAATGATGAACGTAGCTAAAGCAAAAAGCTTCGAAGACATATTTCGAGAAATAGATAAGCGAGATAAAATGAACTCGAAATATCAAATTTGTATAATATAAAAGTCTATATAGCTATGCGACTTAGTCTCATTAGGAGATAAAATAGAATTGACTTCTGAGTGATAGATAAGTTTTAGTCTCCACATACCTTTTGTTGATGAAGTTTCTCCAAGCTCTCCTTAGTAGATATTCGTCTTCAATCGATGAACGCCGTGAAGTCTAAATCTCAACTACACATTCTATCCTAATCCGAGACATAACTATAAGTAGACTAGAAATCAAGACTATATTTTTGATCAACTAAATTTGACAAACAAGCTTGAGATAGCAACGCTTGGGAGTTCGACCTAGCAGTGCTCTAACAATAATAAGGACCTTATATATAATAATTTGATCATATATACGTTTAACTTAAAGAGTTGTAATCCAAAACTTTGGGACACAGATACCATCTTCCACGGATTTTTTTTTGTTGCTTAGAGCATCCACAGTGGGCGAGTATAACCAAAAATTTGGGATGAGATCGTAACACAGTGGGACGGAGTAAAGATCAAATCCCAACCAAAGATCAAATTCCAGACCAAATATGGTCGCGACCAAATCCCAAATTCTAATATAGTCGGGCGTAAATTTAAAGTACGCTTGTTGCTGGGCGTAAATTTAAAGTACGCTTGTTAACGGGCGGAGATTTAAATTACGCCCGATGAAAATTCAAATTAAATAAAAAAGAAAAAGAATGAGGCGGACTTTTAAAGTCCGCCTGATGAAAGTTACCAAAAATGGGGCGGACTTTTAAAGTCCGCCTGATGAAATTTTAATGGGGCGGACTATTAAAGTCCGCCTGATGAAATTTTAATGGGGCGGACTTTTAAAGTCCGCCTGATGAAATTTTACGAAAAGTCCGCCTGACGAAATTTTAATCATGTACCGTTGCGTCACAACACGGACTAAACCCAAAATTTGGTCTTTTTTTTTATCTTTGATCTTTGGTTTTGATCGCACCACTGCAGTTGCTCTTATGGGACTATAAATTAAAGTACACTTCGATAGTGGACAAGGATTCTTACTCTTGAAATATAGTTTTGGCTAAACTTGGAGATATTAGCAGCACCGAAGGAGATTATGGATTTTCCGAAAAAAAAGAAAATAAATAAAGAGTAATGTTTTAGATATTATTTAATTGGTATTTTTATATTTTCTATGATCATGTGTTTCTTGATAACTAGGATACATGTACTTAACTCAATTATGATGATCGAAGAATCTAGTGAATAGATATGCAAAAACATATATATATATATATATCATGTCGATTTTCCTTCTTTTTCCGGCATGAGAATTCTAGAATATCCCTCATTGTTAATGTAAAAGATTCATCTTCGTTTTAAAGAGAACAAAGAGTTAAAAAGAAAAAAAAGAAAAGAAACCCATGCATCACAGAACATTTTAGGGCTTTTACAAATCTAGGCCTGTTTTTTTTTATGGTTCACAAAACTCAGCCTCTTTTTTATTTCTTACAAAACGAGGCCAGTTTTGGTGGATGGAAAGTTAGCTGCAGTTATCTGCCACCTATCCATATTTTCCCAGTTTGAAAGACGATTTAGTCCTTCATCTAATGTTCAATCATTCAGCTCCTCCATTCCTGCACCCTCTTAGCATTGTCAAAGCCATTTCATCTCTGTATCATCCATCTAATCGATCTCAACTATAACATATCCATCCACGCCTGCAGCTATACATACACTAGCTCAGAACAGCAACACAAAACTCCCCAGCTACGATTCATCTCCTCATTGCCATAGCCATCAATGAGCATCCACCATCAGTTCCACAAATCTCATAACCACCACTGAACCATAATTTCAAGACTGCAACGTTCTTCTAAACTGCTATCAACCAACGAAATAACGTTGTCATCTGAAGCATCTAACAACACTCCAGCCCATAAACCATAGCAGCAGCAGCTATTCTAGTTCACACAATCCAGAACCCAAATCTCCTTCTCAGTTAAGCTCATTCCTTAGTATCATAATACTTGCATCTCACACAGCCTCCTTCCAAAACAAAAACACCACCTGCAATTCCCAGCTCAGATTGATCGAGCTCAACTGCAATTCATCACCACCACACTACAACCAACACAATTTTCTCTGCCCCAACTGAACACTACTTCACTGCATTGCATACCTTATTCTTGTCCTGTATGAACTTCAATTAAAAAATCAAATCCCATTCAAGCTCAATTCGATGGCAACAACAAACATTTCTCTGAAGCATCAACAACATCTAAGATCTTCAATTCATGAATAACCCAGTCTTAAAAATGTATCAACTCCTTAAACCCATTTTTAATCTTCACCAAATCTTCGATCTGATTTATCTTTTCCCTTATACAATCGATTCTCCCATCAACACGATCTCAGATTCACAGTATCCCTTCACCAGCTCAATCGATTCTTCACCATCCATTAAATCAAGACCCACTATCAATTGATGCAAAAACCTCACAATTCCATTTGATGTAGTCGAAATCATTGAATTAATACAGTAATCATCACTGCAATTACCCATTCAAACCACCAATTCATGTAACCAATATAAATCACTATCACAACATAAACATTCCTCAATCATCAAAACACCATCAGTTGCATCTGAGAATCGATCAACATCATAATCAAACCCTTGAATCTCCTTTACCAACTCTCAATTAGCAAACCCATCACCAAAAATCATTTCAATTCCTCATCAATTTAATCTTAAATACATATAACCAAACAACCCTAATTCTTTGTAACATCTTCAACTCGAGTCAGATTGCAAATTTGACCTAAACCCAACTCAAATCCACCATCAACTTCTTGTATTTCATCACAGTTTCTCAAATCAACTATAACTCATCCCTTTCTCACCTCGCAACCACAATCAAAACCCCTTTCTCATCTCGTCTTCAACTTCCGCCACCCTTTCTGCAGCTACATATCTTTCTCTGAAATCATCTCAAACCCTAGCTTCTCTACGTTAAAAATCAATCAAAAAATTGATCTAGATGAACCAGAGATAACCAGGTAGAATATGGAAGAAGAAAATGAGAATCGATCTCTCTTTATTCTGCTATTAGATGACATCAAAGCATCAAGACCGTCCAATTTTTCTGAGATCTGGATATCTCAGATTACTGGTTTCGAGACAGACACATGTAGAGTTAATTCCTAATGAACATCCATCTTAGCCATTCAAATTATCTTCGAGATTTCATCGATTTTAGATTAGACTTTCATATCGACACACGTGGGCGAGATTTACAATGCTATTGACACACTACAGAAAGGGCAGTTTAGTAATCTTAACACTTTCATGAGATCTCTCTGTACGAGATTTTGGCGAGTCAACTCAATAAATTGACTGAGATAACGGATTTGGATGGGATCCATTTGATAGGCTTAGATTTATAAGAAATAAAAAAAGAGGCTTAGACTTGAAAACGAGGGTCCAGAACAGGCCTACTTATGTATATAATCCAACATTTTACTACATCATATGAGAACAAAGAGTATATGGGAAATGCCTTACTGTTAATGTAGTAGATTCATCTTCATTTTTAAGAGAACAAAGAGTTAAAAAGAAAAAAGAAGAAAGAAAAGTAACCCATGGATTCACCTTGCAGGTTGAAGCTCGCTGAAATTTCCATTGTTATCTTTCAGTCTAGCTAGGTTGAGTTTCGGAATTTGAATCTAAGAACTTAAGAATTCCTATCTTCCGTGATTTCTACCTTCTTGTTTTTTGATATATTTCAAAGCAAGAATTGAAGGCATGAAAACAAGTAAAAAATAAAAACCATTATGTTCCTATCACTAGCATGCTTACTACAGAATTGTGCTCCTCATAAGTACCTTAATGTGACTGTATTAAACCATGGTCCCTACGAGAATAAGATTATCAAATTCCTGCTCTCCAACTTCTTTTGCGCAATAGATGAACGGGTTCAGCGACGAAACCAGGATTTTATGTTCGGGTGGGCTAATACTTTTTTTTTTACTTACAGGATTATAAATTAAAGTACTCTTAAATAATGGACATGGATTCTTACTCTTGAAATATAGTTTTGGCTAAACTTGGAGATATTAGTAGCACCGAAGGAGATTATGGATTTTCCGAAGAAAAAAAAAGAAAGAAAGAGTAACGTTTTAGATATTATTTAATTGGTATTCTTATATTTTCTATGATCATGTGTTTCTTGATAACTAGGATACATGTACTTTACTCAATTATGATGATCGAAGAATTTAGTGAATAGATATGCAAAAGCATATATATCATGTCGATTTTCCTTGTTTTCCCGGCATGAGAATTCTAGAAATATCCCCTGATAGTGTTTTAAAGTGGGAGTTTTAGCTCTCGTGTTTTTATTTAAGTAAAGTATTATGCCGTATGGGAATTCAGGAATCACTTGATATTTCTCTTTAGTTTTTAGTGGGATTTCGATTACTACTATTATCCTTCACTAAAAAACTAGTTCATCTGTTTCGTGTTTGTTAGTTAAGTTCATACGATACTAATATTCAGTGGGAGTTGAACTAAGACTTCCATTATTTTTTTCATTGGAAAACTAACAAAGTAGTTTTTCAAAAGTCATCTATTACTGGTTTCAGTGGGAGTAACATTCTGTTAAAGTTACGACATGCTGGTATGTTTGTTTTCACCAAGACATTCAGTTAAGTTCATATGGTTGTTGTTTCCAGTGGGAGTTAATACTTCATTATTTTGTTTTTAAAAACGAAATTAACGAACTAGTTTGGTTTGGTTCAACAAGGTTTGATTGAGTTTTTTCTTAAGTTACAGTCATGTATTACAATAAAATAACTTTGTTTGAATAAGTTGTTTTTCTAGTTGATGCATCGTATACTTTGTGTTCATACAGTAGCCTACAAAGATTCACATAATCTTTGATTTTTATTAAGCTTAACATGAGTAGGCATCATGGTTGGGGAGCTTTCATCCTGGATAGCTGGTAGTTGGTTAGTACACGCGGAAGCAGTAAAATATCAGGATGACATACATCTTTGTTGTATGAAGCATGGACACTATGGATAACACATAAAGATTGCATTAAATATTGAGTTATACATGTACAACACATTAATAGCCACTGAAATGTATAAAGATGGCTTAAAGATTCTAGTAATGCTGAAGTTCAGTGCATCATACATATGAATGCTTGTGTCTTCGTTGCCCAATTCAGTGGTGCTACTTTGTTTAGCTGAAGGTTAAAAAGCTATATATCTGTGTAGTACTAGTGTAACTGTTTTCTTTCACGTGTAAGGGTGGCCACCCGGTTTTTCTAAAAAGAAATTGACCCAGCATTAATACTTTTATAAAATTGAATTGTTATGTTTATAATTGACCAAGTAGGAGAATGTCAGATATCTATAAGTATTGTGGTTAAAGCTAAACATATGTTTGCAAAATCTGGATCAATATCACAAGTATATCGGAAGAGATAAGGGAAGCAGTATTATAACATTAGATCTATACCAACTGCGAGGTGAGCTAGCAGTTTTCTATAGGTGATGGTATCCCTATATCTTTATATCTCCATAGTGGGTAAGGATTAGAGAATACTAAAAAAAACAAGGGAGTCCCTCTTCTCATCATAACTTGCTCATTGCATCCCATGACAGATGTTGAAAGAGATCATAAGACTCCATTTTCAGATGCAATTGTTGGTTCTTATATTTTTGCAACTATTCATCAAGCTTTCTGGTCAAATAAGCTTCTAATTTATTAGTTTGTTTTAATCATGATCTTAATTTTTGGAAAGATTCTATAATTTTGATTTTTGTTATAAGTATGTGGATCGACTAGAATTTCCTACAATGGTTTCCTTCTCATCTTAGTCGAACAAATTATTTATACACCTAGCTGTGGAATCTGGATGAACCTCTTTAGTTATACATGTGGAAGCCCAATCTTTATGTCACTTAATAATATGGCTAGCAAACAATCTGTTATCTAATGTAAGCATAATAATTGGTTCAAATAGTTATTGGCTAATTAGCCCGTGGAAAGTGGAAAATACAATCCGCCAATCCATGCCTCTTTTTGTAAAGCTTCCATAAGCGCAAAATTCAAGACACGAGTAGGAAACACAACGCAAAGACACCTAGAATTCGATGCTTTCAACATATGCAACATAAAATCCACAAGCTCTCTATTTTATATAATGTATTTAATTTAACATGGTAGAATTTTCAATCTTATGTACTATTATTTTTTTTTATCAAAATACTATATATAATAATAAAAATTAAACCCGTAAAAAATTGAGCGTAATGGTTGAGTTAAGTTCGTACGAGTTTGTTTCCTAAGTATTTTCAAAGGTTTGTGGACTTTCTTGACGCCGAGCGGTAATTCTTTTAATGCTCAATTTGATAATTTTATAGCATTTAATAATTTGAGCTCATTTTCTAACCCTCTGATCTTGCGATTAGAGATGAAGAAGCAATCTGACGGGTTGAGCGTTCGGTGAAGTATGTTGATAAAATATGGCTGATAATTGGTTCGTTGTTACTTCAGCTGTAGAGTTTTTTTCTTCTGGATATGATTGAAATCACCTGACTCGTCTGAATCTGACTCATTGTGTTTATTTTTGAGTGAGACATGGCTCAATTGACTCAATTATTTGTAAATCAGTATATGAGTCCATGAGTAAAGGACATTTTATTCCCTGACTAAACCGATTCGAGTGAGAGATCATGTCTAAATCAAGTAGCCGGGCAGATCAATATGACATCTCTTACGTCGAGTCAGATTTAGATTCAGATCGTGAGTCAGATACAACAAACAAGGACGTTGTTGGCCTATCTAAGAAAGAGCCCATAACTATCCGGCCTTGGAAATACTATGGATCGACTAAGGAATTATCGACCACCTTATGGTTTGTCGACAGGATTATAAAGCAAACCTCGAGAGTACACGACCAAATAACTATGGATGATGACCACCTTATGGTTTGTCGACAACCGTATAAAACAAACATCGACCAAATAACTGTCGAGAGAATCAAAGTTTGCCATATTTTGTGTGAAGGAGCATATGGAGAATGGGCTAGTTATTACAGTCCAATGAGGCCCATTTAAGGGTTGCTGTTGCTTCTATATAAGCAGCACCACACCACTACCAACTTCAATCCCACGGGATAATCTCATCAATAAAAATTCTACTACTAGTAATTTGGTTATGTCACACTAAGTAAGTGAAGCTTAAACGGATACATGCATAATAATTTCATGATGCACCTTAATTGCTCACTACTTTACCTTTTTTCTACTAACATAACAACACACTCTAAAAAGTAACTAAGCACACAACCAAAACGTGCACATAACATTAAAGAACCGAAAGGGTTTGCCTTATAATTTAAGACACATCAAACAACATAACTCTTCCCTACTCCTCCTTCCTTTTCCTACTATTCTTTCTTCCTCATCTCACTCCTCTTAAGTTACTTGTGTATCTCACTCTCTCACATACATCCAAATCAATTAGCTTTATCACTCATCACTTCCATGCCTTCTGTCTTTCAAATTTACCAAAATATTAGGTGCATTTTCATCATCCCAAATCAATAACAAAGACATTTTAACCAAACTTAACCGATTTCAGTTTCGAAAAACAAGCTTGATTATTCCACTCTAATTGTTTTTCTTTCTTTCTTATAGCTAACACGTGGCATGTTATATTCTGGGCATCCAACGCAAAACCAATTCTGACAGCCAAGTTTGTTCGTTTTAGTTAATTCAGTGGTGGGAAATTCCTTTTCCACTCCAATGGCAAGATAATAAAAGCCGGCCAAAAAGAAGAAACGAATAAGTGTAAAAGAAGGGTACAAAATTCATAAATGGCAGTTACCTAATTGGTTCCTATCCGTTATTTTTTGTCATTTAATGAAACCAACAAAGAGTGTAGATGGAGAAAGTGAAGGAGAGCCTTTAGCTTTCTTGCAACCGAAACAACAAATAGAACCTAATCCATGACTTTTTGATGGTGGTGAATGTGATGGTGGTGCTGGAAAACCCAAGCTTAACCCCTCCTTCCTTCCCCAGATCTCTCTATCCATCTTGAGTGTGAGAGAAAACAACAATATGAAAAGATGCTTCCCTCACTCACTCACTTTTCGTGAAACTAAGGCTACCTATGCAATGAAGAGTACATTGAACAACAACACTAACACTACCCACTTCATCACTCAACCATACCAAGCTATCTTCATCTATTCAATATCAACACTGAGTGCATAATCTAATCTGAAATCGAAATTCGTCTACACTGTAATTTGAACATAATAAAAAAAGAACCTAAAGCAGTACATATAAGAGTAAAAATTTGAAGTAAATTTATTTATGTTTAGTCATAAAATGGGAGTATAATGTAAAAAGCAATACGTTAAAAGAAAAAAAAAAACAATGTAATACACAGTTTTATGGTGTTTGAATAAATGGGTGATTTAATGTATGAAAATGAATAATGAAAAATTAGAGATTAAGGAAAAGTCATTGCTTAATTTTGACTCTTCATTAATTTCATCCTTAATTCTTCATTATTTTTTTCTCTCTTTCTCTTTCAGTCTAGTCTCTTAGCTAGTAATGACAATCTACTAGAGCAGAAGCTGAGAAAACCAACGGTTGTTGTTGCGGCTGTTGTTTTGATGAACTAAACAGACCAAATTTGGATGAATAATCTTCTTCTGGTGCTGGTAGGTTTAGATCTAATGACAGAACATTTCTAGCAGCTGCTTTCTTATTACTAAAATTCAACTGATCATCTTGGTGGTGCGAGAAATCGATATTTGTGCTTGTGGTTGCCGTGGTGGCGTTGGTTGTTCTATGCCTTCTCATGTGACCTCCTAGAGCTTGCCCGGATGAAAATTCAGAGCCACATATAGAACACTCATGAACTCTGGATTTGTTATTGTTGAAAGCTGATAGTGATGATGAATTTCCCATTTGGAGCACAAGTGATGGGCGTGCACATGTAGTACTATTAGCAATATTATTGTTGTTGTTGGTGTTGTCATTGAATTGATGGTGCTGAGGACTTTCTTGTTCCGTTAACATCAAAAGAGACGATGTTTTTGTGATCGCCGTCTTCGTTGTCTCTTCGTTGCACATACCTTTGTTATTAGGTCTTTTATGACTAGCCCTGTGTCCTCCAAGAGCTTGAAACGAAGAAAAACATTTGTTGCAAGTTTTACATTCATACAAATATAATTCAGCACCAGCACCAACACCGGCCGCTTTACTAGTTGTTGCTGCTGCCGCATCATTGTAGAACCTCCGACTGTTAATTCTTGCCATTTTACTATTCTCATCGTCAACATAATCATCATCAATTTGCTTTGACCTCTTATGGCCTCCTTGTGCGAGAAGAATCAAACAATTAGCCATGTCTTCTTCTTCTTCTGACGAAATAACCGAAAATTCAACTGATGTGGTCGGCGACGGAAAGTTATTATTATCACCCTTCTCATCACCACCGCCGCCGCTAGATGAAGTACTAGTAGTCATGGCCGGAAGAGTAAGAGGCGAAAGCGGGCGTTGGCGTTTCGTTCGCTTCCCCTTGACCACATGAAGATATTCATTAGACCCCATGAGTGTTTGATCTTCTTGATTATTATTAACAACCTCCATGATGATGATGAATTCTCACCCACACTCTTTGAGAGATACAGAGAGAGGAGTGGAAGAGAGAGTTTAAAAGAGAGATAGAGAAGAATTAAGGAAAGGAGAGGAGAGCAGACGTTATAATTTATAGTGATGTTATAAGTATAGTCAAAGCAGAGTATATGAAACAGTAACCATGAATTAGTCCCCTAAACTTCCTCTTGCGTTTCTAACCTTTGAAGTTAAATTTGAGGTTGGAATTATATTTTTCTATAGAGAGAGAAAATTAAAAATAAATAAATAAAGGTAGATAACAAAACATGAGAGACACACACATGAGAAATTACAATAAAAAAAATAAAAAGTTGCCACCAAAAAGGTTTTTGTAACTGAAAATAGGCACAAATTAGAGGTGAATATGGTGCGAACGATAGTCATGATGGGCTGCAGTGGTGGTGGATGGTGTTTAAAACTGGAAGCGATAAGCAGTTGAGTTCAGCCATCAAAAGTTGGTTTTAGTCCGTGTCACACACTACTCTCTTTTGCTATACATGTACACACTCATCATCATCATAATTATGATCAGGATCACATCAAAAAATAGAAAAAAGAAGAACAACCCCTCCCCCAACTTGGGGTGTATATGCACGGTAAATGCATGCGAACTTGTTAGTACGATTTTTTACCTGACAGAGAAAGTTTTAAGGCCATGATTCGGAGGAGGAGGACGAAGTTTGGAATGCAAGGCTGGCTACACGGAGTTTGCGGTGATACCTTTCTTTTCTGTGTCTACTCTTTTTTGTTAATTATTTGCTCATCAATAATTTGGTTTTTAGTTGGATTAGATTAGCTAAGTTTTTTTAATTAGGGAAACAGTTTAGTTGGTGTTTGCTGGTTATTCTCTTTTTCTCATTAGTCACTAACTAAATACGTATATGTATAGGTATGTACAAGTGTGTGTGTATACATGTATTATCTAGCTCTATTTTTAGGTGAACAAAGTCTTCTAATTAAGTAATTATCAGTTTGCATTTTGTTAATTACAATTTGTTGTTGACCCAACCCATTCCTCCGTCCACTAGTAAAGTCTACTAGTCGCTGGAGAAAAAAGATCAAAATATGTCATATGAGTGTCTCACACAAAACATCAGTGTAAATTTTATCGTATACTCTGAACTGTTGCGACGAGGAAATGGGGAAAGAATACAGAACGGTTAAATGAGAAACCGAGTAGTTTAGTTAAACTTAAAGATAATACTTATTCAACTCTTCTGTGGATATTAAATGGTTCCGTAACGTTTTAATAAAGTGAAGAGATATTTAAAATAACAGATGATCCACTATATCCTGTACTTGTGGGAGTAGTAGTACTAAGGTCACAATCGAACTCAACTAAGAGTCTGTTCTCTTTTTAGTCCAAGTACCTAAACAAAATCAACTTTAACTTATTCTTGAGCTAGAAAAAATATCTAATCAATCCGCAAAATATCAAATTTTTACCGATAGATTTCGAGCTCGATCGATTCCCGTGTCTCATGTCATTCATATTTTTTTTTTTTATTTTTGGACAATTTCAAAAGAATAGTGAATTAGTGAGAGAGAGGTATACGTGAAGATAGTGGTAGCAAGTCAATGAAAGGATTGAATTAGGAGTGGAGAAGTTAAGGAGGAGATGAACGAATGATAGATAGTAGGCAGCTAGCTAGCTAGAGTGGTGAGAGAGGGATTCTTGGCGTAACGAATTATTTTGGTTGGTTGTGTGAAGCACGTAATGCAACGACAGCAGTATTAGTATTAGTATATTCATTCACTTAGCTAATACTATGTCTACACTACCTAGCTAGTATTTGGTGGTGGGGATCAAGGAAAGCATCAATCCAACATTGGTTGGTGTAGCAAAATTGTGGGGCTTCCTCTCCTCCCTTTTCACTCTTCTTCCCATTCACCACCCCAAACCTTATTGATGGTGTGTCAAGTTGCATGAATTCCTGAATCAAACATTTTGCCAGATACCGGTCGAGACGAGTTTCACACTCAAGTCATTAGTTTCATCAACGGGTGACTTTACAACTATATTACAATGACATTAGCAATTCATACGATGAGTTAGTAAAAAGAAACTCAGAAGTCTGGACGGTTAGATATATTTGCGCATCTACAAATTTTCTTCATTGAAGTTTGGCCGGTTAGAAATATATTTGTGCATTCACAATTTTCTTTCTTTTTCTTGCAATGACGCATACACATGTTTAACTTCATGAAGACTTAAGTAAAAGGCTAGCTAACTAATGACTCTGAAATGGCTTTACGAGTATATGCTTATACTATACTAATTAGCTTAAGAATGGATCAAAGAATAATAAAGTTCAAACGTCACCCACATGAGAGAGATAGGAAACAGGAATAGAAAAGATTTATATTCATTCATATTACCAGTGACTTTGGTGCCACTCATACACCAACTTTCTTCTTCTTCTTCTCTCTTTTAGCTGCTTGGGCAACTAACTAAGCACCACTTCCTACTTTCCCCAACCCTAAAGACAAACAACAAAAGACCATTCTAAAAGTCTTTTAGTATTAAAAAGCTCTAACTGAAATATCTCAGAGAATCCTTTTGTGCATTGCATTGCATTTCTATGATTGGGATGAATAACATCAACTTCCCCCACTTAATCTAAGCAGTTTCCCACTTGGCCGGCCTACATGCACATACATACAATTATTTATTTGGAAACCCACACCCGCCTTCGGTTCCAGATTTAGTTATGCAACTAGCTGCCTGCTACTAGTGTCCTCCTACTACTGCAGTCCATCTATGTGGGTCAGCCTGCAGGCCGTTTTATTTTGAGTCAGCCAAACTCGGCGTGAAAATCAAATGATGGGTATAAACATTTTGTGGGTATTCAGTGAAAGATCCATGGGCACATAGATGCAGTTGTCCAACTTGCCAACTGGCTCCAAAACTTATTCCGTTCAAAGAAATAAGTATGGGTGTATGGGAGATAAATGACTTCACTCAACAGTAACCATCCTAACTCTCGGAGACTCGATCTTTGCTTTGTTTGTTTGTGTTTATTTCTTTTATGTAATTACTAGAGAAGGAGCAGGAGTAGTCCAAATATCACTCACCAAAAAAGTCTTTAAATTCTTAGGTTAAGTGTTATAATCTAAAGACTTGATGACAAATGGGTTGTTTTGACTACTATACTTACTTGGTCTATTACTAAATAAATAAGAACCACATAAAAGTATAGAAACTTTTCAAAGTAACTATTCAATCATGAAAAAAAACAAAGACAGAGATCTATGAACATAAATTTTGTGCATCAGATGCACCAAAATTTGCACTCTACTAGTAAGTTAATGAGTGATGGATATGGAAATTGTGCTCAAAGCAATCACTTCATAATTGCTTCCAAACACAAATTTAATAGGCATTAGAAATAAATATGCCCCTTTCTTTCAACAACGATCAACAATGAGTTAGTTCATTGTGTACACTACTACTATTACTCCTAGTCCTAGAACTACTTCAACCAAAATTAGGTTTACTTGCACCAATATACTACTTAACCTGGATACAGAATTCATACTTGCTCACTAGTAATTTATAGTAAACACAACCTACTTCTTTAACAGTATTATTATCTCTCTTTCTAGCAAATCATGTGTTTAAACCCTCAACTGATCCCAAGTTAAGTACAAGTGCAGCACAATGAAGAAAAGGAAAGTAAAACACTGATTTGGTATTACTTAAACAAACAAATAATCTAAAGATACACTATGATTGAAGGATTTGTTTACCAAGAAACCAAAGTGGTTGGACAAACACTTTCTTAGTCATTCAGTACCGTGTCTTCACCAAATTCTCTCAGTCAGTAGTATAAGGTTCAACTGTCTCTAAACTGAAGCTTCATGCATTTCATACACTGGACTACTTTACACTAGTCTTCTAGTTTTCACTCCATACCATTATAAAAACTACCTATAAGTGTGATTCTGTTGGCTTCACAAAATGTTTAGTCATGCCGTAGTAACGAAAAAGTGTAAAACAAGAAAAACAGGTATATTGGTACATCTAACAAATAAAAATACACGGCTTTCGCCTTAAACTTGATTCGAAGCAAAATAAGACACCACTTCACTAGTATATATGATTATTATTAGCTGTAGTTTTGGTTGAACTAGTGGGATTTGAAGTTAGGTCAACTGATGAAGTCTAAATTTAATAAAGTGTGGCTTATGACTCTTAAAGTAACCCAAGAGTCACTCCCACTCTTAGCTATGCTACTTTGTCAAAGGCTGAGTGTTGTACCAGTAAGTGTGTGCTGTGTGTTTATGATGAGTTCAGAAGTGTCAAGTGTGAATACTCTAATAAAAAGCAAGGGTTGACAAAGAAATTAGAAACAGTAAAACCACTAATCAGAGCATCATCAGTTCTTTCTTATTGGGGTGTTAAAACAGATGGAACCTAGAAATGGAGATGAAAGGAATGCTGGTATAATCCTATTTTAGACTCTTAGATCAACTACCCCCTGATTCTATAGCTAGCCTAAAAACAGGTCTTACTAATTCCATCTCCAATGACTGCATCAGGCACTAACCACTCTCATGACCTCTGGTTCATGCAAGTCACAACCTCCAAGCTTAAATAGTAGCACCAGATGACAGAGCATTGTTTAGCAGTTGATCTAATTCGAAAACAAGTGAAAAGTTCTCGGTTTTTTTTTTCATGTGATCAGTGCCAATGCACTCGATAAGCTTAGCATATCTTCAATCTTCAGCATTGATACTATTTCATTACAAAGAGTAACTTACAGAAACATGTAAATGTCCACTACAATTCGTGGATTTTCTGACATTTTTTCGCAACCACAGCCTTTTTCGAATTCAAAAACAACTTAATTTTCAACTAGAGTAACATGAGGAAAACATAGAAAGCAAATATTCACCAACCAGAACGATTCCAACGAATGGGCTTAAACTGGAGTCAAACCAACAACACCTGCGTACCCACAATCATGCTTCATATGAGAATTGAAGTTACAGAAATTGAATGTGAATAGTGTCAAATAATAGTCAGCACTACACTTAACAGCCAAGGTTGAAGGCTGTCTTCTAAGAAACGATGTGTTTAATTGAACAAGATACTCGTAGATAATAATATAGAGAAAAGTGAAAGGATTATTCACAATCAAATAGTTTGATATGATTCAACCAATAATGTTAAAGAAGAATTTGTGACGTTGCTGATATTCTTGTTTGCCCTAATCACCAAGGTAGGGTATATGTGTATAAGTTTGGTTCTAATTCTGTTGATCCCTATGCTCTATCAACAAATCATTAGTGTATCTGTGTATAAGTTTGGTTCGCATCTGTGTATAAGTTTGGTTCTATTAGCTTGAGGGCACAATTAACAGGATAGAATGATAAGTTGAAACAGGAAGTGTCATGGTAAGTATGGCAATAAAATGTAGAATCCAAAAGAATCAAGACAGAGTTAAGAAGCTTTGCATACCGCACGCTAATCTTCCACCTGCATTTCCTGTGCTAAGGCTGAGCTCATGGCCTCCTACAGTTGGAAAGTGCAAGTAAAAATTAGATGAATGAAAGTTTGGTTAAGTGACAATTGAAGCAGCGGTAGTACTTTGTTGCGTAATATACTCATACAGAAGCAAAACCAAGACATTTCCTATCAACCAGAAAACGACCAAAAGCTAATAAAGTCGCTTACCCTTTCCAAGGTCATCCTCAAGCTCGTGAACAACCAAAGCTCTTCCAACTACTGCATTTGGTCCACTTAATGGAATCTGCATATTACAGGAAAAGACACAAGGTCAATACCAGCAACAAGAGACAACACTTCGTAAATAGGTTTGAGCATAAGCAACGTCAGGAAAAACATAATACTGAATCAACATTACATGGAAATGACTGAAACCAACATAAAGTTGGTTACTGTCAAGTAAAATTGATGCCCGACTTAATGTGATTCCCAAACTCAGGAGGAAAGCGTAAAGAAGACCCCTAAGATTCTCATTCAGGCATTACGACTATCAACCAGAATCAGTAGCCCCAATTCACACATGACAAATGAACTGTAGTAATATGCCAGCAGCCTCATTAAAAAATGCAATTACATAACCACAAGACAAAATTGCCATTACCTGACTATCCACTATTGTTGCCTCCGCCACTCCTGCACAACCATAAACCAAAACGGAATTCACTAAACAATGAGAAATACAGGAACATAACAAGTCCAAATCATACAAAACCGGAAATCATAAAATTACCATCAGCATTAGCAGTTATGTTTCCCAGGTCACCCGCATGGCGGACTTCATTACAAGGAGCACCATGTGTCAATCCATTCGGATTGAAATGTGGACCTAAAAATTAAACATAAACCAAAACCCATTTTACTACAACACCACATTCCCCAAACCAACACATTTCTACACACTTAAACACCACCACAATCAAAATTCCACTGAATTCTAATAAATTCAAACCTGTTGATATACATCCATTGGTAGTATCACCAAACTCATGCTGAAAAAATTAAATAAATTAGAATCAGTTTATTAAGGTTTAGGGTTGCTATCAGAATGATAATAGTGAAACACAACAATTGGACTCACAAGATGGAATCCATGAAGTCCAGGTGTTAGCCCAGAAATCTCAACATTCACAGTAGTTGGACCTACAAATCACAAAACAAAAACAAAAAGATGAAACCCTTTCGTCAGAAAACAGTACTAATTACACTGTCAAAACCATTAAAAAACCCTAGATTGAAAAAAAGGGGGTTTAAAAAAAGAACAAACCATCATCTTCTTGAGTTAAAGTAACAACTCCTTCAACAGTAGAAGTTCCTTTAAGTACAGCAACAGCTTTTTTCAATGCTGAAACAACAGTAAGAGACCTTGATGATGAACGTTTTGATGTTGGGAAACTGATAGAAGAGAATGAAAGAGGAATTGGGTTTGAGAATGATGAAGATATAAGTGGTTTAGATGATGTTGCTGTTGTTGCAGCAGCTAAGATTGTCTGAGTTGCCATTGCTGTTTGATGTCTAATGAATGGAAAATGAAGATTTGCTGCTTTATCTCTCTATCTCTCTATTTGTGATGAGTGCTGCGCTTCTAGATTCTTATTGTTTGTTCACTTGTATGTAAAGAGAGGTGAAAGGAACTGAGACGTTTTAACGGTTGATGGTATTTGGTCTATTGACTTTTGTAACTTTGAACGGTGGATGTTAAGTGGATGAATATACCTTTTGAACTCTTACCTAACAAATGTGGGTTACCAAATTATCCAATCAAAGCTCAAGAGTACACGCATGTTGGTGGCTCCACTTCCAGGTGATCGTTTTTCCGTCCCGGAAGGTGGGTGAAGTTCTCTCCTCTAGTGCCTTGTTTTTCCGTCTCCTCCACCTGGTTAGCAATTCCGTGTGAGGCAAAATTCGGACAGATGAAAATCCACGAACTAAGGCCTATTCGGCTATTCCTATCGTTTGTCACTTTAGCACTCATTATGAGTATGTCAGAGTACCAAACACATTTGTCTAAGTGTCAGAAATACCACTTAGGCATATACGATGGAGTCTCCAACAAGTGATAGAGTGTCCACCGCTATATGGTCATAATATCGTTTGTTGGGCATTCCAGCGTCAGTGATAGTCATGTTGTCGCTCGCTGGGCTGATCATCGCTCGTCAGTTCCTCATCCAACGACTATAATTCCCCTCCTCTATAAATACGCGATTCCAAACTCATTTCAAGTCACACCAAAATTATTAAATCTCTCTAGCATTTCCCGATCTCTCAATCTTCTTCAAATCTAAAACAATCACACCTTCTCTACACTTTTTAATTTCTTGTGATATGAATTCACAATCTCAAAGTCAAAGTCAAGGAAAAGGTAAGAAGAACAAAGTACGGGTGCAAAATACAACATCACAGAAGATGAATGCATTTTTCATAATTATGTTTATTTTATCCAAGATTGTATTGATGGTGCACAACAACATGTGAAAAGCGGGGGTCTAACAACACCACCAAATATTTCGCTTAGCAATCTGTACGGACTAACTCCAATATACTTTGCTAGAGAATCAACTAGATAGTCAGACTCAATCTAGCTTAAAGTATATCAAGGAGTTAATATCTCTCTTTTGTTTTGATTTACTCGAGCTAATAGAAATCAACGAGTCTTTAATCAAACACAAGGAATAACTTGGATGGTACCAAAGACCAATAACCAAGGATCAAACAATGACAATCAACAATCAAAGGTTGAATTACTCTAATTGATGATCTGATGCACAACCTGTATTATTTCAATTATAAAGATAAAACAATATAATGCAAAAATTGAAATAACATAGACACCAGAAATTTTGTTAACGAGGAAACCGCAAATGCAGAAAACCCCCGAGACTTAGTACAGATTGAACACACACTGTATTAAGCCGCTACAGACACTAGCCTACTCCAAGCTAACTTCAGACTGGACTGTAGTTGAACCCCAATCAATCTCCCACTGATCCAAGGTACAGTTATGCTCCCGCGCCTCTGATCCCAGCAGGATACTGCGCACTTGATTCCCTTAGATGATCTCACCCACAATTAAGAGTTACTACGACCCAAAATCGCAGGCTTTGACAATAAACAAATCTGTCTCACACAGACAAGTCTATCAAAGGATCAACATGTCTCCCACAGATAAACCCTAAAGGTTTTGTTCCGTCTTTTGATAATAATCAAGGTGAACAGGAACTAATTGATAATCCGGTCTTATATTCCCGAATAACAGCCTAAAGTTATCAATCACCTCACAACAATCTTAATCGTATGGTAGCGAAACAAGATGTTGCGGAATCACAAACAATGAGACGAAGATGTTTGTGATTACTTTTTATATCTTGCCTATCGGAGATATCAATCTCAAGCCAATCAATCTGATTGTACTCGTACGATAGAAGATGCAAGATCAGATCACACAACTACGATAAAAGTAGTATCGGTATGGATTCATAATCCCAATGAAGTCTTTAAGTCGTTATCCTGGTTTTATAAGAAGAAAACCAAAGGTTAAAGGAGAATCGACTCTAGCACGCAAACTAGTATCACAGATAAGGTGTGGGGATTAGTTTTGCACAATAATAGATGTCTCCTTTATATAGTCTTTCAAATCAGGGTTTTTAATCAATGTCAGCTTAGTAACAAAGCATTCAATATTCACCGTTAGATGAAAACCTGATTTAGATTCAAGCTAATATTTCTCAACCGTTAGATCGAAAACTTAGCTTGTTACACACACTTGAAAATGCACGCTTCTAGGTTTGTTAACCGTACCCAAACGTATGCACTTGTTGGTTCAACAATAGTTAACCAAAAGGTTAGCCATATGAGCATTTCATATCAACCATGTTATTCTTCACCATAACTAGTTCACATGACTTCAAATGAACTAGTTAGAGAGTTGTTCAATTGCAAGGAAATCTTATGTACTACACAAGACACAATTGAAGCAAAGATGATTTGATTCACTTGAATCGGTTCATGAACTTTTATAGCCACGGTTTGCAAACTGCATTCCTTAGTCTTTTTAAGTTTAAGTTCAGAAATCATCTTCAGATATATAACCTTCTCAAGTTCGCATACTAGGTTCGCAGACTTAAGTTACCGGGTAGAGTTTACAAACTCCAGCAGAAATTCTCGGGTTCGTGGACTGGGTTCGCGGACTTAGCTTCACGCAAGTAGTTTGTCAACTCCAGCAGAAATTCTCGGGTTTGAGAACTTCGGCAGTTCACGGACTGAGTTCGCGGACTTGGCTCACGCCATTCTTCCGGTTCTCTTGATCAACAAAGTTCACAAACTTTGGTTCAAGGAATAGGACTTATACATAAATGTGTTTCCACAATAATTCTTATGTCCACCATTGGTTATGTAATCTAAACTCTCATTTCAATGATTGAAACATTCTTAGAGGACGTTACACAGTTGTTACACAATTTCTCGTCGAAGCAATTTTCAAGATGATTGAAACATATCATGACTTTCGTAACATGGTAAAGATAAACTTGATCGAAGCGAAAAGCTTACCAACATACATTTCGAGATATAGATAGGCGAGGTATACTCGGCTCGAAATACCAAATGTATATAATCAAAGTCTATATATATAGCATATGACTTCTTGTCTCAAAGAGTAAGAGATAGAGTTGATAGACTTTTGAGTGATAGATAAGTTCAAGTCTTCACATACCTTTTTGTCGAGAAGTTCCACCGGTTCCTTGAGTAGTTCTTCTACTTGTATGATGAATCGCCATGAAGTCCTTGAGCTCAACTACCTTTTCTATCCTAGTCCGAGACTTAGATATAATAGACTAGAAGTCAACACTTATAGTTTTGATCACTAACATTGACAAACATGCTTGAGATAGCAACGCATGCGAGTTTCGACCGAGCAATGCTCTAACAATCTCCCCCTTTGTCAATTTTAGTGACAAAACTATCAGTACATATGGAATACAAAAAAGATAAAGAAACTTTAGTAGCTTATATTCCACATGTCTAATCTTCAACATTCCTCGAAATCTTCGTCACTTCCAAGTACTCCAATGATCCCAAAGATTGTAAGTTTAGCATCACCGCTGTTGAAGATCCGTAGCTATAACAATGAGAAAACATAGTTCTCGATCATTGTTATACAGTGTCATAGTATTATTACACAGCGTCAAAGTTCAATTGTATCACAACATCAACAATAATACTATGGTGATATGTATCAGTCCCCCTTAGTCAATACTCCATCTCACATGGAAACCACTCCCCCTTACATAATGATCCGAAAACCATATGTATTTGTAGTATGAACTACATATTAATTCTCCCCCTTTTTGTCAATAAAATTGGCAAAGGTACAAGAACGGGATCATAATGAAATTTCCGAGAGATACATTTCATGACAAAGGGAAAAAAATACATACCAACTAATTTAGATGCAATCATAAAGCCGAAGATAAATGCATTCATCAAGGAGTTTTAAAGATACAAGATAACCCCGCTAAAATTCCACAGCCGCACACCCCTCAAGATATGACCATTAAGCACAAGTTCAAAAGAACTCTCCCCCATTTGATGTCATTCCCGAAAGAACAACAAGAGCGACCTTAATTTCAAAAGAAAAGAAGGATTTTATTGGACACCAAAAACCATGAGAACGATTTTCTATATCCAAAGAACTCAATCAAATTAATCACAAGTAAACCCATGATTAATTTAATCGGAATATACAATCAAATTAAACACAAGAGGTGATCAATCCAATTGACTATGCTCAACATAAGAGAACTTATGGAGACACGAAAAAACTCAACTAGATTAATTACAAGAGAACCCATAATTAATATAATTGGAATACACAACCAAACTAATCACAAAAGTAATCAATTTAATTGTCACTTCTTTTGCTCGACATAAGAAAACTTACGGAGCAATAACTAAATAACCATACAAGATGATTAATTTAGTTCAATATGCTCGACATAACATATCTCACGGAACACCAACTAAGCTAATAAATCAACTTGGTTTTATAGTACTCAATATAAGATGCACTACGGAGCCTCACAGTAATACATAAGATATGGATCAGGGACGATCAGTACTGCGTAAAACATAAGGATTCATTCTATCTTCAATCACTATTTGCATAACGACAATTAATAGACACAATCCTTGAAAAACAAAATATTTTAACTTATCTTCCATCAAATGTTTGACAATATAGGCTTAACTTTTGTATTTGTCAAAAGTCTATTCATTCTTTTACCAGTACGTGAATACCGAACACGAACGACTTTACTTTTGAAAAAATATGGGACAAACATAGTTCACGGACGTAAACACCAATATCCCATAACAAATTGCAATGTAACAAATCATAAAGATTAAATACTGCAAAACATCATCCTCCAAATATTTTTAGAATTTAAACCAATAAACCTAAAAAGAACAAGAAGATGAAAAATAGCTATGTATAGTCACAATCATTGCTATTTAAGCACTAGTTATTCTTCCAACTAAACCAAAAAGAAGACATACTATGCAACAATTGAATCAGATTTCTTTGACCACTTCATACCTTTGAAACGGACCATCAAAGTAAGTATCGATGATATCCTTGATCTTCTTGACAATCGAAACACCATGTTCAAGAGTTAAAACATTAGTTTTTTGGTCAACAATGCGAGCAAGATGTCTAGCTTTTGAGCAGTCAAGGATAACTTTCTTCTGATTCCTGATTAAGATATTCTAATTACCAAGGATTTTTGTCTGTCCATCAATAAGCTGGTTTATCTGCAATTAAAGGTTAGCAACTTCGTTCTTAACCTTACTTTGAACGAGAATTAAATCCTTTACAGATTCTCCAATCCAAGAGTTAATACTCTTTCTTTCGAGCATCTTCTTCAGAACAAAATCTTGAGCTGGATCACATCCCTTTAGGTCTTCCTCCATTGTAGGGTTTACTTTTTCTTCAGGAACAATTTCTATAGACATCCTTTTTGAAGATTAAGAATACATATATGAGATATATATATGTTAAGTAGTACACCCTAGACAGAAACCCTAGAGTTCCTTGAGGAGATATGGACGTCTGTGGGCTAACCCGAACATATGAACAAAAAGGATGGACCAAACAGGGAAAACTGCATATTGTGACATTTTCAATGCGTATGAACAGGTTAGAAGACTCACAATGAAGAAATACTAAAAACTCACAAAGAAGCTATCAATCAGACAGATGAAAATCAACTAAATACTTGAACATCTCTCAATCACCATCTTTGCATCTATCAAGTTAGATACAAGAATGGAACTTTCTACTACTAGGTAGCAGAGGAAGACATAGTGTCACAATATGTATTGAGAGAATAGTTGTGTTTTTCACTTGGATGTCTGACCTCAGTATTTCGTGTCTTCCTTTGGCTGTTTTCAAATTTAGAGAAATTTCTCACATCCCTTCCTGAAATCTCAAGAGAAGAAGCTTTCTGATTACTGAGTCTAGGACCTCTAGAGGTCGGTTCTAGAGGATTTTCCGAAATGGGTTTCCGTACTCTAGACTTAGATTTATCAGAGTTGTTCTTATAAGCACGGGACATACTTTCATTAGAAGCACAAGAATTTGTACCACTAGAATGCACAAAGGTCCTGTAATGATTTCTAGGGAAGAGATCATTCTTATAATAAGGTTCACTTCTATAGTCGATTGACTATTTGTTCCATTGACAGCGAATTGAAGCAAATTGTGAAGATTAGAAATTTGTTTCCTCCTAGAAAAACAATAGATAGCATAGTGGTTACCTTTTCCACAGAAAGTACAGGTTCGTGGAGAAGAAGCAAAGAACGACATCTGTTTTAACTTCACAGCCCTGTGAGAAGATGGTAAGTTATGTAAACTTTTCTTGACACAATCTTCTCTTGGAGGATATTTCTTCATGTACTGTACGTCAGAAACAGTTGGAACATAAGAATTTTTCCTTAAGACAGAGTTATCCTCTTCCAAGGACTTGCACTGTTCATGGGATAGTGAAAGGGATGCTTCTAGTTTCTCTTTTTCAACACGAAGTCTGTCAAGATCAGATGAATGCGTCTTGATCAAACTTTTTTCTCTAGTTGACCCTTATTGACAATCTTTTCAAGATCACAAATCTTTTCATGCTGTAGATTATTTTCTTGAAGAAGTTTCTCAATGTCCTTAGAAAAAGACTCAATAATGTTATAGAGTACACGTTCTCGATCAATAGACTTTTCAAATTCATCGATGAGTTGATCATAATTATGAAGATCAACAAACTCAGTAGAATTTTTTGCGATTCTGTTGAGCTTTATTTCAGCTTTTGCCATTGTGTCCAATGTTTCATTGGAGGAAGAGTGACCAACACAAGATGAGACAATCTTCCTACCTCAGGATTCAGAAGAATCAACTAAGGAACAATCCTTTGAGGTATTCCCGAAACAGCTGACATAGTTGAAATATTTGGGAGGTATCTTGGTATACATAAGAGATTCTGTCCTCAGACTCAGATTGCTACAAACACAGAATTGTAAGGTCTTGAACGTGTTTGCCTGCTCTGATACCAATTGAAAAAGCGGGGGTCTAACAACAACACCTAATATTTCTCTTAACAATCTGTATGGACTAACTCCAATATACTTTACTAGAGAATCAACTAGACAGTCAGACTCAATCTAGCTTAAAGTATATCAAGGAGTTAATATCTCTCTCTTGTTTTGATTTACTCGAGCTAATATAAATCAGGGAGTCTTTAATCAAACACAAGGAATAACTTGGATGGTACCAAAGACCAATATCCAAGGATCAATCAATGAAAATCAACAACCAAAGGTTGAATTACTCTAATTGATGATCTAACACACAACCTGTATTATTTCAATTATGAAGATAAAACAATATAATGTGGAAATTGAAATAACACAAACACCAGAAATTTTGTTAACGAGGAAACCGCAAATGCAGAAAAACTCTGTGACCTAGTCCATATTGAAAACATACTGTATTAAGCCGCTACAGACACTAGCCTACTCCAAGCTAACTTCGGACTGGACTGTAGTTGAACCCCAATCAATCTCCCACTGATCCAAGGTACAATTATGCTCCTACGCCTCTGATCCCAGCAGGATACTGCGCACTTGATTCCCTTAGCTGATCTCACCCACAACTAAGAGTTACTACAACCCAAAATCGCAGGCTTTGACAATAAACAAATCTGTCTCACACAGACAAGTCTATCAAAGGATCAATCTGTCTCCCACAGATAAACCCTAAAGGTTTTGTTCTGTCTTTTGATAATAATCAAGGTGAACAGGAACCAATTGATAATCCGGTCTTATATTCTCGAAGAACAGCCTAGAGTTATCAATCACCTCACAACAATCTTAATCGTATGGTAGCGAAAAAGATGTTGCGGAATCACAAACAATGAGTCGAAGATGTTTGTGATTACTTTTTGTATCTTGCCTATCGGAGATATCAATCTCAAGCCAATCAATCTGATTGTACTCGTATGATAGAAGATGCAAGATCAGATCACACAACTACGATAAAAGTAGTATCGGTCTGGCTTCACAATCCCACTGAAGTCTTTAAGTCGTTATTTGAGGGTGAAAACAATTTCTGCTGATTTTGGTAACTTCGGGTGTGTGGGTGAGAAACGAGTTTAAACCCTAAACAATGTACTACAAGGGAGTACTTTAGATTCGAGAGATCAATCTGTACAAATCCGTCCTAAACCAAGAAATTTTCGTTCCATACTTTCTTCGGTCACAAAGTGAATGAGAAGGGTTGGTTTTGGGGAGAGAAGCGAAGAGAGTGTTGAGACCAGAATAGTTGATTCTGGAAGAGTAGTTGTTTCCCGACTTGTATCAGAAAGTGGGAAGCTAACAGATGGAAAGCTAGCAAATGTTTTCTGAGTGTTGTATCCTCCTGACCTGAACTTGTTGTTCGGTGGAAATAGGTCAGACCTTTTTATACAAGTCGAAGTGAAACGTACTCTGGTCTCGTAATAAATGGAAAACGGATGAGTAAATAGGAGGAGGTGGTAACCGGTAACGCCTGGAATTGATGTTCCATAAAAGAAAACGTTTCACCATTACTCCCTGTATTTACTAACCGCCTCATCCTTATGAAACTGTCTTATAACGGGCGTAGTGTACGCCGCACGCTGTAAACCGCTAACCCAATACCCAATGAGCATCCCCCAGTTTGTGACATATGTTGATGTCTCGAGTGTTTTCATGGAAAACACTTTGCATGTTGTTGTTCGGCAAGTTGAGCTTGGGAGATTTTCCATCTCGGTGGTGACCTTCGACGGTCGAGATTTTGCATCTTGAGAGGAAGGGTAGCCGTTGATTATTGGAAACCTTCGTTTGGTAGCCATTGGCAAGAAAGCATGACCGGTACGGCTTTAATATGGCCTAGTTTAGGCGCGGCAAAAATTTAGGGTTTTGGCTTTGTTTGGATGCGACCAAACTAGGGCTTGGCATCGGGCCAAAGGTTGCCATGCATTAGCTGGTAACCTTGTACGGCTAACATCTGCATCTTAGATGGAAAAGTGGTCGTTGATCTTATCAAGCCTTTGTTTTGGTAGCCGTATAGAGAAGGCCGGCATGGTATGACGCGTCTAGTTGGTTGGCATGCCATTGGCACATGTGGCATGGCTGGCATGACTTAGCGCGGTTTGGGCGTGGCCAAAACAAAAGTTTTGGTGTTGGGCCAAAGATTACCATGCGTTGGTTGGCGACCTTTGACGGTTAAGATTTGCATCTTAGATGGAAGGATGGCCGTTGATCGTTTCCAGCCTTTGTTTTGGTAACCGCATAGGGAAGGATGGCATGGTATGGCGCGGCAAGGTGGCTGGCATGCCATTGGAACATGTGGCATGACTGGAATGCCTTGGCGCGGTTTAGGCATGACCAAAACTAGGGTTTTGGGGCAAAGGTTACCATGCGTTGGTTGGCGACCTTGGACGACTAATATTTGCATCTTGGATGGAAAGATGGTCATTAATCGTCGTAAGCCTTTGTTTTGGCAACCGCATAGGTAACACCGGCATGGTATGGCGCGACAAGGTGGTTGGCATGCCATTGGCACATGTGGCATGGACGGCATGCCTTGGCGCGGTTTGGGCGTGACTAAAGCTAGGGTTTTGGTGTTGGGATAAAGGTTACCATGTGTTGGTTGGTGACCTTGGACGACTGAGATTTGCATCTAAGATGGAAGGGTGTCCGTTAATTGTCGCACGCCTTCGTTTTGGCAGTCTGGAAGGGAAGGCCGACATGGCATGGCTTAGGCACGACAAGGTGGATGGCGCGGAATGCCATTGGCACATGTGGCATGGTCGGCATGCCTTGGCGTGGTTTAGGCGCGGCCAAACTAGGGTTTTGGCATTGGGCCAAAGGTTACCATGTGTTGGTTGGTGACCTTGGACGGCTGAGATTTGCATCTAACATGGAAGGGTGGCCGTTGATTGTCGCACACCTTCGTTTTGGCATCCGTGAAGTGAAGGCCGGCATGGCATGGCTTAGGCGTGGCATGCCATTGGCACATGTGGCATGGTCGGCATGCCTTGGCGTGGTTTAAGCGCGGCCGAACTAGGTTTTTGACATTGGGACAAAGGTTACCATGCGTTGTTTGGCGACCTTGGACGGCTGAGATTTGCATCTAAGATGGAAGGGTGGCCGTTGATTCTCGCACGCCTTCTTTTTGGCAGCCGTGAAGGGAAGGCGGGCATGGCATGGGTTAGGCGCGGAAAGGTGGATGGCGCGGCATGCCATTGGCACATGTGGCATGGTCGACATGCCTTGGCGTAGTTTAGGCGCGGCCAAACTAGGGTTTTGGCGTTGGGCCAAAGGTTACTATGCGTTGGTTGGCGACCTTGGACGGTTAAGATTTGCATCTTAGATGGAAGGATGTCTGTTGATCGTCTCCAGCCTTTGTTTTGGTAACCGCATAGGGAAGGCCGGCATGGTATGGCGCGACAAGGTGGCTGGCATGCCATTGGCACATATGGCATGGATGGAATGCCTTGGCGCGTTTTAGGCATGACCAAAACTAGGGTTTTGGGCCAAAGGTTACCATGTGTTGGTTGGCGACCTTGGACGACTAATATTTGCATCTTGGATGGAAGGATGGTCGTTGATCGTCGCAAGCCTTTGTTTTGGTAACCGCATAGGGAACGCCGGCATGGTATGGCGCGGCAAGGTGGTTGGAATGCCATTGGCACATGTGGCATGGCCGGAATGCCTTGGCACGGTTTGGGCGTGACCAAAACTAGGGTTTTGGTGTTGGTACAAAGGTTACCATGTGTTGGTTGGTGACCTTGGACGGCTGAGATTTGCATCTAAGATGGAAGGGTGTCCGTTGATTGTCGCACGCCTTCGTTTTGGCAGCCGTGAAGGGAAGGCCGGCATGGCATGGCTTAGGCACGACTAGGTGGATGGCGCCGTGAAGGGAAGGACGGCATGCCATTGACACATGTGGCATGGTCGGCATGCCTTGGCGTGGTTTAGGCGCGGCCAAACTAGGGTTTTGGCGTTGGTCAAAAGGTTACCATGTGTTGGTTGCTGACCTTGGACGGCTCAGATTTGCATCTAAGATGGAAGGGTGGCCGTTGATTGTCGCACGCCTTCGTTTTGGCATCCGTGAAGGGAAGGCCGGCATGGATGGCTTAGGCGTGGCATGCCATTGGCACATGTGGCATGGTCGGCATGCCTTGGCGTGGTTTAGGCGCGACCAAACTAGGTTTTTGGCATTGGGACAAAGGTTACCATGCGTTGTTTGGCGACCTTGGACGGCTGAGATTTGCATCTAAGATGGAAGGGTGGCCGTTGATTCTCGCACGCCTTCGTTTTGGCAGCCGTGAAGGGAAGGCCGGCATGGCATGGCTTAGGAGCGGAAAGGTGGATGGCGAGGCATGCCATTGGCACATGTGGCATGGTCGACATGCCTTGGCGTGGTTTAGGCGCGGCCAAACTAGGGTTTTGGCGTTGGGCCAAAGATTACCATGCGTTGTTTGGCGACCTTTGACGGCTAAGATTTGCATCTAAGATGGAAGGGTGGCCGTTGATCATCGCATGCCTTCGTTTTGGTAGCCGCATAGGGAAGGCCGGCATGGTATGGCACAACAAGGTGGTTGGCATGCCATTGGCACATGTGGTGAGGCTGGCATGGCATGCCATTGGTGCAGTAGTGCGGCTGGCATGTTGGCATGCCTTGGCGCGGAGGTGCGGCTGGCATGGCATGCCATTGGCGCAGTGGTGAAGCTGGCATGGTTGGCATTCCTTAGCGCGGAGATGTGGCTGGCATGGTTGGCATGCCTTGGCGCAGTGACGTGGCTGGCATGGTCTGCCATTGGCACAATGGTGCGGCTAACATGGTTGGCATGCCTTGGCGCGGTAACATGAGAATTAGGGTTTGGCATAGATGATAGCAGTCAGTGTTAAGGGTTCTGCCGTGGAACATGACCCATGTAAAAAAAAGGGTATCCCGGTAATTCTTACGTAGGCATGCTGATTGATTCGATAAATGTGCTAATGGTAATAGTGACGCCATGTTAGATTCATAGTTTTACGATTTTGACCCTAAGCTAAAAACCACCATCAACATTAAGTCCCCTGCTTAGCTCGGAACAGCAGCATTGTTGCGAGGTAAGCATAAGATGGTGACAGGAAAGGACAAAAATCGAAATGACAGGTCATGAAAAGATGGTCAGGAAAGTCCGACTAACCTTTTTCGAGAGGTAATGAGAGTTAATGATCCTCATGTTTGGCGGCCTTGCGTAGCGTATGGTGTAGACCGTGAAGTGGTGAGATGAAGATCGTCGGCTTAGTCTGGCCATGTATCACCTTGGATGGGTTAAGGAACATCATGACGCTGGCTTGGCGAGTTGTTGGTGTTGGCGCGGCAAGTCATGGCGCGGACGGCTTTGCATGGTGGGGCCAAGGTAATGGCGCGGACGGTTTGGCATGGTGGGGCCAAGGCAATGGCACGGACGGCTTGGCATGATGGGGCAAGGAAAGGCACGGTTTGGTGAGGCAAAGCATGTGGACGGCTTGGTGTGGTGGGGTCAAGGCATGGTGCAGACGACTTGGCATGGTAGGTCCAAGGCAATGGCGCGGTTTGGTGAGGCAAAGCATGTGCGGACGGCTTAGCATGGTAATTTGTTTTCGCGGGACCGGTTGCCTCTTTTCCTTACTTGACTCAAATAGGAAGTCCTTTCCTTATTCAAACTCCCAAGTACCACGCCTATAAAAGGGGGCCGGCCTCTCCTTTTATTTCACACCTTTATTTATTTTTTTATTCTGGCCGTGTGGTAACAGTAAAGCGGACGAGCGAATCCCAGGTATGTCTTCCAGCACTTCCTCTTTAACTTGTTTTTCTTGTTTTCTTGTGTTAGTGAAAATCCTAGCTATAGGCGTACCTTTTCATGAACTTGTAAAATGTTGTTCTTTTGTGTTGATATGAATCCTAGCCGTAAATATGCTTTGCGTGAACTTGTAGTAACATTGAGGCGTGAATACCGTAGTAATGTTGGCCACCTCAACTACTGTGCAAAGTAGGCATGCATGAGCTAGTAACTGTCATTCCCTTCCCGTAAAAACCTAGCTCCTAGGGTTTCCTCCTTTTTCCTGGTGTGGTCGTGTGTATTGTTCCTATGGTGGGGCGCGCCTCCTCGTCCGGGCGCAAATTTCCTGCTGCAGGGTATGGCCTTGGTATGAGGTGGTCATGCAGGGTCTGTCAGTCCCCAATTTTTTCTCATGCGCATTATGACTTTGCAACAAATTGGTTTGCGTCCAAGATGGATCTCCTGTGTCTGATAACATAATTTCCATGCACTTTCCGGAATAATTTCTCTTCGTATAGTTCCACTGTAGTTATTTAGAAGGTGAAAGTAGCGTGAGAGAATTTTGTTAGGATGTCATTTGAGAAACGTTCTGTCGATTCTTCTGACTGGTCCGGGGAGAGGCCCGGTCAGTTCGGCCTGGAGGTATAATAAGGTTTTGTCTTCAGAGGAAAGAGTATTCTGCTTCTCCCATTGACTTTAAAACATGTGTGAGTCTGTTGTGTCCCTTTGAGAAATTGATGCGATTCATGATGAGCCAGGAATATGTAAAAGCCAGTTTGACCAAGGAGGAGATTATTGATGCTGTCGCGGCTCCGCAGTGCTTCAAATTAGGAAAGATATTTCAGGCTTGGTTTCTTTTATTTCCAGATGGTGTCCGGACACTCACACGGCCATATGCAGGTGGGGCGAAATGACTATCTCTTTAGAGAGCGTGGCCGTCTTGCTGAACCTTCCCGTAATAAGAAACCTCGATGTCAAATTGTCTGCAGATGAAGAAGAAATGCGCGCCGCTCTGGTTGCGAAATCAAAAGGATTCGTTAGGAAAGAAAATGAGACTAGGTGCTTCTATGGATGGTCGGTGTCTCAATGGTTACCTGATGAGTTGGAGCCAAATCACAAAAATAGTACACTTCATGTCGCAGCGTTCTTTGCTCTTTGGTTATCCAGAGATATTTTCGATGACGGCTCTGGTAAGAAGGAGATAAGACAGGAACTTATCAATTTTTCCATAAAATTGGCAAAAGGTGTCGTTCTCCCTATTGGCGGATTTTTTCTTGGTTCTCTGTACACACACTTGGATCATCTGGTCACGGATATGTGCGCTTCAAATGGCTATATGAAAGTGGATTCGTATATTCATGCCGCCTTTCTCCAAGCAAGGCTGTGGGATTACTTCGAAAGGTATGATCCAAAACCGTTGGCCGTACTTCCCGAGTCTTGGGGTGGTTCTAGGATACCGCGCTGGTCGAATAGGCGCCCAAAGATTGGTTCGAACCTGGTTGGATTCCTTGATAACTCGCACACGGCCAATTTTCGTCCATGGGCTCCGGTGTATGCGTCCATAACTCAGATCAATACCTTTTCTCCTGCTCCGAACATGTCTTTGTCTTCTGATAAAGAGGATATGAGTGTTGGAGAGATGGTGTTCATGCGAAGCTGCACGCCCGGTCATGTGCCGTCTTTCTTTCGAGGATCTTGCAAAATAGTTTCTTACAATGTCGATAGGGCGGATCGGCATATGGGTTTTGACCAAGGAGTCCCACTCGTTCGTCAGCCGGTTGTTCCAAAAAACTCGTTGCCAACTGTTCTCTATGCTAGTGTTCTTGTGTCGGGTAAAAGTCTCCCTTTTCCTCTCGCGGAACGAAATCCATCAACAACCTCCAAATATAACATATTTTGGAAGTATAAGTTTCTATCTATCCATGGATTCGTGAATGATGTGGTAGAAAACCGTCGCGGTAATCCTTCTCCTGCGGTTTTAGCGGAGCACCCACTGCTGAGGGATCCTTCTTCGACCAAGCGAATATCCGTTATCCCGAATGCAGATAGTCCCCAAGTGAAGGAGCGAAGGTCTAAAAGCCGTGCAGACGGTTCCCAGTCAGATTCGACAGCCCTACCGACTTTCAGTTCGTCTAATATGCGGGTACGTATGCTTTTCCTCTTGATTTTAGTTGTATCGCGTATATCCTTGTTTCTTTTCTGAGTATCCGTCTTTGTATCTTGCCCAGGGTCTCAACAGCGTGAACACCTTTACCAAACTTGCAAGTAGTCAGAAAAAATCGTTTCTCGAGACGGAGGATGGGGGTGCTGAGCCTATCCATGGTGATGGGGAACCCGAGAAGGATGAAAATTCAGAGTCCAGTGATGGCGAGAGTAGTTCTTCCGACAGCAGTGCTGAATCTTCTTCTAGTTGGTCTGAAAGCGAATCAGTGAGTCTCCCGCATGTTTTTTCTTCTTTCATATCTTTTCTTTCTCTTTGGAAAATATCTAATCCGTGATATCATAGAGGGAAGCCGTTTCTGAAGATGTCCCTGAGACGGAGTCTGGCGGAGATACATCTTTGTCTCCAACTGTGACAGCCGCACCGGGAGACCTTGAAATGGATGTTGATCGAGATGAAAACGTCGTTGTGACTCAGACAATGGAGAGAACTCCAGTGGCCGCAAGTGCAATTGTCGTTAGGAATCCCTTGCCGGTTGCTGATGCAGTCGCGGACACCATTTTCAACCCTCCGTATCTGGTTCCTCATCCGGATCATGTGTTGATCGAGGGATTTAGCGTGCCATCCAAACACGCGACACTATACACAAGGATATGGGAAAGCTACGGACATACCGCCACGACCAAGAAAATTACTAGTCGATTTCCGTTGGTTAAGCGTGTGGAGGACGCTTTGCCTTCGATTGATGACATGTGCAATGTGACTGGTAATACTGTTTCTAAGGATGTAGTCTCGAGTTGGAGGTTCCATGGTGACACGTGTGTAAACTTCGAGTTCCATGTTCCTTGGTTCGTTGAAGGTTTCTTTGAGGTTTAAAAGTTGCTGGCCGAAATAGTCGAAGGTCCTTCAGCGGATATGGTGAAGAAGCAGGAAGCAGAAGTCGAAAAGTTGTCCACTAAGCTGAAGTTGAAGAGGGCGGCTCTCCAAAGCACGAAAGAGGCTTTTGCCAAGAAGAGCACGACATTGTTGAAAAACTTTCCTTGAACGCATTTCTGTCTTCTGAACTTCTTATTTTAGGTTTTTTTTTGAAAGGCAAATGAAACGCCTAGTTTACGGTTTTGATTTCCTGGATTTTTGGTTTGACAGAAAAACGTTACCTTGAGGGTTTTGGATTATTATTTGGAACGATCTGTTTTTAAAATAACGATGCTTTTTGGTTACGATTGCGAATGGTGCAAAGATCCCAGGAAAGCCACTGAATCGTGAGGATTGCTTGTCGACAGAGAGCATGAGATGAAACATAACATGGATATTAGTTTCATCATTCCTGTGAAAACCTGAAGTAGTAAACCACGTATTTTTTCTAGGCAAGACTTACTCGATTTTTGGATCTTCTGTGGAAAGTCCCCAGTCATTCCTTGTCGTGTTGCAGATCCCTGGGCGGATCGTTTGCTTCTAACCTTTCGGAAGTCCCCAGTCATCCCTTGTCGTGACACGACTGGTAATCGAGCCGCTTAGTAGCTGAGTCGTTGATTCCTGAACGGATCGTTTGATTTTACTTTCCTGACGTCTGGGTCGAGGTATCAGATCGAAGATTGAAAATTGACATCGTGACCGAAAGATCAACCTCCCACTATGGTCGCCAATTGTTTGAGGGTGAAAACGGTTTCTGCTGATTTTGGTAATCTCGGGTGTGTGGGTGAGAAACGAGTTTAAACCCTAAACAATGTACTGCAAAGGAGTACTTTAGATTCGAGAGATCAATCTGTACAAATCCGTCCTAAACCAAGAAATGTCCGTTCCAGACTTGCTTCGGTCACAAAGTGAAGGAGAAGGGTTGGTTTTGGGGAGGGAAGTGAAGAGAGTGTTGAGACCAGAATACTTGATTCTGTAAGAGTAGTTGTTTCACGACTTGTATCATAAAGTGGGAAGCTAACAGATGGAAAGCTAGCAAATATTTTATGAGTGTTGTATCCTCCTGACCTGAACTTGTTGTTCGGTGGAAATAGGTAAGACCTATTTATACAAGTCGAAGTGAAACGTACTCTGGTCTCGTAAGAAATGGAAAACGGATGAGTAAATGGGAGGAGGTGGTAACCGGTAACGCCTGGAATTGATGTTCCATAAAAGAAACCGTTTCACCATTACTCCATGTATTTACTAACCTCCTCATCCTTATGTCACTGTCTTATAACAGGTGTAGTGTACGCCGCACACTGTAAGCCGCCAAACCAATACCCAATGAGCATCCCCCAGTTTGTGACATGTATTGACGTCTCGAGTATTTTCGTGGAAAACATGTAGCATGTTTTTTTTCGGCAAGTTGATCTTGGGAGACTTGCCGGCTCGGTAGTGACCTTCGACGGTCGAGATTTTGCATCTTGAGAGGAACGGTAGCCGTTGATTATTGCAACCCTTCGTTTGGTATCCAGTGGCATGAAAGCATGGCCGGTACGGCTTTAATATGGCCTAGTTTAAGCGCGGCCAAAAGTTAGGGAAGCGCGACCAAACAGTAGGGTTTTGGCTTTGTTTGGGCGCGGCCAAAAGTTAGGGTTTTGGCTTTGTTTGGGCGCGACCAAACAGTAGGGTTTTGGCTTTGTTTGGGCGCGGCCAAAAGTTAGGGTTTTGGCTTTGTTTGGGACAAAGGTTGCCATGCGTTAGCTGGTAACCTTGGACGGCTAAGATCTGTATCTTATATGGAAAAGTGGTCGTTGATCTTCGCAAGCCTTTGTTTTGGTAGCCGCATAGGGAAGGTCGGCATGGTATGGCACGACTAAGTGGTTGGCATGCAATTGGCAAATGTGGCATGGAAGGCATGCCTTGGTGCAGTTTGGGCGTGGCCAAAACAAAGGTTTTGGCGTTGGGCCAAAGGTTACCATGCATTGGTTGGCGACCTTGGACGTCTAAGATTTGCATCTTAGATGGAAGGATGACCGTTGATCATCGTAAGCCTTTGTTTTGGTAACCTCATAGGGAAGGACGACATGGTATGGCGCGGCAAGGTGGCTGGCATGCCATTGGCACATGTGGCATGGCCTGCATGCCTTGGCGCCGTTTGGGCATGACCAAAACTAGGATTTTGGGCTAAAGGTTACCATGCGTTAGTCGGCGACCTTGGACGGCGATTTGCATCTTAGATGGAAGGATAGTCGTTGATCGTCTCAAGGCTTTGTTTTGGTAACCGCATAGGGAAGGCCGGCACGGTATGGAGCGATAAGGTGGCTGGCATGCCATTGGAACATGTGGCATGGCCGGCATGCCTTGGCGCGGTTTGGGCGTGACCAAAACTAGGGTGTTGGCGTTGGGCCAAAGGTTACCATGTGTTGGTTGGTGACCTTGGACGGCTTAGATTTGCATCTAAGATGGAAGGGTGGTCGTTGATTGTCGCACACCTTCGTTTTGGAAGCCGTGAAGGGAAGGCCGGCATGGCATGGCTTAGGCGCGACAAGGTGGATGGCGCTGCATGCCATTGTCACATGTGGCATGGTCGGCATGCCTTGGCGTGGTTTAGGCGTGACCAAACTAGGGTTTTGGCGTTGGGCCAAAGGTTACCATGCGTTGGTTGGTGGTAGGCTTCTAAAAGAAATTATATTTAAATGCAAAATGGTCCCCGGCAGCGGCGCCAAAAACTTGGCAGTCCCCGGCAGCGGCGCCAAAAACTTGGCAGGCCTCAAAGATGGGTATAAAAATGAAGCTAAATGAAAACGCGGGCCTACAGTAATACCGCAAGTGCACGGTCGTCAGTTGTAGCTCGTGCAAGTACGGGTCGATCCACAGAGATCGGGTGTGTTTTGGAGTGTTTAGCTATTTTGGGTTCTAGTTGCTATTGGGCTATGAAGCCCTTTTGGCTTAGCTTGGGCTTTGAGTACTAATGGGTTTGTTCACAATAAAATGAACTGAGCTTGGGCTCAGTTGGTCTCTGAAGTGTAAATGGGCTTTGTCCTTAAACTTAAGCTTTTGATTAAGCCCACAGTTGATTGGATTGGGCTTTTAACCTTAACCTAAACTGGGCTTTGAGCCTTAATGAAATGGGCCTCAGTGAACTAAACCTTGGGCTTTTGTATCTTTGGAATTGCACTGGGCCTTGGGCTTTGAACCTTTGGTTTCAATGAACTGAATTGGGCTCAGTTGGCTTTGGAAGGCAGCAGCAGTAGCAAGACTGCACAGCAGCTGCACAAGCAATGCAAGTAGCAGCAGCAGTTTGCAAGGCAGGGGAAGAGAGCAATGCAGCAGTGGTACAGCAGCAGACAACAGCAACAGCAATGCAGCAGTGGAGCAGAGAAAGCAGCAGAAATACTGCACAACAGTGAGGCAACAACAGCAGAAGAAGGGAAGGCAATGCAGCAGGGGTTGCAGCAACAGCTGCAGCAGCAGTGCACATGGCCAAGAAAAGGAAGCAGTACTGCAGCAGCAGCACAAGGAGGGCAAGTGCAAGAGAAAGAGGTGGCAGCAACAGAATGTACAAGCAATAAAATGCAGCAAGAATAACAAGGCAGAGGCAGTGGGTAACTAAACAGGGCAGCAACAGGGAAGACACAACAGGGCAACAGCAAAGATCAAAGCAAGTTAACCAAGGCCTAAGGCCAAGGGCAGGGATGATAATGAAACTAAAATGAGCAAGGCTAAGGCAAGAATACAGGCATTCCTATAGAATGGGAAGAGAACTAGCTTTCTATGAGCACTAGCTTCTCCCAACTACTCAATCAACACAATGCACCTAAGCATACAAAAGGAATGGCCAGATAATCAGCTTGCTATGAGCACTGATTTCTTCCATTGCACAATCAAATCAATGCTTCAAAAGTATCTAGCCTAGCATTCCATCAAACTAACAACAAGTTTAACATAACAGGAACATCAACAAATTAACAGGATATGAAACCAAGCACATTAACAGGAAATTAAAAGGATATTGCACATACATTAGGAACATTAACAAGATATTCTAAAGTCTAACAGAACTTTAACAAAATTGAACTAACAGGATACTAACAGGATATTGCACATACATTAACAAAATTGAACTTAACTGAAATTGAACTGAAACATGAACATTTAACAGAACTTGAAAGTTCTGGATGCAGGCTAATCCAAGCATAGTCTTTACATCACACCCACAAGGCTATTTATAGTCCACAACACAATTAGGGTTCTACCAAAAAACAATTCCCAAATTAAAAACAGTAGACTAGGGTTTGACTTCTTTACCTAATTTGATGTAGAAACATCAAATTGAACTCGACCCATTCTTCTATTTGTCCTCCTCTACCTCTCCATGCCTTCAATTTCACTCTAGCTCGACCTAATTTACCTATTTCACACTTTAGGGTTTCGGTTGAAAATGTGTGGAATAAGTAAAGTAGATGGACTAGGGAGAGGGGAACAATGATGGGTTATCATTGTTTGACGCTGTGGTACTTATGGTGGTGATGGTGGAGCAGATGGGATAGCAGGTGGAGGAGATGGTGGCGGGACATGGTGTTTGCAGAGCTGCAGAGGGGACGGAAGAGGGGCTCGACTGTTTTGGGAAGAAGGGGGGTGTTTGGTTAGGTGGTAGGGTTCGGTTTCTAGGGTGTTAGGCGGCTTCATCAAATTGGATGAACAGCGAGGATGAGCCGTGGGATGTGGAGCTGGTAGGTAGATCGGACGGTGATGCGGAGGCAAGCGAGGAGCGACCGTCGGATGAATGGATACAACGAAATGAACGGTACTAGATTAGGTTAGGTGCTGTAGTGTAAGGCGGGGATATCAAACTTTGATGAACAGCAAGAGATCAACCGTTGGATTCAGCTACCATCTAATCTGAAGGCTTGGAATTTCAGCGCTGTGGTGCTCGGCAGAGACTTCAGATTTTGATGCTCTATGAAGGAGCGACCGTCGGATGCTTCTGAGAGCTGATCTGATGGCTGAGAACGGAGGCGCTTTTGTGTGTAGAAAATGAGGTTGTGCGCACCATTCTTCGCGGCTTCCTTGCGTGATTTCTCCCGGCTTTTCACTATTTTTCTGCTCTTTTTGCTCCGCGACTCATCCGAACTTTATTTATTACCTAAAAATGCAAAATTAATTAATAAAAATATTTATTCTTGAAAACAATGAAAATACAGAATATGGGATAAAATGTAGAATTAATGCACAAAAGATGAGTTAAAATGCCAACAAAAAGGGATAAATATATACATTATTTGGCACTCATCAAATACCCCCAAACCTGAATTTTACTTGTCCTCAAGTAAAACAAAACTAAGGAAATCCTAACTATACCACTGTCGCTGGTCTCTCGAATGCATTTAGCGTATGCACTAAGCCTTTTAAACCACTAAGTGTCCCTAGTGGACGAGTTGAAGTCTCGTGAAGGTTTACCAGAGGTGTGCCTACAAAACCTAAGGACAAAATATAAGCTCAGATTCCATCAAATGTGACATGTGCAAAACAGTTTAAGCTCACAGCAAAATGGAGATGTCAATCTAGCTATCGAAGGCACAATCCTAGCACTGATAACAAATAAAGACATGTGATAAGAGTGTAAAGTGTATCTACACATGTGTAAAGAAAGATCTGAAGTTATGACTACTAATCACCAAGAGATAGTTTCTCAGGCTAAGAACTGAGGTCGAAATCTAGCTAGCTGTCCGGACTTTACGAGAATCGTGAATGAGTTGGAGGTATTTCACAATTACTCGCGTTGTACATCAATGGCATACACCCTCCTTGCTTATTACAAAAAACAACAAAATAACTCTTTACATGACTCTTATTTACATTGACTATTCTTTTTATTTTGGAACAAGAGATGATGGAATTGATAAATACTTGATTTTTTTTTTTTTTTTGATATTTTTTTCTCTTTTTTTTTTTTTTTTTTTTTTACAAGGAAACACTTTTGATACATATACAAAAGGAGACAAAAGATTACATGACACTTTGCAAGAGGTAGCCCTTTTTGATGCACCCAGTTAAATTCGATGGTTGTCTTTCTTAATGTAACCTCCACCTTCTATCCCAACCAACCAAAGAACAAGCTAGTCAAGTTTCGTTCAGTATTCTAAAGTGATTGGCAATCGTAACTTCCTATCAAACACCTTGAAGATCGAGGCCATACATGTATTGGTAGATCGTGCGCGTGCAAATTTCTTATCACTATGTGAATTGTGCTAGAATCAGGGTGCCTAAATATCTAGACTAAGACTCCTAATAAAAATACATATTTGCACAAGAGTCAACATTTCAAGGTAAATGAGCTCCATTTTTTATGATTTTTTTCAATTTTTTCAAAAAGAAGAAGGAGTTTTGTTTTCAATTATGGCATATTATCGTGGTATCTACTCTATACCCCCAAACCTAAACTAAACATTGTCCTCAATGTTTCAGAATATGGAAAGAATTAAAATGCAACATATGGAAAGGGACATGCTGAGTAGAGTAAAAGGAGAGAGAATACCCGATTTCGGCGAAAGCAGAATTAAAACTCCGTTATCCAAGGTAAAACTCCAACATATTCGGAGTCACAATGGATGAGCACAAAATATATACAAAAGGAATTTTAACTAACACATTATCTACAAGAAAATTTGGTTTTTAATGGGATTGGACTTTTTGGAAAAATTTGGTTTTGTTGGGAAAAAGAAAAATTTTGGTTTTTAGGGAAACATTTGGAAAACTTTGGTTTTTGAAATGGGAGAAAAATAAAACTTTTGGTTTAAGATGGGATAAAGAAAAAATTTGGTTTAAAATGGGAGCAAAGGAATTTTTATTTTTTATTTTTTTTTATTTTTTTTTTTTAAGAAAATAAAATTAAGACAATAAAATTTGGTTTTTGAAATGGGAGCACGCCCACTGTTTGTCCTCTAATGGAATGGAAGGAAGGCTGCGGCTCACGAATCACTAAGTTTTAACTTTGAAAGTTGAATTTGGCCCAGTTGGTTAACGCCCGACGTTTGTTTTAAAACTTTGGTTTCGAGGTCCACTTTTGAGTGGAAGCAAGCCCATAATCAGTTATAAGCTCAGCTGGGTTTAAACCCAGAGTCCAAAATACAAGTCCAATGGAAGAATTTAAACAAGCCCACACAAAATAAATACAAGCCCACAAATTAAACAACAAGCCCAAAAATAATTAATTACAAACCCAAAATAGAAAAATAAAAAGCCCAAAAGATTGGGTTAATTATTACAAGCCCACAATTAAAGAAATTTGGAAGCCCACAGGTTGGGTTCTCTCAATGGAATGGGTTTAGGCTTACCTTTTTAGCACAGCCCAGCTGCTCTGATATTGTTGCAAAAACCCAGTTGGGTTTTGGTTCTTTTCCTTGGTGGCGTCCCAGCAGAGGAAAAACAGGTTCAGAACAGCAGGTCCAACAGCAAATGAAGTGAAGCAGATGCAGATGCAAATGCTATGCAGTGAAATGCAAAAATAGCTAAGAAAACACAGATAAAACACAGCACCAATCCCCGGCAACGGCGCCAAAAACTTGGTAGACTTCTAAAAGATATTATATTTAAATGCAAAATGGTCCCCGGCAGCGGCGCCAAAAACTTGGCAGTCCCCGGCAGCGGCGCCAAAAACTTGGCAGGCTTCTAAAAAGGTCCTAAAATTATCCCCGGCAGCGGCGCCAAAAACTTGGCAGGCCTCAAAGATGGGTATAAAAATGAAGCTAAATGAAAACGCGGGCCTACAGTAATACCGCAAGTGCACGGTCGTCAGTTGTAACTCGTGCAAGTACGGGTCGATCCACAGAGATCGGGTGTGTTTTGGAGTGTTTAGCTATTTTGGGTTCTATTTGCTATTGGGATATGAAGCCCTTTTGGCTTAGCTTGGGCTTTGAGTACTAATGGGTTTGTTCACAATAAAATGAACTGAGCTTGGGCTCAGTTGGTATCTGAAGTGTAAATGGGCTTTGTCCTTAAACTTAAGCTTTTGATTAAGCCCACAGTTGATTGGATTGGGCTTTTAACCTTAACCTAAACTGGGCTTTGAGCCTTAATGAAATGGGCCTCAGTGAACTAAACCTTGGGCTTTTGTATCTTTGGAATTGCACTGGGCCTTGGGCTTTGAACCTTTGGTTTCAATGAACTGAATTGGGCTCAGTTGGCTTTGGAAGGCAGCAGCAGTAGCAAGACTGCACAGCAGCTGCACAAGCAATGCAAGTAGTAGCAGCAGTTTGCAAGGCAGGGGAAGAGAGCAATGCAGCAGTGGTACAGCAGCAGACAACAGCAACAGCAATGCAGCAGTGGAGCAGAGAAAGCAGCAGCAATACTGCACAGCAGTGAGGCAACAACAGCAGAAGAAGGGAAGGCAATGCAGCAGAGGTTGCAGCAACAGCTGCAGCAGCAGTGCACAGGGCCAAGAAAAGGAAGCAGTACTGCAGCAGCAGCACAAGGAGGGCAAGTGCAAGAGAAAGAGGTGGCAGCAACAGAATGTACAAGCAATAAAATGCAGCAAGAATAACAAGGCAGAGGCAGTGGGTAACTAAACAGGGCAGCAACAGGGAAGACACAACAGGGCCTAAGGCCTAAGGCCAAGGGCAGGGATGATAATGAAACTAAAATGAGCAAGGCTAAGGCAAGAATACAGGCATTCCTATAGAATGGGAAGAGAACTAGCTTGCTATGAGCACTAGCTTCTCCCAACTACTCAATCAACACAATGCACCTAAGCATACAAAAGGAATGGCAAGATAATCAGCTTGCTATGAGCACTGATTTCTTCCATTGCACAATCAAATAAATGCTTCAAAAGTATCTAGCCTAGCATTCCATCAAACTAACAACAAGTTTAACATAACAGGAACATCAACAAATTAACAGGATATGAAACCAAGCACATTAACAGGAAATTAAAAGGATATTGCACATACATTAGGAACATTAACAAGATATTCTAAAGTCTAACAGAACTTTAACAAAATTGAACTAACAGGATACTAACAGGACACTAACAGGATATTGCACATACATTAACAAAATTGAACTTAACTGAAATTGAACTGAAACATGAACATTTAACAGAAATTGAAAGTTCTGGATGCAGGCTAATCCAAGCATAGTCTTTACATCACACCCACAAGGCTATTTATAGTCCACAACACAATTAGGGTTCTACCAAAAAACAATTCCCAAATTAAAAACAGTAGACTAGGGTTTGACTTATTTACCTAATTTGATGTAGCAACATCAAATTGAACTCGACCCATTCTTCTATTTGTCCTCCTCTACCTCTCCATGCCTTCAATTTCACTCTAGCTCGACCTAATTTACCTATTTCACACTTTAGGGTTTCGGTTGAAAATGTGTGGAATAAGTAAAGTAGATGGACTAGGGAGAGGGGAACAATGATGGGTTATCATTGTTTGACGCTGTGGTACTTATGGTGGTGATGGTGGAGCAGATGGGATAGCAGGTGGAGGAGATGGTGGCGGGACATGGTGTTTGCAGAGCTGCAGAGGGGACGGAAGAGGGGCTCGACTGTTTTGGGAAGAAGGGGGGTGTTTGGTTAGGTGGTAGGGTTCGGTTGCTAGGGTGTTAGGCGGCTTCATCAAATTGGATGAACAGCGAGGATGAGCCGTGGGATGTGGAGCTGGTAGGTAGATCGGACGGTGATGCGGAGGCAAGCGAGGAGCGACCGTCGGATGAATGGATACAACGAAATGAACGGTGCTAGATTAGGTTAGGTGCTGTAGTGTAAGGCGGGGATATCAAACTTTGATGAACAACAAGAGATCAACCGTTGGATTCAGCTACCATCTAATCTGAAGGCTTGGAATTTCAGCGCTGTGGTGCTCGGCAGAGACTTCAGATTTTGATGCTCTATGAAGGAGCGACCGTCGGATGCTTCTGAGAGCTGATCTGATGGCTGAGAACGGAGGCGCTTTTGTGTGTAGAAAATGAGGTTGTGCGCACCATTCTTCGCGGCTTCCTTGCGTGATTTCTCCCGGCTTTTCACTATTTTTCTGCTCTTTTTGCTCCGCGACTCATCCGAACTTTATTTATTACCTAAAAATGCAAAATTAATTAATAAAAATATTTATTCTTGAAAACAATGAAAATACAGAATATGGGATAAAATGTAGAATTAATGCACAAAAGATGAGTTAAAATGCCAACAAAAAGGGATAAATATATACATTATTTGGCACTCATCAGTTGGTGACCTTGGATGACTGAGATTTGCATCTAAGATGGAAGGGTGGTCGTTGATTGTCGCACACCTTCGTTTTGGAAGCCGTGAAGGGAAGGCCGACATGGAATGTCATGACTTAGGCACGACAAGGTAGATGGCGTTGCATGCCATTGGCACATGTGGCATGGTCGGCATACCTTGGCGTGGTTTAGGCGCGACCAAACTAGGGTTTTGGCGTTGGGCTAAAGGTTACAATGCGTTGTTTGGCGACCTTGGACGGCTGAGATTTGCATCTAAGATGGAAAGGTGGCCGTTGATTGTCGCACGCCTTCGTTTTGGAAGCCGTGAAGGAAAGTACGGCATGGCATGGCTTAGGCACGGCAAGGTAGATTGCGCGGCATGCCATTAGCACATGTGGAATTATCGGCATGCCATTGGCACATGTGGCATGGTCGGCATGCCTTGGCGTGGTTTATGCGTGACCAAACTAGGGTTTTGGCGTTGGGCCAAAGGTTACCATGCGTTGGTTGGAGACCTTGGACGGCTGAGATTTGCATCAAAGATGGAAGGGTGGCTGTTGATTGTCGCACGCCTTCGTTTTGGTAGACGTGAAGGGAAGACCGGCATGGAATGGCTTAGGCACGACAAGATAGATTGTGCGACATGCCATTGGCACGTGTTGCATGGTCGACATGCTTTGGCGTGGTTTAGGCGCGGCCAAATTAGGGTTTTGGCATTGGGCCAAAAGTTACCATGCGTTGTTTGGCGACCTTGGACGGCTGAGATTTGCATCTAAGATGGAAGGGTGGCCGTTGATCATCGCACGCCTTCGTTTTGATAGCCGCATAGGGAAGGCCGGCATGGTATGGCGCAACAAGGTGGTTGGCAGGCCATTGGCACATGTGGTGCGACTGGCATGGTTGGCATGTCTTGGCGCGGAGGTGAGACTGGCATGGTTGGCATGCCATTGGCGCAGTGGTGCGGCTGGCATGGTTGGCATGCCTTGGCATCGAGGTGCGGACGTCATGGCATGCCATTGGCTCAGTGGTGCGGCTGGCATGGTTGGCATGCCTTGGCGCAGAGTTACGGCTGACATGGCATGCTATTGGCGCAGTGGTGCGGCTGGCATGGTTGGCATTCCTTGGAGGGGAGGTACGGCTGGCATGGCATGCCATTGGAGCAGTGGTGTGGCTGGCATGGTTGGCATGCCTTTCCGCGGAGGTGCGTCTGGCGTGGCATGCCATTGGCGCAGTGGTGCGGCTAGCATGCCTTGGCGCGGAGATGTGACTGGCATGGTATGCCATTGGGACAGTGGTGTGGCTGGCATGGTCTGCCATTGGCACAGTGGTGCGGCTGGCATGGTTGGCATGCCTTGGCGCGGTAGTATGAGAATTAGGGTTTGGCATAGATGATGTTAGTCGGTGTTAAGGGTTCTGCCGTGGAACCTGACCCATGTAAAAAATAAAGGTTACCCCGGTAATTCTTACGTACACATGCTGATTGATTCAATAAATGTGCTAATGGTCATAGTGACGTCATGTCAGATGTAAAGTTTTACGATTTTTACCCTAAGCTAAAAACCACCATCAATAGTCGTTAACCTGGTTTTAGAAGAAGAAAACCAAAGGATAAAGGAGAATCGACTCTAGCACGCAAACTAGTATCGCACGTAAGGTGTGGGGATTAGTTTCGCACAATACTAGATGTCTCCTTTATATAGTCTTTCAAATCAGGGTTTTCAATCAATGTTAGCTTAGTAACAAAACATTCAATATTCACCGTTAGATGAAAACCTGATTTATATTCAAGATAATATTTCTCAACAGTTAGATCGAAAACTTAGCTTGTTACACACACTTGACAATGCACGCTTCTAGGTTTGTTAACCGTAGCCAAACGTATGCACTTGTTGGTTCAACAATAGTTAACCAAAAGGTTATCCATATGAGCATTTCATATCAACCGTGTTCTTCTTCACCATAACTAGTTCAAATGACTTCAAATGAACTAGTTAGAGAGTTGTTCAATTGCAAGGAAATCTTATGTACTACACAAGACACAATTGAAGCAAAGATGATTTGATTCACTTGAATCGGTTCATGAACTTTTATAGCCACGGTTTGCAAACTGCTTTCCTTATTCTTTTTAAGTTTAAGTTCAGAAATCATCTTCAGATATATAACCTTCTCAAGTTAGCAAACTAGGTTCACGGACTTAAGTTACCGGGAAGAGTTTACAAACTCCAACAGAAATTCTCGGGTATGAGAACTTTGCCGGTTCGCGGACTTAGCTTCACGCAAGTAGTTTATCAACTCCAGCAGAAATTCTCGGGTTTGAGAACTTTGGCAGTTCGCGGACTTGGCTCACGCCATTCTTCCGGTTCTCTTGATCAACAAAGTTCGCAAACTTTGGTTCAAGGAATAAGACTTATACATAAATGTGTTTCCACAACAATGATTATGTCCACCATTGGTTATTTAATCTAAACTCTCATTTCAGTCATTGAAACATTCTTAGAGGACGTTATACAGTTGTTTCACCATTTCTCGTCAAAGCAATTTTCAATATTATTGAAACATATCATGACTTTCGTCACATGGTAAAGATAAACTTGATCGAAGAGAAAATCTTACCAACACATATTTCGAGATATAGATAGGCGAGTCGGATCGAAATAACAAATGTGTATAATCAAAATCTATATAGCAAAACGACTTTTGCCTCAAGATAGGAGATAGAGTAGATAGACTTTTGAGTGATAGATAAGTTCAAGTCTCCACATACCTTTTTGTCGATGAAGTTCCACCAGTTCCTTGAGTAGTTCTTCGTCTTGTATGATGATCTCCATGGAGTTCTTGAGGTCAACTACACTTTCTATCCTAGTACGAGACTTAGTATAGTAGACTAGAAATCAAGATTTATAGTTTTTATCACTAACATTAACAAACATGCTTGAGATAGCAACGCATGCGAGTTCGACCGAGCAATTCTCTAACAACATGGTAACACCATGTGTGATAAAATTTTTTTTGTAAATATGAAGAACAAATCATGAACATCAATAGTCGTGATGCAAAAGGGTTGTCAGAACGCTTCATCGTAATCAATAGAGAGGTCGTCTCTTATGTTGCATTGATAATGCAATCCAAGAGAGGCCGGAAGAGTGGTCTTGTGGATGGTGATGTTGAAAGACAGGTTCGTACAGAATCACAGCGAAAAAATGGCAATAACTTCGCTTTCGAAAGTTGTTATTATATTTTTAAGGTGTTGAAAAAATGTAATCCAGAAGTGTTAGCAGATAATTAACAGGTACCTGAAAGGTCACCATATGCTTCTTCTCCCTTAACACCAAATTCTTCACCATTTTCAGCAGGTCCATCAAATTCTTCACCAGATACCCCAAGAAACTCAAATGTCAAGTTAGTTCTCAATAATGATGATGCAACATAGCAAGACTTTCTAGAAAATTATCTCAAGAAGGTGGAAATACCGATGGATTTAACATGGGGGAGTTTATGGAACATCAGAAGACCGTCGAGAAGCAAAGAGCGGTTGATAGGAAATTTCTAAACAGGGAGAGTAAGAAAATTCGACTTTCTCAAGAAAAATTGTTAATGACTATGACAAGCATAACATTCTTCAAGATGACACTTCAATTATGAACCCCTAACAAAAACAGCTGTGGCAAATCGAATTTGACAGGATTCAAGCACAGATTGAACAACAAGCTCGATTTAATAACAACCAACCTGGTAGTGATGATGATGATGATGAGTTCGATGTAGTAGAACCTCTAGATAATTGATATATTAATTTAAGTTTTAATTTGAAGTGTTGCATTTTAATTTTATATGTTGTTGCATTCTACTTAATATTAATTTGAAATAAAAAATTATTAATTTGAAATGTTGTTGCAGTCTATTTAAATAAGTTTCGCTCATTAAATTAATACTGAATAAAACAAACTACAAATAAATCAACAGTTTAAACTAAAATACATAACTTAATAATTACGCCCTCCTGCTCTTCCATACTCTTCCCAAAGATTCACTCTCAGATCTTCTCTTAAACTGTCATAAAGATTTTGGTTCTGAATCTAATTAGTGGTTGAATCTCAGGCCTCAGATCTTCATCTTCATAGTTAGTCAACTCCTTATCGCGACGGGCTTCCTAAATTGTCATGTTATGACGAATAATTAAAGTGAGCATAGTCTTGTGCATTTCACGAGGACTCAACCCACGATATGGCCCACAAATGATAGCGAACTTATTCTTCAAAATTCCAAAAGCGTATTCTATATCCTTCCTTATCGTCATTTGGCGTTCGTTAAAATGCCGGTATGAATGGCCCAACGCACCGGCAGGGGGCTGATGGTAACATTGAACCAAGGTTGACCATTTTGGGTAGATACCATCCGCAAGATAATACCCATGAGTGTACTTATGTCCGTTGATCATGAAACATACTTGGGGAAAATTTCATACTTCAGATCTTCAAATAGATGCGACTTGTACAAAATATAAGTATCGTTTGTGAACCCGGAAGACCAAAAAAAGCATGTCATATCCAACAATCATAAGAATTAGTAGCTTCAAGGAGAACTGTTGGTTTCAGATAATGACCCTTATATTGACCAACCCAATAAACAGGGCATCCTTTCCATACCCGATGCATACAATCAAGATTACCTAGCACTCCCGGGAATCCCCTTTCCTCATTCTCCCTCAATATTTGTCTAATTAACATCTTCGTCGGTTGATTTCCGTAAATATGTTGGACCAAAATGATTAATCATTACTTCACAAAACAATGAAAGGTAAGTGAATGAAGTTGTTTACCCATATGAAGGTACTCATCATTCGCATCCACTGGTTTTCCATAACCTAGAATCCTCTAAGACAAAGTACTTTTTTATTAGGAATATGACCTCAGATATTCATTGCATCAAACTGATAATTAAATTGAGGTTCTACTCGACAAAGTTCTTCAATAATCTTTTTCACCAGATGCCGAGGCATGCGAAATCGACCTTGAAAATTTTAATCAGAGTACACACAATTGGGAAGAAAATAATTGTGCATCATCTTTTGGTGGTAAAATTCCCTCCTTCAATACGTATATCTTCTTGAGAATACTTCTTTTGGCTTTAGAACTCTAGGTATTTGGATCGAATGTACGAGCATCAGAGTGTCGATTAGTTTATTATCTTCAGCTTCCTCATCGTCAAGTTCTTGCAACCTCCTCTGATGCATTTGTTGTTATAATCTAAACCGATTCATAATAAAATTCGTCTCTTCATTGGATCTCGCCATTGATGATTATGAAACTTAAAATTGCGGATACAAATACAGAAATTGGTAAAATATATGTAGAATTATGTGTGAGTGATTTCAAGAAGTATACGGGTGTTTATATGGGAAAAAAGGAGGGAAATGACCGTTATAAAATAGTCGTTGATCGATATAGTGTCAAACGAGCGATATAATGAAAATCGACGATGGTACCTATGACGCCAGCGATATTCACATTATGGCCAGTTCTTTAATGAATTTTTTCCACTAGAAACTCTGTCACTCAGTGGTTTTCGCATAGTGACGCAACTCATTTGCTATGCCACCTGGTATGTCAAACAGGTTTTTTTAACCATGTGCATAGGAATAAACCTAATCGGTTTAATAAAAGGTGAATTTGGTCAGCTATACGGTCAAACATGTGCAATGCGATAAAAATTTGAGAATTCGTTAATTTGTGTTTGATGCGTTTCACCAATATAAATACGGCACAAAATATTCGGCATTATATTAAATGATAAGTAATTTTAGTGGTTAAATAGTATATTCGTGGTTTCGGTCTAATTATATAATAGTATACGGAGTATTACAACAAAACCCCAAGTGGTTCAGTAGTCTAGGACCAAGTCGGGATGCTAAATGCTATGAATTCGAATAATACACGAATTATTTGTTTAGTTCATATTAAACGTTAATATGGATCGCCCTCCAATTGACCGAAAAAAGACGCATATTAGTCGTTTCAAGAATACTTCGCGATACTTCACCAACTATTCATCGAATATATAATTAGTCTCCTCCATCCAAATCATAATATAACATGTTTGGATACCATTTAAGAAGTTGTTTTTCCCTTCTCGAAGCAAAATAAAAAAGTCACATGCTAATTATGTACACAATTTCAGAACAACTTCTAGAAGCAAAAATGTTTGCAAGCAGTTTTTTGCTTCTAACTTCTGTTTATGATATACAAACACTCAATTAACATATCCGATGGTATCTGGGTATGTAGATTAGTAGGAGATAAACTTAAACGGATTTATTTACATGACCTGCAAAAATTTAAATTCAAAATAGAATGTTTCTGGTTATGTATCTTAGTAAGAGACAATTATAATTGAGCATTGTAGCCATAAATTTAAATTTCATGATGTTCATTTCGATGAAGATTTGTTAAGTCTCATTCCTAATATCATTACTGAAGGAGCGAATGACATGATGAGAATAAGCAAGCTATATTTGATCTAATTGTTGACAATGATCCTAACCATGGCAACTTTTTTGGTATCTTTCATAAAGCTAATGGGATATTATTATTTTTAATTTCTTAGATGCAATTCATTTCAGTTGAGAGCACAAGTATATTCGTCAAGGTTTCAACTTAATTTTCTTTGGTTCTTCTGCTTAAAACGAAAGGTGCTACGAGAGTTTATTAATCCAGTCATGTTGCTCATGCAGAAGTATATATCTCCTCAACTAGTTGTTGTCATCAAAGGAATATGCATCCAAGAAAATATTTTACTTGCTTCAGAATTAGTGAATGAGATGACTAAGAAAAGAGGAAGCAAGGTAGGTCTTATGCTTTATATTATTCAAGATTTTGATACTATAAGTTGGGAGTTTATACTTGCAGTTTTATACTGATTTGGCTTCTCTTTGATCTTTGTAATTGGCTGTTATTTTTTTTTCAATTCTAGCCTACGCGATCCTTTGATGTTGGGAGAGGTCGCAAGCAAGATGATCCTCTCTTACCAGTTTTATCTGTGATTGCTATTTTTAAAAAGCGTGCCTCAGCTTTTTTATGCTTCAGGCCCAGGACGTTTCTAGAACTGTGCTTTGTGAATTAATATATGAGAAAATAAAAATCCTTTCTTTATTATTTTTTAACTAAATATTAATATTTAAAAAACTTAATCATTTTATTCCTTCATATAGAAACGCTTATTCTTTTGTCGCTCCTTCTTCCTCTTCTTTTTCTTGTCCTCATTTAGCAACGTTTCTTCTCCCGTCGCTTTTCTGTTTTCTTATTTTCCTTCTCCTATGTGTTTTTTTTTATGAGGAATGATGATCATGATCACTATCTATAAGATGATATGAATGATACAGACAGTTGTGGCTAATTTTTTTTTTTTTGATAGTTCTTGGGTAGAACAAACACTAGTATGCCATATACTTAATAAGTTTGATTGATCCTTTTATTATGTTGAGAACGTCTTAGTTTTATTTTATTATACTGACAAATTCTTATTTATATATACATTTGAAAAGCTCTCTGTCACTGTACGCTTCACAATACTTTACGCTTTAAAGTGAGAGCGTTTCCTTCCACGCTTTCTCTTTTTAAAAACTATCACTGATAAGTGAAGATGTTTTGTGAAGAAAGATTACTCAACTAGCTATTAAAGGTTCAAATTAGGGAACGATCAACATGAAAGGTACTCAACCTTCCCAAGTATATGAAATTTTCAGTTTTTACAATGGAATAAAAAGAATAGACAATATGGTGAAAGTGTTAGGTATTTATCAAATATTTGCTGGGCAAGTAGTAATATTAATCGTTGTTAATGGTGTTCCTGTTAGTAAAAGAAGATGTATATATCTCAATATTCGCATATGGAATTAGTTTACCTCCCTGAAAAGTATTTTAAAGTGATGTTAATGCCTGTTAAAATCAAAAGATGCATTGTTGATTATTTTGTGGATTATCTCCAGGGTTCTTTGGCTAATTGGGAGGGGAGGCTTCTAGCTTTTCAAAACAAGGTTATTTTTATAAATTTTGTTATCACTAGCATACATGTTTACAATATGTCCATTTTTGAATGACCAAAATCCTTATTTAATGATTGTGAAAAAATCATACAAAACTTCCTTTCACGTGGTGGTTCAGGGAAGAAGAAAATTGTTACTCTAAGGAGGAATTTGGTCTATACTCCTCAAGATGAAAGGGGTTTTGTTACAACACTGCTCTGTCGAATCGCAAGCATTGGTATCTCAAGTTTATTTTTCAAGTTGCCAAAACTATAAGTCTTGATTCTGGTCTACTTATAGCTGTGTCTCGGATTATGATAGAATGTATAGTTGAGCTTTAGACTTCACGTAGTTCATCATTAGAAGACGAAGAACTACTAAGGGGAGCTGGTGGAACTTCATCAACAAAAGAAATGTGGAGACTTTAATTTAGCTATCACTCAGAAGTCTATTTCTATTCTATCTCCTAATAAGACAAAAGTCGACTTTACTTTATACACGTTTGGTATTTCGAGCTGAGTTTAACTCGCTTACATATTTCTCGAAATATGTGTTGGTAAGCTTTCGCTTTAGCCAAGTTCATCTTTTATTCTTGACGAAAGTCAAAATATGATCATGTGAAAATCTCCTGGTAACATCTTACATGATTTATGTGAGACAGTCATTTGATGTAGAATCGAAATGTTTCATATTGATCTATTGATCACTTTAAAATTGCATTGAAGTTAATAGTTTCTGTGAGATAGCTATTCCCGTCTTCTAAGAATGTTTCAATAATTAAAATGGAGTTGTTTATGGGTAAAAACTGTTTCTACTGGTTTTAGTAAATTTGGGTGTGTGGATGAGAAACAAATCTAAACCTAAAACAAATGCACTGCACGGGAGTACTTTAGATTTGAGAGATCAATCTGTAAAATCCTGGACTAAACCAAGAAATGGATGTTCCACTCTTGCTTCGGTCACAAAGTGAAGTAGAAGGGTTGGTCTTAGGGACGGAAGCGAAAAAGGTGTTGAGACCAGAATGGTTATTCTGAAGGTGTAGCTATTTTATGACTTGTATCGGAATTTGGAACTGGCTTGCGGAATGAAAGCTATCAGTTCTTTGGTATTTTTCTGGATACTTGTGTTGTTGTTAACCAAAACTGTTGTTTTGTTGAAATAGGTAAAACCTATTTATATAAGTCATATTGAACACACCATGATCTCGTAGAAAGTGGGAGTGATTGACTGATGGAGAAGTGGGGTTATGTGTAAATTCCAGAGACCATGTTCCCACCATGGAGGAAACTGGTTAGTTTACACCCACTACTTGTTACCAACACTAACTGCACTTCTTTCTGACGCTTTCTTATAATGGGAGTGTTGCACGCCGCACGTTGTAAACCACCAGACCAATACCCTGATGAGCATCCCCTAGTTTGTGACATATTTGATGTCTCGAGTGTTTTCGTGGAAAACGTGTAGCAGATTGCTATGTGTGGCAAGTCAAAGTTAGGAGACTTGCCGTAGAAGAATAGCATGTGATGCTATTAGGCTTATCTTGGTTGGTCTCCCAAAATTTGCCACGAGCCTGTCAATTCTGTGGCGAATTTGGACGGCTGAGATCATAACTCATGAGAAAGGGTGGCCATGGATTATGACCACATTTTGTGGGCGCCTGATGGTAGCACAGTGGCGCCATTGGCATAATTAGCACATGCCAGTGGCAAAACCTCGGCTGGCATAGTTAGCGCATGCTAGTGGCACGATGGTGCAAGTAACACCTGGCCTAGCCATGGCCGCTAGATTCTGGCATATTGGTGTTGGACCCAAATGTGGCGTGGCAACATCAGTTCCAGTTGCCACATCAATCCCAATGCTCCATGGAACATTACTTAGCTTGATTAGCGTAGAAACTTTGCCTAAATTAGGGTTTGGCATGCCGAAATCCTAATTAGTGCATACGACATGCGGTATGCGGCATGTGGCCGTGGCACAACGACATTTTGTGAAAACGGTGCCATAGCTACGCCAAAGGAACCATAGCCAGGCCATCATGTGTAAACGATCACTGGAGCAAGGGTTGCTGAGTGGCGCCATTATCAGGGTTTCATGTGTCCCTCACAACTCGTGACATGTTGTGGGGCCCGGAGTGGCGTAATTTGTGCCACAATTGGAAATTAGGGTTTCGACCATCACCACTAGAGCAAGGTCGTGTTTCTGGTTAGGATAACCAAATTGAAGTCTGTTATGGTGTTAGCCACGAACAGAAGGTGGGTTGGCATGTTGGCGTGCTATTTATAGTACGTTGCCACGTTCGGCATGTTTCTTTGGCAAAGTGGCACGTTTGGCATGTTTGGCATGCCAATTACTGTATTGACGCGACTTTGGAAGTTAATTTGGCATTGTGACCATTTAGAGAATTTTGCCTCTTTTAATACTGTGGAAGGTTTAGAGCGACCTGATTGGTCAATTAAAAGAGGGGGCCGACCAAGCATGGGCGTGGCCACACTTCTGGTGTGCGTGTGGCAGATTTAAAGCGACCTGATTGGTCGATGGGAATAGGGCCGACAAATATGGGCCCAGCCACAACTCATGTGCGTGTGGCGGGTTTAAGGCGACCTGATTGGTCGATGGGAATAGGGGTCGGTCGAGCAACATGGGGTGTGGTAACTTGCAAGTGGTGCCGGCTGGCCTATGACATGGACACACCTCCCTTTTTTGCTTCTCATGTTCTGCGGATCCTTTTATTCCTTGTTTTCTGATTGTGGGTAGGATTTTGCATCTACTAATCCAGGGAGGATTAATTGCCTAGTTCTCCTAGACTTAATTTCGATATGCGAGGTCTAATATACTGCGCAGGGTGCAAAACCCTAATTTTGAATATTAGTTAGGGTAATATCTGAATCTTGAGAATTCTCACAAAATTGATTGAATTCTATGTGTTAACACAGAGTTCTTTAAGTTTATTCCCAGAGAGCAGTATTCTTTCAGATTGAATACTTTTATGCAAGGACCTTAACCTTGATACTTGGAAATTCGTGCTACTCTGCTGTGAGTGAACACAAATTGTTATGTCATATCAATATTAAGGGTTCAGCCGGGGAACATATCACAAAAAAGTATTCAGTGAGTCTTATATTAATGAATAATATAGGCAGGGCGCCGAAATTTACAGAACATCTGGGATTGTTGCTACATGCACCATTCTGGGTAAAATTTATGAGAATATATTGAATTGCTCAATAAATGCACCAGTGAAGAGGTTGAACACTCATCTCTATTACATGGACCTGTCTCTTTGCAGGGTGATAACATATTAAATGCGAGAAATTTAAAACTTTAGCCCTAAACTAAAAACCACCATCAAGGTTAAGTCCCCTGTTTAGCACGTAACAGTGGCATTGTTTTGGGGTAAGCATGAGATGGTGACAGATAAGGATAAAAAATCGAAAGGGCGAGAGATGAAAAGATTACCAGGAAAATTTGATTGACCTTTGGCAAGAGGCATGAGCGTCTACAATCTTTAGGCTGGCGCGCTTCTGTCTTGGCCACGGAGTATTGGTGTCATGTAGTGTTGGTGCAACGAGCCTTGAATACAAAGACGAGTGTTGAGGTGGTGGAGCCGTCAGCACTATAATGTATTGATGCAGTATGCATGACAACACAGTAGTGAGTGTTGAGGAATTTTTACGTCCCAACACTAAAATGAGAATGTGTTGAGGAAATATGCCTGACAATAGAGTAATGAGTGTTGAGGAATTTGCACGTCTCAACACTAAGAGGAAGGATGTGTTAAGGCAGTATGCCTGGCAACACAACAGTGGTGTTGAGGAATTTGAACGTCTCAACACTAAGATATTTAAAATTTATTGAATATGCCTAATAGATATAAAACATTTAGTTTAAGGATAGTTACTTAGCTCTGTCTCCGCTAGGAATGTCCTTCGCGCATGATTGGGCTTTGGGTATTTTAGGCTCCCCCGTGAGTGAGTTGCATCAGGCGTTAGTGATGACATCAGGATGATGACGGGTTGATAGACGAACAAAAGTCCCCAGGTCTTTGATGGGATGAAACAAAAGGTGGCCACAACTATGAACCTTGGATGGATGCGATCACGATCCTTGACAAGGAGGAGTGTGGTGGCTACGGGCACGAACCTTGGAAGGAAGTAGTGTGGTGGCTACGACACGATCCTTGGCAGGAAGGAGGCGTAGAAGCGTCTTCGGCTTCTGGAGAGGACGTTGAAGCTTATGGAGCAGAACGCTGAAGCTTCGACTTGGGATCTGGGAGAGGAGCTTCGGCTTCGGATCCTGGAGCAGCTTATGGAGAGAACGCTGAAGCGGAGCGGCTGCTGGAGTGAACGTTAAATGCGGGAAATTTAAAACTTTAGCCCTGAACAAAAAACCACCATGAACAGGAGTTTAATATAACTAACCATTGATTGGATATAGTACAATCTGCATATTTGTATGCTAACTGTTGCAAGTTACTCCAAGTCCGAGAACTATAGTATACATATATGCATACTGGTTTAACAGTTGAAGTCCGGGAACTTAGTATGTATACCCGTATGCGCACTGGTTTAAGTCCGAGAATTTAGTATGTGTACCCGTTTGCTTACTAATTCAACTGAGTTCGGTCGGGAACGACAGTATGCGTACCCATTCGCATACTGACGGACAGACCAAGTCCGGAACTCTAAGTATGCGTACCCGTTTGCATACTTGAGTGGGTTAAGTTCTAAAATTGGTTTATTCGTGAAAAAATACATTTATATAATAAGGAATGAAATCTTTGCAAATCGTGGCTATAATGTTCATGAATTAATTCGAGTGAATCAAAATCGATTTTGCTACAATTGTGTCTTGTATAATTATATGAGAATATAAACAATTGAACAACTCTATAACTAGTTTCATTTGAGTCATTTGAACTAGTTGTGATAAAGAAGAACAAATTTGATATGAAAGTGTTCATATGGCTAACTTTGGTTAATTATTGTTGAGTCAACTAAGTGTACACGTTGAGGTACGGTTACCCATACTAAATGAGGGCACATTTCATTTGTATGTAACAAGCTAAGTTCAATCAAACCGTTGAAATATATTAGCTTGAATCTAATCAGGTTTTCATCTAACGGTGAATATTGAATGCTTTTTTACCATGGTAACATTCATTTCCTGATTTGAAGACTATATAAGGTAGAACTCTAGCAACTGGGAAACATAATCCCCACACCTCTTGTGTGATACTAGTTGCGACTAGAGTCGATTATCTTTTAACCTAGGTTTTTCTAAAACTATTATAGGTTAAAGACTTGAAGACTTCATTGGGATTCTGAAGCCAGACCCAACTATTTTCTCTGTAATTGTGTGTTCTCATCTTACTCTGTTCTATCGTATTAAGTACTATCTTCTCTAAGATTTGCTCGAGATTCAATCCGATAGGTAAGATAAAAAGTAGTCACAAACATTTTCGTCTTCAAATCAGGAAATCAATGTTATCTTGGTAACAAAGCATTCAATATTCACCGTTAGATGAAAAACTTGATTCAACCAAGCTAATATCTTTCAACCGTTAGATCGAATTTAGCTTATTACACACAAATGAGATGTACCCTCATTTAGGTTTATTTGACCGTACTTAAACGCGTACACCATGTTGACTCACAAATATTTAACCGAAGTTAGCCATATGATTACTCTCATATCAACCTTATTCATCTTAACCATAAATAGTTCAAATGACTCAAATGAAACTAGTTAAAGAGCCGTTCAATTGCTATATTCTCATAGAAGTATACAAGAACACAATTGAAGCAAAATCGATTTGATTCACTCGAATCAATATATGAACATTATAGCCACGGTTTGCAAAGATTGCATTCCTTATGTTATAAATGTTTAGGTTCATGTACAAAACCGATTTTAGAAAGTAACCAACTCAAGTATGCAAACGGGTACACATACTTAAGTAGCCGGACCGAGTTTGGTTACGCCAATACGCGTACGGGTGCGCATACCTACTCACACTCCAAACTCCAGCAGAAATTCAAGGATGTGAGATTTCCGCCAGTATGCGTACGGGTACGCATATTTTCCCAGATATCCAACAACCGCCAGTACGCATATGGGTATGCATACTTCAGGTTCCGTCAGCACTATAATGTATACAAAGACGAGTGTTGAGGTGGTGGAGCCGTCAGCACTATAATGTATTGATGCAGTATGCATGACAACACAGTAGTGAGTGTTGAGGAATTTTTACGTCCCAACACTAAAATGAGAATGTGTTGAGGAAATATGCCTGACAATAGAGTAATGAGTGTTGAGGAATTTGCACGTCTTAACACTAAGAGGAAGGATGTGTTAAGGCAGTATGCCTTGCAACACAGTGGTGAGTGTTGAGGAATTTGCACGTCTCAATACTAAGAGGAAGGATGTGTTGAGGAAGCATGCCTGGAAACAATGTACAACGGTCAATGTTTAGGAATTTGCACGTCTGAACACTAAGAGAAAGGATGTGTTAAGGCAGCATGCCTGACAACATAATAGTGAGTGTTGAGGAATTTGCACGTCTCAACACTAAGAGAAAGGACGTGTTGAGGCAGCATGCCTGGCAACACAGTGGTGAGTGCTTAGGAATTTGCACGTCTCAACACTAAGAGGAAGGATGTGTTGAGGCAGCATGCCTGGTAACACAGTGGTGAGTGTTGAGGAATTTGCACGTCTCAACACTAAGAGAAATGATGTGTTGAGGCAGCATTCCTGGCAACAAAGCGGTGAGTGTTGAGGAATTTGCACGTCTCAACACTAAGAGAAAGGATGTGTTGAGGAAGCATGCCTGGTAACACAGCGGTGAGTGTTGAGGAATTTGCACGTCTCAACAGTAAGAGAAAGGATGTGTTGAGGAAGCATGCATGGAAACACATCGGTGAATGTTAAGAAATTTATACGTCTCAACACTAAGAGAAAGGATGACGTGTTTAGGCAGTATGCCTGGCAACACAACAGTGGTGTTGAGGAATTTGAACGTCTCAACACTAAGATATTTAAAATTTATTGAATATGCCTAATAGATATAAAACATTTAGTTTAAGGATAGTTACTTAGCTCTGTCTCCGCTAGGAATGTCCTTCGCGCATGATTGGGCTTTGGGTATTTTAGGCTCCCCCGTGAGTGAGTTGCATCAGGCGTTAGTGATGACATCAGGATGATGACGGGTTGATAGAAGAACAAAAGTCCCCAGGTCTTTGATGGGATGAAACAAAAGGTGGCCACAACTATGAACCTTGGATGGATGCGATCACGATCCTTGACAAGGAGGAGTGTGGTGGCTACGGGCACGAACCTTGGAAGGAAGTAGTGTGGTGGCTACGGCACGATCCTTGGCAGGAAGGAGGCGTAGAAGCGTCTTCGGCTTCTGGAGAGGACGTTGAATCTTATGGAGCAGAACGCTGAAGCTTCGACTTGGGATCTGGGAGAGGAGCTTCGGCTTCGGATCCTGGAGCAGCTTATGGAGAGAACGCTGAAGCGGAGCGGCTGCTGGAGTGAACGTTGAAGCGGAACGACTTCTGGGGATATTGTTGAAGCGAAACGACATCTGAAGAGAATGTTGAAGCGACTCATAGAGATAAACGTCGAAGCGGCTCCTGGAGAGAACTCCAGTGAAGGCTCCATTAACCCTTGACTTCGAAAAACGAGTTGATACGATATGGCATATAGGAAGATGGCACACAAATAGTGCTGGTCGGTGAGTCGTGTTTTTCTCCTCATGGGAAAGAATACGCTTCTTTTGTTTGATTTTCCCTTGCAACTCTCAGAGTCTTGACGATTACAATATTGAAGTCGGAGGCCGCATCAATAAGCGTGATGTAAAACTCGACATCCTTTAGGTGAACAGTGGTTAGGAGTCCACAGTTGCACCTATAAATCGTGCTTTCCAGGAGAGAGGTTGGGGTTTGGGAACAATTTCCCTGGCTGGAACAGCTGCTTTCCTGATACGATGCGGTCGAGGGATGCAAATATGTCTTGACGCAGCGCTTTGGATAAATACAGAATCTCACATAAATGTTTCATCATAGACTGCACGATTTTGTGGACGGAGTCCCCAGAAATCATGCGGCTCCTGGCGGGAAGAGGGTCTCTGTGAACTTAGGAGGGCTGCTGATTTTTCTTTGCCTCAATTTTGGAGAAGTCGTTCATGATCTTCACGTGTGATGAAATTGGATTGATGATTCCTTTATACTGGGCGTTCAGGAGCAACGCGAACCTCTTCATATATAAAGGCGAGTCCTGCTGAAGTGCTTGCGCCGGATGTTAAAAGTATTCCTTGTCAGCTCCATATGGGGTTGAAGTGACTCTTGTAGTAGACGCTCTGTTAGTGTCATAAGGAAAATATGCATGTCTTTCTGAGTTTTAGTCATGTCTATCTGAGCCTTACGAGAACCTTTTATCTTTCAATCAAATCAACAGTGGTAAGAGGAGGTTGTCTTCCTCTGGCTCCTCCAGTCTCTCGTCCCGGTGGTAGAGCGGCGGCGACTCTGGTGACAACTGGGGGTGTTACGCTTGAAGAAATATCGGGGGTGGCGGCAGTGGCTCTGGCTATGGTGATAGGAGGTGTAACGCCTGAGGGAACGTTTCCTGCGCCGCTGATGTTGATCATGCTGACAGGTGGTACATTGATGTCACAGGAAGGAACGTTGATACAAAGGATGTTCTCAGCGCCGGTGGCATCAGGGTTTGTTGCTGACCCGGACCTTAGCTCTACCATCTTGAAATTGGGATTGAAAAAATGAAATTGAAAATTGATATTGCAACCGAGAGATTAATCTCCTACTGTGATCGCCAATTGTTTATGAGTAAAAACTGTTTCTACTGGTTTTGATAAGTTTGGGTGTGTGGATGAGAAACAAATCTAAACCTAAAACAAATGCACTGCACGGGAATACTTTAGATTCGAGAGATCAATCTGTACAATCCTGGCCTAAACCAAGAAATGGTCGTTCCAGTCTTGATTCAATCACAAAGTGAAAGAGAAGGGTTGGTCTTAGGGAGGGAAGCGAAGAAGGTGTTGAGACCAGAATGGTTATTCTGAAGGTTTGTCTATTTTATGACTTGTATCCGAATTTGGAACTGGCTTGCGGAATGAAAGCTATCAGTTCTTTGGTATTTTTCTGGATACTTGTGTTGTTGTCAACCAAAACTGTTTTTTTGTTGAAATAGGTAAAACCTATTTATACAAGTCATATTGAACGCACCCTGATCTCGTAGAAAGTGGGAGTGATTGAGTGATGGAGAAGTGGGGTTATGTGTAAATGCCAGAGACCATGTTCCCACCATGGAGGAAACTGGTTAGTTTACACCCACTACTTCTTACCGCTACTAACTACCCTACTTTCTGACACTTTCTTATAATGGGCGTGTTGCACGCCGCACGCTGTAAAACTCCAGACCAATACCCTGATGAGCATCCCCCAGTTTGTGACATATTTGATGTCTCGAGTGTTTTCGTAGAAATCGTGTAGCAGATTGCTATGTGTGCAAGTCAAATTCAGGAGACTTGCCGTAGAAGAATAATAGGTGATGCTATTAGGCTTATTTTGGTTGGTCGCCCAAAATTTGTCACGAGCCTATCAATTATGTGGCGAATTCGGACGACTGAGATCATAACTCATGAGAAAGGGTGGCCATGGATTATGGCCACATTCTGTTGGCGCCTGATGGTAGCACAGTGGCGCCATTGGCATAATTAGCACATGCCAGTGGAATAACGACATGGCTGGCATAGTTAGCGCATGCTAGTGTCATGATGGTGCAAGTAGCGCCTGGCGTATCCATGGCCGCTAGATTCTGGGATACTGGTGTTGGACCCAAATGTGGCATGGCAACATCAGTTCCATTTTCCACATCAATCCCAATGCTCCGTGGAACATTACTTAGCTTGATTAGCGTAGCAACTTTGCCTAATCTAGGGTTTGGCATGACGAACCCTAATTAGTGCATACGACATGCGGTATGCGACATGTGGCATGTGGCCGTGGTACAACGACGTCTTGTGCAAACGGTGCCATAGCTATGCCAAAGGAACCATAGCCAGACCATCATGTGGAAACGATCAGAGGAGCAAGGGTTGCTACGAGTGGCTATAATATGGCGCCATTATCAGGGTTTCCTGGGTCCTGCACGACTCGTGGCATGTTGTGGGGCCTGTAGTGGCATAATTTGTGCCACGATTGGAAATTAGGGTTTCGACCATCGCCACTAGAGCAAGGTCGTGTTTCTGGTTTGGATAACCAAATTGAAGTCTGTTATAGTGTTAGCCACGAACAGAAGGTGGGTTGGCACGTTGGCGCGCTATTTATGGTACGTTTCCACGTTCGACATGTTTCTGTGTCAAAGTGGCACGTTTGGCATTTTTAGCATGCCAATTAGTGTATTAGCGCGACTTTGGAATCCAATTTGGCATTGTGACCATCTGGCGCAATTTTGCCTCTTTTAATACTGTGGCAGGTTTAGAGCGACCTGATTGGTCAATTAAAAGAGGGGCCGGCCAAGCATGCGCGTGGCCACACTTTTGGTGGGCGTGTGGCAGATTTAAAGTGACATGATTGGTCGATGGGAATAGGTCCCGCAAGTATGGGCCAGCCACAACTCATGTGCGTGTGGCGGGTTTAACGCGACCTGATTGGTCGACGGGAATAGGGGCCGGTCGAGCAACATGGGGTGTCGCCACTTGCAAGTGGCGCCGGCTGGCCTTTGGCATGGCACACATCCCTTTGTTGTTGCTCCTGTTTTGCGGATCCTTTTTATTCCTTGTTTTCTGATTGTAGGTAGGATTTTGCATCTACTAATCCATGGAGGATTGATTGCCTAGTTTGCCTAGGCTTAATTTCGACAAGCGAGGTCTAATATACTGCGCAGGGCGCAAAACCCTAATTTTGCAAATTAGTTAGGGTAATATCTGAATCTTGTGAATTATCACAAAATTGATTGAATTCTATGTGTTGACACAGAGTTCTTTAAGTTTATTGCCAAAGAGCAGTATGATTTCTGATTGAATACTTTTATGCAAGGACCTTAATCTTGATACTTGGAATTTCGTGCTACTCTGCTGTGATTGAACACAAATTGTCATGTCATATCAATATTAAGGGTTCAGCCGGGGAACATAGCACAAAAAAGTATTCAGTGAGTCTTATATTAATGAATAATATAGGCAGGGCGCCGAAATTTACAGAACATCTGGGATTGTTGCTACATGCACCATTCTGGGTAAAATTTATGAGAATATATTGAATTGCTCAATAAATGCACCAGTGAAGAGGTTGAACACTCATCTCTATTACATGGACCTGTCTCTTTGCAGGGTGATAACATATTAAATGCGAGAAATTTAAAACTTTAGCCCTAAACTAAAAACCACCATCAAGGTTAAGTCCCCTGTTTAGCACGTAACAGTGGCATTGTTTTGGGGTAAGCATGAGATGGTGACAGATAAGGATAAAAAATCGAAAGGGCGAGAGATGAAAAGATTACCAGGAAAATTTGATTGACCTTTGGCAAGAGGCATGAGCGTCTACAATCTTTAGGCTGGCGCGCTTCTGTCTTGGCCACGGAGTATTGGTGTCATGTAGTGTTGGTGCAACGAGCCTTGAATACAAAGACGAGTGTTGAGGTGGTGGAGCCGTCAGCACTATAATGTATTGATGCAGTATGCATGACAACACAGTAGTGAGTGTTGAGGAATTTTTACGTCCCAACACTAAAATGAGAATGTGTTGAGGAAATATGCCTGACAATAGAGTAATGAGTGTTGAGGAATTTGCACGTCTTAACACTAAGAGGAAGGATGTGTTAAGGCAGTATGCCTTGCAACACAGTGGTGAGTGTTGAGGAATTTGCACGTCTCAATACTAAGAGGAAGGATGTGTTGAGGAAGCATGCCTGGAAACAATGTACAACGGTCAATGTTTAGGAATTTGCACGTCTGAACACTAAGAGAAAGGATGTGTTAAGGCAGCATGCCTGACAACATAATAGTGAGTGTTGAGGAATTTTCACGTCTCTACACTAAGAGAAAGGACGTGTTGAGGCAGCATGCCTGGCAACACAGTGGTGAGTGTTTAGGAATTTGCACGTCTCAACACTAAGAGGAAGGATGTGTTGAGGCAGCATGCCTGGTAACACAGTGGTGAGTGTTGAGGAATTTGCACGTCTCAACACTAAGAGAAATGATGTGTTGAGGCAGCATTCCTGGCAACAAAGCGGTGAGTGTTGAGGAATTTGCACGTCTCAACACTAAGAGAAAGGATGTGTTGAGGAAGCATGCCTGGTAACACAGCGGTGAGTGTTGAGGAATTTGCACGTCTCAACAGTAAGAGAAAGGATGTGTTGAGGAAGCATGCATGGAAACACATCGGTGAATGTTAAGGAATTTATACGTCTCAACACTAAGAGAAAGGATGACGTGTTTAGGCAGTATGCCTGGCAACACAACAGTGGTGTTGAGGAATTTGAACGTCTCAACACTAAGATATTTAAAATTTATTGAATATGCCTAATAGATATAAAACATTTAGTTTAAGGATAGTTACTTAGCTCTGTCTCCGCTAGGAATGTCCTTCGCGCATGATTGGGCTTTGGGTATTTTAGGCTCCCCCGTGAGTGAGTTGCATCAGGCGTTAGTGATGACATCAGGATGATGACGAGTTGATAGACGAACAAAAGTCCCCAGGTCTTTGATGGGATGAAACAAAAGGTGGCCACAACTATGAACCTTGGATGGATGCGATCACGATCCTTGACAAGGAGGAGTGTGGTGGCTACGGGCACGAACCTTGGAAGGAAGTAGTGTGGTGGCTACGACACGATCCTTGGCAGGAAGGAGGCGTAGAAGCGTCTTCGGCTTCTGGAGAGGACGTTGAAGCTTATGGAGCAGAACGCTGAAGCTTCGACTTGGGATCTGGGAGAGGAGCTTCGGCTTCGGATCCTGGAGCAGCTTATGGAGAGAACGCTGAAGCGGAGCGGCTGCTGGAGTGAACGTTAAATGCGGGAAATTTAAAACTTTAGCCCTGAACAAAAAACCACCATGAACAGGAGTTTAATATAACTAACCATTGATTGGATATAGTACAATCTGCATATTTGTATGCTAACTGTTGCAAATTACTCCAAGTCCGAGAACTATAGTATACATATATGCATACTGGTTTAACAGTTGAAGTCCGGGAACTTATTATGTATACCCGTATGCGCACTGGTTTAAGTCCGAGAATTTAGTATGTGTACCCGTTTGCTTACTAATTCAACTGAGTTCGGTCGGGAACGACAGTATGCGTACCCATTCGCATACTGACGGACAGACCAAGTCCGGAACTCTAAGTATGCGTACCCGTTTGCATACTTGAGTGGGTTAAGTTCTAAAATTGGTTTATTCGTGAAAAAATACATTTATATAATAAGGAATGAAATCTTTGCAAATCGTGGCTATAATGTTCATGAATTAATTCGAGTGAATCAAAATCGATTTTGTTACAATTGTGTCTTGTATAATTATATGAGAATATAAACAATTGAACAACTCTATAACTAGTTTCATTTGAGTCATTTGAACTAGTTGTGATAAAGAAGAACAAATTTGATATGAAAGTGTTCATATGGCTAACTTTGGTTAATTATTGTTGAGTCAACTAAGTGTACACGTTGAGGTACGGTTACCCATACTAAATGAGGGCACATTTCATTTGTATGTAACAAGCTAAGTTCAATCAAACCGTTGAAAGATATTAGCTTGAATCTAATCAGGTTTTCATCTAACGGTGAATATTGAATGCTTTTTTACCATGGTAACATTCATTTCCTGATTTGAAGACTATATAAGGTAGAACTCTAGCAACTGGGAAACATAATCCCCACACCTCTTGTGTGATACTAGTTGCGACTAGAGTCGATTATCTTTTAACCTAGGTTTTTCTAAAACTATTATAGGTTAAAGACTTGAAGACTTCATTGGGATTCTGAAGCCAGACCCAACTATTTTCTCTGTAATTGTGTGTTCTCATCTTACTCTGTTCTATCGTATTAAGTACTATCTTCTCTAAGATTTGATCGAGATTCAATCCGATAGGTAAGATAAAAAGTAGTCACAAACATTTTCGTCTTCAAATCAGGAAATCAATGTTATCTTGGTAACAAAGCATTCAATATTCACCGTTAGATGAAAAACTTGATTCAACCAAGCTAATATCTTTCAACCGTTAGATCGAATTTAGCTTATTACACACAAATGAGATGTACCCTCATTTAGGTTTATTTGACCGTACTTAAACGTGTACACCATGTTGACTCACAAATATTTAACCGAAGTTAGCCATATGATTACTCTCATATCAACCTTATTCATCTTAACCATAAATAGTTCAAATGACTCAAATGAAACTAGTTAAAGAGCCGTTCAATTGCTATATTCTCATAGAAGTATACAAGAACACAATTGAAGCAAAATCGATTTGATTCACTCGAATCAATATATGAACATTATAGCCACGGTTTGCAAAGATTGCATTCCTTATGTTATAAATGTTTAGGTTCATGTACAAAACCGATTTTAGAAAGTAACCAACTCAAGTATGCAAACGGGTACACATACTTAAGTAGCCGGACCGAGTTTGGTTACGCCAATACGCGTACGGGTGCGCATACCTACTCACACTCCAAACTCCAGCAGAAATTCAAGGATGTGAGATTTCCGCCAGTATGCGTACGGGTACGCATATTTTCCCAGATATCCAACAACCGCCAGTACGCATATGGGTATGCATACTTCAGGTTCCGACTTATATATTGGTATGACTTTTATTAGTGTAACTGATCCTAAGTAATCATCTAAGATGGTATGATCGATATTTGTAATTGGTGTGACCGATCCTAGTAATTGTTGTAACCGATCCTAGTAATTGGTGTGACCGATCACAAAAGATGTGTAATCGATCCTTGTAATTGGTGTAACCGTTCCTGGTAACTGGTGTGACCGATCACATGTAATACCATGAGAATATGGTAACCGGTCCTGGTAATCGATATAACCAATTTGGTAACTGATGGTCCCAATAACCATATTAAGGTAGAACTGATCCTTGTGTTTGGGAACCGTAAACCCATGATTAGTGTGTTGATTTGATCAATCACATAGTTCTTGAAAATCAGATGAACCAGTTCTAAACTTGTTTGGAAGTGCGGTATAATCGGTTCGAAGATTGTAAATATGAAAGAGGATTTACAAAGAAATAAGATGTCGACATACTTTGAACATATTCAGTAACTCTTATCTTTTATTGTTCAAAAATATTCCAAAATAACTCAAGGAGATCCCGAACCGAAATAAGTTGAGAATCTTTTAATTAAGGTTGTTAATTTTATATGCTTATATTTTCCAGCAATTAAAATGCATATCTCTGGAAAATAAAAATTGGTAATGTGCGTTTACTAATTGGAGATTTTCTAGTAGGATTTTGGTTAATATTGGACAGAGCATTTCTAGGAATTATGAAAACCGAATTTGGAAATATATTGCATATCTTGAGAATAAATACCCAAGTTTGCATTTCGAGCAAACTATCCTAAGAGCCACCAAAACTACCTTGTTGTGTTGTTATTGTTAGAACCGTCTATTCAGAGAGGAAAGTACCCTAATTAGGAGAAATCTCTTACCACCGCTCGTTTAATGACTTCTTTGGGATCAAGAAGCTCTACGAGTACCGTTGGTGGAAAACTAAATAATTGCAGTATTATTAGTTTTCGATTTGATTTGATTGACTAACAGTTGTTGAACTTTCATTGCACCTAGTTTGTTTATTCTTGATATCTTCTCTTCTGATATAAGATTCACTCAAACTAGATCGAAGTATCGACGGGATCTTTAGAACTGTTTGTAGATCTAAAGACGTCTTGTGATAATCCATTGTTAACAGACTCCGTTCTGTGCGTGATTGATCACAAGAGATTCAAGTTGTGGTGTGCAGGTTGAAGAAGTGGGGGTACAACAACCTCACCCAATATTTCGCTTAGCAATCTGTATGGACTAACTCCAATATACTTTCAAGAGAATCAACTAGACGCAATCTTAATAAAGTATATCAAAGAGTTAAATCTATCTTTCTTGATTCAATTCTTACTCAAGCAAATATAAATCTGCGAGTCTAATTGAATACAAGAGAAATCACTTGAACGGTACGAAAGAGCAATGTTCAAGTATCAATCAATGTAAATCAACAACCAAAGGTTGGATATTCTAATTGATTGATTCAAATGTATGACCTGTGATATTTCAATTATTTAACAAAATATAATGCGGAAAAGAAATAACATAGACACCAGAAGTTTTGTTAACGAGGAAACCGCAAATGCAGAAAAACCCCGGAACCTAGTTCAGATTGAACACACACTATATTAAGCCGCTATAGACACTAGCCTACTATAAATTAACTTCGGTCTGGACTGTAGTTGAACCCCAATCAATCCCACACTGATCCAAGGTACAGTTGCGCTCCTTACGTCTCTGATCCCAGCATGATACCATGCACTTGATTCCCTTAGTTGATCTCACCCACAACTAAGAGTTGCTACGACCCAAAATCGAAGACTTTAATAAACAAATCTGTATCACACAGAAAAGTCTATGGTAATAGATAAATCTGTCTCCCACAGAAATACCTACAAGTTTTGTTTCGTCTTTTGATAAATCAAGGTGAACATGAACCAATTGATAAACCAGACTTATATTCCCGAAGAACATCACAATATTATCAATCACCTCACAATAATCTTAATCGAAGTGGCGAAAGAAGATATTGTGGAATCACAAACGATGAGACGAAGACGTTTGTGATTACTTTTATATCTTTCCTATCGGAGATATCAATCTCAAGCCAATCGTTACGATTGTATTCAACACGATAGAAACAACAAGATCAGATCACACAACTACAAGAAAGTGGTATCGGTCTGGACTCACAATCCCAATGAAGTCTTCAAGTCGTTAACCTAAAGGGTATTGAGAAGAAACCTAAGGTTAAAGGAGAATCGACTCTAGCTAATACAACTAGTATCACACAGGAGGTGTGGGGATTAGGTTTCCTAGTTGCTAGAGTTCTCCCTTATATAGTCTTTCAAATCAGGGTTTGCAATCAATGTTAGCTTAGTAACAAAGCAATCAATATTCACCGTTAGATGAAAACCTGATTAGACTCAAGCTAATATCTTTCAACCGTTATATCGAAAACTTAGCTTGTTATACATAAATGAAATGCACGATTTTAGGTTTGTGTAACCGTACCCAAGCATGTACATTTGTTGGTTCAACAATAATTAACCAAATGGTTAGCCATATGAGCACTTTCATATCAACCATATTCTTCTTCACCATAACTAGTTCAAATGACTCAAATGAACTAGTTGGAGAGTTATTCAATTGCTTAGATCTCATAGAAGTATACAAGATAAAATCAAAGCAAAAACGATTTGATTCACTCGAATCGATTCATGAACTTTATAGCCACGGTTTGCAAACTTTCATTCCTTAGTTTATATAAGTATAAGTTCACGAATAATCGTTTTTAGAAATAAACGCGGACTAGGTACGCGGACTTAAGTACCTGGAATAAGTTTGTAAAAGGTTTACAAACTCCAGCAGATTTTCTCGGGAAGAGAACCTCCGACAGTTCGCGGACTGGGTTCGCGGACTCTTTTCCGGTTTTTCCTGATCAGCAAAGTCCGCATACTTTGGTTCAAGGAATAAGGACTTACACATATACGTGTTACCACACAATTCTTATATCCAATAATGGTTTTACAATCTAATAAACTCTCATTTCAATCATTGAAACATTCTTAGACGACGTTATATAGTTGTTATTCACAAACCATTTTTCGTCAAAGCCATTTTCAAGTGATTAAAACTTAACATGAATTTCGTCACTAGGTAAAGATGAACTTGTACAAAGCGAAAGCTTACCAACACATATTTCGAGAAATAGATAGGCGAGATAAACTCGGCTCGAAATAGCAAATGTGTATAATCAAAGTCTATATAGCAAAACGACTTTTGTCTCAAGATAGGAGATAAAGTAGATAGAATTTTGAGTGATAGATAAGTTCAAGTCTCCACATACCTTTTAGTCGATGAAGGTCCAGTTCCTTGAGTAGTTCTTCATTTTGTATGATGCTTCCCATGGAGTTCTTGAGCTCAACTACACTTTCTATCCTAGTCCAAGACTTAGCTATAGTAGACTAGAAATCAAGACTTATAGTTTTGATCACTAACATTGACAAGCATGCTTGAGATAGAAATGCATGCGAGTTTGACCGAGCAGTGCTCTAACACAGGTGTTTATTGAATATTTAAGAAGATTTGAAGACGAAGAAGATTTCTGATTTGGGATCATAATCTTTGGTGTGCACAAAATTTGATCGGCTGGGATCCAACTATAATCGATTTATCTCTGATAGATTTGATTGATTAGTTGTGTAGATCGGCATAAGTATTTATCATCTTGATAGATACTATTATTGATTGCATAATCTAAACTCCGCTACTTTGGTAGTTGTTGGGTAGACTGATATAAATCCGACAAAGGAGTTTATTGGATTAAACAGAATAGCCTTTGTCTAACTCATATCACTAAGATTGAATAGAGTTGTTACCGAAAAAATTTGTTGTTCCTTTACTGTTTGGAATAGAACCAAAGGAATTGTTCCAGTGCGTGCATTTATTGAATATCGGAAGCGCAGGGATACTAAAGAAACTAGGGTAACTATAGGTTTAGTTGCTTGGTCTCAAATATACGAAGTTGGTTTGATTTGTATAGCGGCTTAATTCTGAGAGTATTCAATTCTGAACTAGGTCCCTGGGTTTTTCTGCATTTACGGTTTCCTCGTTAACAAAATCTCGTTCTGTCATTGTTTGAGGGTAAAAACTGGTTCTGGTGTTTTTGGTAAACTTGGATGTGTTGATGAGAAACGAATTCAAACCCTAAACAATGCACTGCAAGGGATAACTTTTAGATTCGAGAGATCAACCTGTAAGACTCTGGCCTAAACCAAGAAATGGTCGTTCCAGATTTAATTCGGTCACAAAGTGAAGGAGAATGGGTTGATCTTAGGGAGGAAAGCGAAGAAGGTGTTTGAGATTATGAAGGTGTTGGCTGTTTATGACTTGTATCAGAATGTCGAACTGGCTTGCATAATGTAAGCTATGAATTCTGGGTGTTTTTCTGGATACTGTGTTGACAACACTTGTATTCTTGTTGTTGTCGAAATAGGTTGAAGAACTGTTTATACAAGTCATTTGAGTGTACCCTTGATCTCGTAGGAAGTGGAGAAGGTTAAGTGATGGAGTAGTGGGGTTGTGTAGGAGATGGTGATGATCACGCGGTCACTCCTTCACCCACTTCTCTCATCGTTGTTAACCGCTCATCTTTCGTGACACGTTCTTGTAATGAGCGCGTTCCACGCCGCACGTTGTAAACTGCCAGACCAATACCCAGTAAGTATCCCCCAGTTTGTGACATATTTGATGTCTCGAGTGATTGGGTCAAGTCGTGGGACTTGCCGCAGAGAATAACATACAGTTCTATTAGGTGAAACAACTAAGTTGTTTACGAGGCCGACATAAAATATCATATGTATTCGATGCATGTAAAGCAGCTCAAATTAATCGATGTGTATGAAGAATCGTTGTTTTAGAGATTGATTGAATAAGTCGCGGATTAAGCGCTTTAAAGAAGGTAGTGTGATCGACCACCTTTGGGTGATCGTTTGGTGGCTCTAGGGACACGCCATCACTTGGTCGATCACTGCTCGTGGAGGAGTGGTGGCCAGTGATCATGCGTCAACCTCCTGACCATCTAAAATCTGATCTTAACCGTCCGATAAAGCTAGCAAAGTTGGTCGGTCAAGATGATTTGCGGCAGTTGAAACTGATTATTTTTTAGGGCTTAAAGCTGCACGGCCAACACCCCTTTGGAAGAGCGTTCTGGGACATCGAGCGCTAGTTCGAACAGGACGTTCGGCCGTGCGTAGAGGTGGGTCAACGGTGATCACACTGACATCTTCGGGGTCGCCTGAGATTGAATCTAAGCCGCACAACTAGGCCGGCGAAAATGGATGGTCGCGATTGATTTGCAACAGTAGGGCGTTTCCGCAAACGCAATCTTAGGGTTTAGAGGCCGATCGGCCAACTCCCTTTTGAACGAGCGATTCGAGGCGCTGCGTGCGGGTTTGAGTAGGTCGATCGACCATGTAAAAAGGTGTGTTTCCAGAGAGAATGCTGACATCCCCTGGATCACCTAGAATTAAATCTAAGCCACTCAATTCGGCCGACGAATATGGGTGGTAGTGATCGACTTGCGGCAGTAGTGCGTTGCCACAAAGTAATTTTAGGGTTTCTTAAAATAGCGCGTTCGCGCTACTTCGGGCCAACGATTTGATATGTTCTGGTTTTGCTTTTAGACAAGTCGATCGACCAAGGGAGGAGTTGGGCCAATGGTGAACACGTTGGCACCTCCTTTATCGTTAGAGATGCGATCCGAGCCGTCCAACTAGGCCGGCTAAGTTGAACGAATGTGATACGTTCTTGAGACCCCTTTTGTCACTCTCAGCTCGTTTGAGATATTTTTATGCAGCGTGAACACCCATGTTTGGGTCGGCGTTCGAAGTACTTGTGAATGAGCTACATAGGGCTCGATCGACTAGAGCATTAGCGGGCCCTCCGGTGGTCACTATGGTGATTTCCTAGTTCTGCTAGGAGTAGTCTAAGTTTGTTAAATCATGCGGCCAAATCGTGTGGCCGTGATTATTTTTTGAGACTGATGTGAACAGTCCAGATTTTCCTTAAGGAATTTAAACGCGTTCGATCGCGCCAACTTTTAATTAAATGGTGTGTGAACGTGCTGATCTCTTTGTCAGAGGTGGTGTAGTCTATGTGGGTGTTTTCATGCAGCTCTCAATACTGACACTTCGGGAGATTCATGCTACTCTGTTGCGAGTGAACATTAATCGTCATGTCATGCCAATATTGAGAGTTCGGCTGGGGAATATAACATAGGAAAACACTAAGCAGGCTATGCATTAGTGAATAATGCTGGTGCAAGATAAAATTTATAAAATATTTGGGATTGTTGTTACATGCACCATTCTGAGTAAATTTTATATACATAAATATATTGAATTAATTAATACATATATGAATGAAGAGGCTTAGGCACTCAACACTTTTAAATGGCTCCATTTCATTAGTGAATAATGCAACTAGGAGCTTAAATACTCATTAGGCTCTACACTAGTGAACAATTCATCTAGGAGCTTGAGTTTCAATACAATATGGAGAGCGGCATAGACACTCATCATATTTTGATACATTCTTCAATTGCTTGCGGAATATAGACATATCAAGGTCTATTACTTCCGATGTCGGGTCAGGTAGATAGACTTTTACAATTTTTGCCTTAAACTAAAAACAACCATTAACAGTCATTTACTTTTGTTTTACGCAATTATAATTTTCGTTATTATAATTTAAAGTAAATTACACAAACGTTAACTCTGTATTACTTGATAGTGATCCTATAGAGTTTGGTTAAGTCCGAACCTATTATCAAGTAATCACACTTTGATTGTTGTATTGTTTCGATCTCGTATCCTTAGACGATCACACAAAGTGTGAATACCAATTCGTTGTATTGTCCCGACTCAGTCTATAGACAATCACTTTCGGTAAGAGGATTTATAGGTGGAAAAGTTTAAGATTGTGGTATATTTGGGTACCCTCGTCTTTTCACCTACCGTTAGTCTGCTTGAAGGTAATAAAAGTATTGGAATGTTTTTTTTAGTCTGCTTGATCCTACCGTTACACTTATGTGATGCAATTGTAATATCTCGACCTTTCACCGATATTGTCCCCACTTAACCACTGTGGTTATCTAGCACTTATGGATTTTCGTCGGGCACTACTGCAATCACCCAACATAAGCTTCCCAGAGGGTCACCCATCCCTAGATCACTCGCATTTGAAAATGCTTAAGTGGAGAGTTTTTTTGCATCTCTGGAGCCAATTATGCTGAAAAAAACCCAGTGCTTGTAAAGGTCAAAGCACTACTTACATTTCGTCCAGCGAACCCTACCTACTGAGATGGGGTATTACAATACCACCACCTTAAATTGGAGCTGTCCTCGACTTCGGAATCCTAAATCTCCGACGTCCCCTACCCCTCATGAACAAGTACATGGACCAACCGACCAGCATACCTTCTCATCCTTGGCGGGTGCCTCTTCGTCAACTCTGATACCATTTATAGTGACTTGAACCTCCACCGATAACGTCCTCACTTAGCCATTGCGGTTATCCGGCGGTGTGAGACTTCAATGGGCGCTGCTGCATTCATCCAGCAGCAGCTTCCCAGGAGGCCACTAATCCTTGGATTACTCCGTCCCGAACACGCTTAGCTGCAGTACAAACTTTGGAACCAATTGTGCTGCAATAGCCTCGATATTAATAAAGATCAAACCATTACTATATTCCATCCGACAAGCCCTACCTGCTGAATTGGGGATATTACAGTAGTTAATAGTGATTCAAATTGTAATTCAGGAATGGTAGATTTTGAGTTCATTTGCAGGGATAATTTGGATTCCTTTGTCTACGATGAAACTGATGTCAGGAGATAGCATCAAATATAGCTGGAATTCTTGCTATAATTAGAGCCATGGAATGGGAAATACAATACATAATTATGAAATTCTTAGTTCAGTCTGATTTTAATGTCGTAATTACCAGGTTCAGTTCCAGAAAGATACTTTGGTTTATTCAAGCAAGATAAACAAACGCTACTTCTCGAATTCTGACGTATCTTCAGGGAAGCCAATTTCTCGATAAATCATTTTGGATCTAAGCCCAAGGAGAGGTCAGGTCATTCAGTTTCAGGACACACATGATTCTCTGACAAAGACATGAATGACCTTATGATACTTCTGATTTTGCTAAGCCGTTTATTTCTTTTGTGATTCTTTTTTTGGTCTTGACCTGTTTTACTGTTTTTTTGTTGGGCATTCTGCCTGTTTTTTGTGACCTTTCCGGGCTTCTCTTATTATAATTTTTTGGTCATCTCAATAAACTTGTTATGGAGTAATTTTTTGGTTCATCTCAATAAATTTTTCCCTAAAAAAAGAAAAAAGAAAAACAAGAAAGAAGAAGCAAATACTACTGTGCTGATGATTCCACTCTCATCTCATCTCTGATCTCAACTACTGCCACTAGCAATAACTGATTATACCTACTTTCATTACTGTCAATTCTATTTCTCATTTTAGGACAAACTTAAGCATGAAGTACCATGTATATGGCAATCCAGCAGCTCTAAAGTCATACGTGATACCACTTTTAGGACAAACTTAAGCATGAAGTACTATGTAGTACTAGTACCTCATATGGAAATCCAGCAGTTCAAAGGTTGCTGAAGAAGCAATTAGGGAATTTCCTTGTAATTTCCAACCCAAATCCACTACATTAAATTATGTTTCTCCAATTTCTCTCATCACTAGTGAGAGACTGAGAGTGTGAAACTAAAGAAACAATATCAAAGAATCACTGAAACTCTCAGCCAAATACTCTCTATTAGAAATCGTCGGCATAGTTCTGTTCCTCATACTCCCGCTTACAGCTAACCAGGTGGCATATGAAACGCATAATCTACTCTGTGCCTTGGTTCGTATGAAACTTATTACTGCCGATCATTTACCAAAGGTTTCGCGCGGCTTCATCTCCTTTGGTTTTTCCTTTAGCGATTATCTTCTCTCCACCTCCGTTATCATCTTCACCATAGTTTCATTTTATGTATCCAATGTTGGAATATTTTCAACACCGCTAACCAAAGGGGGGTCCTGGGGGGCATCGCCCCCCAGGCTGTGGTCGATAAAAGCCTGTTCGAAAATTTCGAATCCAAAAGACACCATTGATGTCTGTTGATGAAGGAACCTGACGTTTCGTGAATAGAAACCTGTTGGCGAATAAAAAAAAAACCTATTCCCAACAGGTGCAAAACCCTTTATAAATAGCTTCTCCCAGTTTCGTTTAACATATAAGAAAAATCAATCTGTTTTCTCTGTTTCAAAAAAGCATCATCAGAAATCAGAAATCTCTTTGTGTGTTCTTGATTGAATCAAGGGGTACAAACCTTGAATTCAGTTTTCGTTGCAGGGCTTTCATTGTATCCTGAAGGCAATATTTCGCATACCTGTTATAATCGCCAATTGTTATTGGGAGGGTAGAAATATTTGTCTAAAAGAAATTTATACAAGCCTTGAAAGTTTTGGAGTGCAACAATTTCTTCTCTGTGTCATTCATCCTTTGTGAAACCCATTTTTTTTCCAACATCCAAACCCACTTCTTTCACAATTACTTTTCTCAGTCTCCCTCGTATAACTATGCATGTGTTCATGACCTCCCTCTGCGCCATATTTATCAAGACTACTAACGACGTCGCCAGCGGTTTCATATTTGATCTTTTCAACCATACAAATCATGGAATGCCCACAATTGAAGCGGTTGTGCTTATGATTATCGATCAGGAAGAATTTAAGGATGGTCTATGGTGGTTTGTTGCTATCATCTATTCTGTTATCAACGGATATTTAACAGCATTGTGGCATTTAGCAAGCGTAATTTCGGCTATCGAACCGAATGTTTACGGTATATAAGCCGTGAAGAGGAAAAACGGGTACTGCACTTGTTCTTATATTCTCCTATTTCACTGAAATTTCTACGATTATCCTTATTATGGTTGAGCTAGTTGACATGAATTATCCAATGCATCTCGTGATCATTCGGGTTTTCGTGATATTGGTTTGTGTAATCATGTTGGTGGGTGTGAACTTCACTGCTTTGTTAGTACAGAATGTGTTGTACTTTGCCTGCAAAAGTCATCACAATCAAATCATTGATACAAATGGTTTCTTCCTACTAGTACTGAATTGGTTAAAGACATTGCGAGTGAGGGTGATTTGGATCTTGAAGGTATGTCGTAAGTAGGATTAGAGCAGTTTGGGACTTGGGAGTACACCATTACATGAAATCTGTACTTATTTCATCTTGAATTCTCTAAATATTGTGATGAAAATGAAAATGAAAATATTATGTTGTTTCTACAAGTAGGCATCGATGTAATGGCTAAAATATGTAATTCTCAAGGGGAAAATTGATAAAAATGTATGTTCCTTTGGAATTCCTGGAGATTTTCTTCTTGTTGCATAAAACAACTCTTGCTGTCTATCCACAGTTAATTTGTAGGTTTTGCAACCCTCTGTGCAGAGTGATTGAAAAATTTCCTTGAGCTTAAAAGTTCTCAAAACCTGGGAGTTTGTATTAGATCCCTAGACTAAATGTCAAACACAGCAACCCAGAGACCTCATGGCGGGCGCAAGTGTGTTGCAAATACTACTGATGGAATAACTATTTTTTTAGAGTCAGAAGGGTGCATGCAGCCATGCACTTTTCGTTGTAACTCAAATGACATGTTTTGAGCGGAAAATCACAAGGAAAATAAAAGGCACTTGAAAACACATAACATGGCACCAACCATCAAGTGACATGTTTTTTTTTTTTTATCACTCTTGTCAAGTTAAACAGATTAGGACTGATGACACTGGCTGCTTGTAGGATGTGAAGGATAATCCTAGAACTTGACCCACGAGCAGATCGTGAAGGGACCCAACGAATGACAGTGTCTACCACGTGTTCGACTCACTCTTTCTCATGCCTCCGTGAATGTGTGGCGGCCGGCAAACCAGAGCGAAATTATGACCAGTTTTTTGAACTGAGCTTTCTGGGCTTATTTACGAAGTCGTTCAAGTGGATTTCCTGAAGGGCTAACAAAAGAAAAGGAGGTTGTCAGTTTGCTACCACAAGGTCCACGAAAACACAAAATCACGAGGTACAACCGTACTACAACAGTACAAGTGCAATGACTCCTTGTAAAAACAACATCGGAATGGGGTAAAATATTGCTCAAACCGATGTTTCATGTTTGGTCATGATATTCAGTTTCTAAATTTGGATCTTTTTTACGAGTCAATGATGTTCGGATATTGACCAAAGGTAGTGCTTGATCTAACATTTATGCTTAATGGTTGATATCTCGGCTTCACGTTTAATGAAATCTCTTCTCAGGATCCAAGGAATCTGGTGTGGGAGTTCAAAAAATATGACTTTATCTGCTTCATAATACTTGTTCTGAAAAAAATTGGAAAATATGACTCGCGATGAAAGCGATAAAATCATTCCTTTACCAAGGGGGAGATTGATTGGAAACTTGGAGTAAATTTTATTGACACACAGTTTTTAAGTAATGGAACGCATATAATTTCTCTTATTATTTCATTAATTAATGAATCATCAATATTATTAATACATAGAATAAACTAATATCTAATCCGAAGTGTTTACATTGTGCATTGATTACCGCAGTAAACATCAATACAGCGATCCACTTCATCTCCACGGGGATTCTGAGGAGTGCTTTTGTCGATGCAGTTTGAAACAGCACAGCCAAATTTGCAGTAGCTAGATGCGGTACTCTTGTTAGCAAGTTCATCTCTCAATATACATTTTCCCGCACATATTAAAGGACAAAAGATTGCACCTCCACGAGTGTAAAAATCATCCTTCACATGCAGTCACACTATCACGTCTATATCATAGGGAAGGGACAGAGAATAAAATTCTCTGATAGTGTTTATCTTTACCCACCACAAATTAGTTGTCTCATTCGAAACTTTGATCTTGGGATCTCCAGTCAGCAAGGTTGAGTATCCTTCATGGAAGTTTAATTTATGAGCTTAAGCCCCTTCCCCCTCGATGCATTTCTAACTATCTCTTGGGATAAACCTTTCGTCAAAGATTGCGCGATATTCTCCTTCGACTTTATCCAATCAATGGAAATAATGCCAATTGAGATTAGTTATTTTCAGCTTTAGCTATTATAGCTTGGGTAACACAACATATAGATATAGCTGGCACAGGCCTATGCCAGAGAGGAATGTCTTCTAAAAAGCATCTTAGGCACTCGGCCCCCTCTCGTGCTTTATCTAACTCAATACTCTCAGATTCCATAATGAATTGAGCAATATATGTTTGTTTGTAAATCTTCCAAAAATAAACCCTGATGCTAGAGTGAAACATATCCACTCGTAGATTTAGACTCCTCTGAGTCAACTATCCAGTTTACGTCACAAAGTCCCTCAAGGACAGCAAGATACCTTTGATAAATCAAATAAAAGGTAATAGAGTATTTTAGTTACCATAATACTCTACTCAGTGCATCTGAATGCTATTGCTCTGGACTACAATTATATCTACTTAACTTACTCACAATATAGGCAATGTCTGGACTCTTACAGTTCATTAAATTCATCAGACATCCTATAACTCTTGAGTATTCAAGTTAAGATACTCCATTACCCTTTTTTTGAGTCTACAAGAATAATCGTACGGAGTACAAGCAGGCTTACAATCACACTGATTGTATCTCTTAAGCACAAATTCAAAATAATGAGAATGACAAGACTACATATGTTAGATTATTTTCTAATCCTCATCCCTAAGATTACATCAACAGGGCCTAAGTCTTTCAAGTCAACGTTCTCATTCAGCGCATGTTTTTAGTGGAATTAATCACATCTATGTTTGTATCAAGTATAAGCATATCATCAACATACAAGCATACAATCACACAGGCATCCTTAACAAGTTACTTGTAAATATACTTGTCAGATTCATTAACTTAAATCCACTACATTATCACATGATCAAATTTTCCATGTCACTGTTTACGTGCTTATTTTATAAACCATACAAAATTTTGTTCAACTTACAAACTTTGTCATCATAACCTTTCACTACAAAGTCCTCAGGTTGGTCTATGTAAATTTCTTTATCTAATTCACGATTTTAGAAAAGCTGTCTTAACATCCATCTGATGTATCTCTAATTTGTTTATGACAGCAATAACAATTAGCATCTCAACGGAAGTAAATCTCATCACATGTGAATAAGAATCAAGGAAATATACACCTTCTTTTAGTTTATAGCCTTTAGCTACCAACTTAGCCTAATATTTTTCTACAGTTCCATATACCTAATGTTTCCTCTTAAAGACTCATTTACATCTCATGGTCTTACTCTCTGGAGGTAAACTATAAACCTCCCAAGTCAGGTTCCGACGGACTGAGTCCATTTCACTAAATGAAGCTTCTTACCAGAATGGGGTTTCAGTAGATATCAAGGCTTCTTTACAAGTCCAGGGCTTAGACTAAGCTAGGCATGTTATGAAGTCGGCTTCATAAGAAGTCTCAAGTCTAATTGTTTTACTTCTCTTAGGCTCAACCTTAACTTCATCTTCCTTTAAGATAAGTTCTGACTATTTGAAAATAAATCTAGGGGATCAACAACACATCTCTAATGAGGTACAGGTTTAAGAATAAACATGTTCAAAGAACTCAGCATCCCTAGATTATGTAATAGTATTCACAACAAAGTCAGAAAAATCACACCAAAGTATGAAAAATCAGAACACACAACCAAAAATCTATATGTAGAAGTATACTCAGCATACCTTATGAAGACACAATCAACATTTTTGGTTTCTATCTAGTTCTTTTAGGAAGAGGAATGAAATCTTAGTCAAACACCCCCCACTTTGACATATTCATAAGAAGGTCATCTACCTTTCCATAAATCATATGGAGTTTCATCTGATCCTTAAGGGTACTATATTCATATACTAGTTAAGAGGACTGCCTCCTCCCACAAGACCGCAGGTAATCCTGAACTAATCAACATGGCAATTATTATCTCCTTAAGGATACAATTATTATGTTCAAGGCTTCTAATTGGTTTTCAACTTCAAGTTTATACATCTTAAGGCTTCTAAGGCATCATCCTTATCCCTAAGCAAGTATACAAGATAGTACCATCGTCACAATCATCTACGGAAGTTATAAACCATCTTTTACCATAGTGGTTTTGGGTTGAACTCATGTCAACTAGGCCTAACTGAATTAATTCTAAGGGATTAGAATTACTATGAACATTTGTGCTAAAAGATTTTATGCAATTCATTTCACTTTTGTGTTCAAGATCCAAACTAAATTTGGGTACGAAGCCTATGCTAGGCAGTTTATGCATTGACTTATAATTTTACGGTTCCAAGTCTACCATGCAAAACATTCAAAGACACACAAAAGAAAGCACAAGAATCAACTATGTTCACTTCATCAGATTTTCCTTTAAACTTATATAGACCCTAAGTCCTATAACTGTTGCCTAAAAAATCAATACCCTTAGTTATAACAAGTTTTCCACATTTAATTAAGATCTTCAATCTTTTACCATCTTCAAGAGAACAAGATACAAGATTTTTCATATGCTCGGAACATGAAAACTTCATTCAGTGTGAGAATATTACAGATATGAGCTTATGCTCGACCTTTCCCTTTTATGCAACCTCTGTCGCAGATGAGTTACTCATATAGAGTTTCTCGACATCCCTTATCCTCTGATAAGAGGTGAACAGGTCTCTGTTTCAACAAACATACTTAGTGGCTCCAGAGTCCACCCACCAGTCTCTCACATTGGTTATTAAAATAACTTCCGACATCATGTCAATGAACTCGTTCTAATTGTTTCAACTAAATTAGCATTAACTTTCTACTTATTAAGGTTTTATGTTGTCTACACTTTACTGTATGGCCAGGAATTTTACAAACATAACAATCACCCTTAATTAAAGTAATGCCGGATTCAGTTTTACGAAACATACCTTTATTATGAAGATACTATGCTTAGAGTTGTGTTTGATGTTCTCGCCTTTGTCAGCTTTGGAAGACTTGTGTTCATCCACATGCGCCTGGTAGCCATGTTCCTTTTCAATTTCATGTCACAAACTTCGTTTATACTCTGACCACGGACACGGTAATTTCCCAATCACCTAATACACCATCTCACAAACCTTAGTTCAGATAAAATATGAGTTTTGAAGATAATATCTAGATTTATAAACTTCGTTTGAACCACCATATCAAAAACTCATGGTTACCCCATAAAAACTACTTTAGTTAACAACAAAATTCTGCCCGTCAGAATTTTTCAGGAACGTTTCTCAGTTTTGTAAAATATCAAAAAAATACTTTTACAACTCCAAAAATTCTGAAATTTTACGTGGGTAACTATCAGGATGTCTACTACGTTGTGTCAAAAGGGTTCATCGAAATTCCTTCTAGGTTAAGAGATAAATCGAAACTCTACAGCTGACCAAAAATTCGTTTTTGTTTTTCACTCCACAATTAACATCCATGATTCACCAACCAACCATTTTTATTATTACAAATATAATGTCTTAAGATTGTTGGGTGCAATAATCAAAAACAAGGAAAAATCAAATAAGCAAAAGTTATTGATACTTAGCTCCTTTATAATGGAAGTGATCGATTTGATGAAACGAATGAGCTCCCATATCTCCGCAACAGCAACAAGGCAAAACTTTGGAAAAACAGAGTGAGTCACGTGTTCAACACGTTGCCCTTAAGACATTAGCGCCCGGCTACACTCAAGAGTGATGCTATAGCCCTCACAGGACGGATATCTCCAGGATAAAACACCCTAATACACCTACTACTAGCATATGTAGTAGATGCTCAACTTGAGCTTGGCAACTCCGAAAAAACCATAAAGGAAAATCTCGAACGCTTGAGAAAACAATATAAAATATTTTTTTTCCTTGGGGGTCCTTCTAAATATAGAGCAACCCCTTTCCCATAGATTTTACAAAAGTAGTGAATTTGTTTATATAATTGACAAATACAACTTAAGAAGAAAAACTCCCCGATGTGGGACTAAAAGGTTTATATAGTTTCTTAAAACTACTAAAAATTGGAAACTCCACAATGTAGGACTAAAAAGTTCCATGCACAAAACAAAACAATAAATTATAATTTTTTATATATTGAAATATATGGATATTTTCTTTTATATTATTACATGAAACTAGTTGGAAGCCTAACAAGCTAAGCTCCAACGACATACTATTACATTAATTGAACAGGTTGCTGTGTTAATCTACCAGCGAGCCTCATGGGTAACCTAGCCAAGGGAACCGAAATGGCGGGAGAGGGCTGAGATTGTGTCACAAGGGGGCAAACTAACACCACCTTTCATGTTAATTCCTGCAATATTACGCCATTAGGGACTCGAACGTGTGACCTCGTGGACCAGCTGAGCTAGGGGCCCGTTTTATTAAAACTTTAAAACATTTTTTTTATTAATCGGTTTCAACATGATACTAAATCACAGTAACTATTTTAGGTAATTCAGATGAAATTTCTGTTATTCCACATTCCTACCAACTTTTGGATTTCTTAGTTTGCGTAGTCTTATCCCTGTAATCTAGACATGTGCCCCTTGTGGTCCTGTTTCATGTGGACCGTGATATGTTATATGGTCCCACAAATTCATGAATTGTAGGCCAGTTTTATTGGACCTACGCACAACATGTCAACCTAAATAGTCATTTTCAGTTGTTTTGTTTGAGCATCTTTCGGTTGTGTGTCAGGGGTCAAAACTTCTGAATTTGTTCTTGCATGAGTTCCATTTAAAGATGGTCAAATCTAAGGGCTAAAAATATCTAACCAGCGACCAATGGTGGGCTTTGTAGAGGCCCCCCAATTTATAATCCACGATTCCGGTACTGAAACATGATTTGCTTGACAGTGAATTCAAGTTTGTTGGCCATATTCCTTTCCTTGTAATTACCTGACTTACACGGTGAAGTTATTAGACCTGGTAATAGATTTCTTACCTATCATGGAAATGGCGAATGAAGCTGACTTGTTAATTGCAGGTGAAAGTTACAATTGGAGAAGGCGACAACAACACGTCAATCACTCTCTCAGCTGGTAATGGCCACTGTAATCTCGATTTCCATGATTTAATCTCGCATAATTCTGAGACGCAGACGAGTAACTCGAAGAAATTTTCATACACTGACCTGAGTTCTCGAGCTTCTTCCATATTGTAGATTTCTTTAGCAGCAATGTTTTTAGTTGGATCAATTGCATTATGTGTTAAACTCCGAAAAAAGAAGCACCCTCTCTGAAGAACTCCCGAAATATCAAAAACTGGGGATGGAACTTCCAGTTACCAATACGGCGATAATGACCAAAGTATCGCCTGAAGTAGTAGCTGATGGATGGGATAACAGTTGGGATGATGAAGAGGCCTTCACTGCCACTTACACCAAGTCTTTCTTCGAAAGGCCTTGCTGCTCGAAGATCTAGCAAAGAAGGGTGGAAGGATTAATATTTTTTTTTTTTGCCGTCAGTGTTTCAAATTTTTGGTCTCCACTGTAACAATTAGAAATCTTTCCCAAGCAACAATGAAAACAGATGACTGTTTTCTGATGAAAGTAAGTTTTCACGTTAAAGTCATTATGCTACTCACATGAATGATGTGTCTGATGGAAAAGTTCATCTGTAGACATGATCAGAAAAAAATCTGGATGAGGTCCTAAACATGTACAAGATTTGTCACCACGTACGACAGATGGACATTGGTCTGATAAAGTTAACAAATCTCAACCATCCAATGAATAAGTCCACTTTTTTTTGTATGCCCATTTCAATTAACCATTAAGAAGATGGCTCAATGGTCAGGTTAGATGTCGATCGGGAGGTTTATGATCTTAACTTAACCTGTGCGCCCATGCTGTTAAATAATAGTTAATTGTCACGAGGAGATAATTTCTTTTGCGAAATTTCGCAAATAATTACTACCTTCCTTTAAACTCTGATGGAAGAAATTATTCTCTCCAGGTCTAATTTATAGTTTCAGAGACAAATCTTTACCATTAATTAAAATCTTTTAAGCATCACAGGAAATTAAAATATTTCTTTCTATACTGAAGAATCAAGTATATATTGGATCTTTACAATAAAGCCATTTTGGGACTTATCTTGTATCATAATAAAATGCCATTTTTGAATAGATTGCAGATCCAATCAACTAACTCATTTTGGACCGCGCACCAAAAAAAAAAAGAAATCATTTTGAACCAAAAGATTACACCAATGCTTAAAAAAAAAAAAAAGGATTACACCATTGTGTCTCCACTTTTTGTTGTTCAAAAACTTTGAACTCATGTTAGAAGTCACCGCTGCCACGGTACATCCCTGATTGCATAGCGTGTTATACATTTTTTTTTGTAACCAAATTAGTGGATATACATTGTTTAGTGGTTGCATAATAAAATTAGTGGATGCATTAAGAAAAATACGACTGTATAAACTGTTATGCATCCTTTGTGGTGGCTCCATAATTCGTTGTGCATCTTCTTCTTTTTCTGGAATGATATTTTTAAGCATATACTACCTCCGTCTCAGAAAAAGAGATACTTTCACAATTTTATTTTTGCCTGAAAATAGGTCAAATTGAAAAAGTGAAAGTATCACTTTTGCTGAAACAAAAAATTAATTGATGCATAAACCAAAATATGATTGTATAATATGTTATGCATCCTTTGTGGTGGTTTGCATAATGACTATGCATTCAATTTCCGAGAATTGTGTCTAAAGTGAAAGTATCATTTTTCTTGAAACGGAGGGAGTACATCGTTTTATTAGTTGCAACGGAAAAATTAATTGATGCATGAACCAAAATATGGCTTCATTTAGTATTATGTATCCTTTGTCGTGGTTTGCATAATGGATATACATTTAATTTTCTAAAATTGTGCCTAAAATGATAAATACCTTCGAATTTTTCATAGAAACTCTAAATTTGATATTGTTGTTTGTACCAATTGCATAGATTTTTTTAAAACCTTCCCAATGAGATAAAATTTGTAAATTTCCAAGGCAAGGATTTTTAGATATGCTATATTAAAGTTTGGTTGTCAATTATACCCATTAAAAAATAGGATACATAAGGAGTTATAATAATTTGACTAAAAGGGAGGGATATTTTGGTATTATCAAGTGCAAACTACCAAAATATTTTTATCAAATTGCACATTTGTGTTATGCTTCATTTTACAAAAAAGAGGCCATAAAATGGACCTCCTCCCTTGGAGCCCTCTAGGCGGTCGACCCAATTAAGACACCTGACATGCAATCTGCTAATTAACCGTAACTACCTAAATTTGCGAGATGAAAAATATCTCAGATAAAAAAAAGAAACAGATAACAATTGATGTGTTGAATGATTACAGACTATGTGGTTAGATTAAGCACTTTATTTTGTAAGGCATGTAGATAATAAAAGTATGAGTTACATTTAAGAAAACCCTTTTTTTATTTGCTTGGAAAGAAAATTCCATATAACGATGAGACTACGTATATAGTTTGGAGAAAAATCGAGAGATTGAAGAAAAATCGAGAGATTAATACCCAATCGTTCACCGTAAAAGTGTTCCTTCAAAAATATTTGGTTGCCTTGTTTGCCATACAATTAAAATCCCTGCTAATATATTTCAGTTTTGAAAATTGAAAATTATTTAAAAAAACAACACAATCATTTAAAGTGGAGCTGCTAAATCAACTAAATCGACTATTTTGTTCTTCAAGTAGGAAAACCAATCTTTGCATCCCTATTGACGCAGATTCTTCAAATGTTCATGCTTCTAGACCATTCAAACACAGCAAAACCTTCAGCTTCTTCAAGATTTTTAGTTACACCAATGACATGTTTTTGCATTCTTTGTATTCCCCTATCAAATCAATCAAGATAGTGCTAGGATTTCATGGTGCCCTTTATGGTGTTAGTGTTGGCATGTAGATATACCTTTAATTATGAGCCTCTGAAATACTTTTCAGGCCATGACCAATCTCCCAGTTAGTCTTATACATGTGATCGACTATTTGGAAAAGAATTGCGGTAGTTAAATGATGGTGTGTGAAATGATGAGGGTACCCAATTGTACACCACAATCTTTTCGTTTCAACCTATAAGTTCGATACCAAGTGAAAAAGCGGGGTATAGCAACCACACCCAATAATTCGTTCGACAATCTGTATGGAATTACTTCAATATAATTCTGAGAGCTTTAAGTTAATAGTAAGCTCAATCAAGAAATATATCAAAGAGTTATATCTCTATTTCTCAATACAATCTGCAATCGAATGGATAGAAATCTTTGAGCCCTATTGATATGAGAAATAACTTGGATGGTACCAAAGACCAATGCTCAAGTGTAATAAATTTATATCGACAACCAAAGGTCGGATTTACCAACTGATTGAACTACGCACAACCTGTAATATTTCAATTATATAAACAAATATAATGCGGAAAAAAAATAACACGGACACCAGAAGTTTTATTAATGAGGAAACGGCAAATGCAGAAAACCCCGGGACCTAGTCCAGTTTTGAACACCACACTGTATTAAGCCGCTACAGACACTAGCCCACTACAAGTTAACTTTGGACTGGAATGTAGTTGAGCCCTAACAAAGTCTCACACCTATTAAGGTACAGTCGCGTTCATCACGTCTCTTAATCCCAACAGGACTCTACGCACTTGATTCCCTTAGCTTATCTCACCCACAACTAAGAGTTTCTACGACCCAAAATCGAAGACTTATAAACAAATTTGTCTCCCAAAGATAAGTATATTCTGATAGATAAATCTGTCTCCCATAAAAGTACCTATAAAGTTTTTGTTCCATCTTTTGATAAATCAAGGTGAACATGAACCAATTGATAATCCGGTTTTATATTCCCGAAGAACAACTTAGAAATATCAATCACGTCACAATAAATTAACTATATGGTAGTATAAGAAATTATTGTGGAATCACAAAGAATGAGACGAAGATATTTGTGATTAATTTTTATATCTTACCTATCAGAGATAAATCTCGAGCAAATCTTAGAGAAGATAATACTCAATACGATATAACAAGTAAGATCAGATACGCAACTATAGAGAAAATAGTTGGATCTGGCTTCACGAAAAAAGTCTTCAAGTCGTTAACCTATAATGGTTTTGGAAAAACCTAGGTTAAATAAGAATCGACTCTAGTCGCAACTAGGATACATCAAAGTTTCAGGATTAGGTTTCCCAGTTGCTAGAGTTCTCCCTTATATATTCTTTCAAATCATGTATTGCTTTCAATCAAAGCTAAGATAGCTTAGTAATAAAGCATTCAATATTCAACGTTAGATGAAATCATGATTTAAGATTCAAGCTAAGTTTGCTTAAAACCAAAGAAATATCTCTCCACCGTTAGATGGTCCTAGCTTGTTACACACAAATGAAATATACCTTCATTTATATATGGGTAACCGTACCTAAACGTGTATATTGAGTTGGCTCAACAATAATTAACCGAAGTTAGTCATATGAACACTTTTATATTAACCATATTCATATAACACTTCTAGATAAAATATGATGAGCAATCAATCATGAAAGATAATCAAATGAATCTAATTGTGTTTCTAATAGAGTTGTTCAATTGTTCACTATCTCATAGAAATATATATGAACCAATTGAAACAAAATCGGATTGATCCGTAATTATATAAAGTACTTATATAAGAATCAATTCATGAACATTAAGCCACGGTTTTCAAAGATTGCATTCCTTAATTTATAAATATATTTTTTCATGAGTATGAAAACATGCTTAACTGATTTTAGAACTTTAACCACTAAGTTTGCAAACTGGTACGCAAAATACATCATCCGGACTTTGGTCTTGTCCAGGAGTTTGCAAACGGGTATGCAAACAGCAGTCCCAAACCTAACTCAGGTAGACACGTTCTCATATCCTGGTATGCAAACTTAGTTCTTGGACTTTAACAGTTAAAACCGTTCGCATATTGGTATGCAAACAAGGTTTCCGAACCTGAATCACACCAAAACAGTTTGCATACTAGTATGCATACTTTGTTGTATCCAGACAAAGGTTAATTGTTCTAAACACCCATTTCAATAATTGAAACATCCTTAGAAGACGACAATGGCTGTCTCACACATACCATTAGCTTATAAGTAATTTTCAAGTGACCGAATGATCAATATGAAACTTTCCGAGTCGACAACAAATGACTGTCTCACACAAATCATGTAAGATGTTTCAAGGAAATTTTCACATGATCATCTTTTGACTTATTATTTAGTTTCCCACAAATATATTGTTTCCAACTAAACTCGTCAAGAATATGATGAACGTAGCTAAATCAAAAATCTTTCAACTCGTATTTCGAGAAATAGATAAACGAGATAAACTCGGCTCGAAATATCAAATGTGTATAATATAAAAGTCTATATAGCTATACGACTTAGTTTTATTAGGAGATAGAATAGAATAGACTTCTGAGTGATAGATAAGGTATAGTCTCAACATACATTTTGTTGATGAAGTTGCTTCAAGCTATCCTCAGTATATCTTCGTCTTCAATCGGTGAACGCCGTGAAGTCTAAAGCTCAACTACACATTCTATCTTAATCCTACACATAGCTATAAGTAGACTAGAAATCAAGACTTATAGTTTTGATCACCTAAACTTGACAAACAAGCTTGAAATAGCAACGCTTAAGAGTTCGACCGAGTAATGCTCTATAAATCTCCTTCTTTGTCAATTTTAGTGAGAAAACTATCAATACATATGGATTAAAAAATAAATAAACTTTGTAGCTTCTCATCTAACATGCTTGATTTCCTTGGTTCTTCAACATTCCTTGAATTCTTCGTTACTTCAAGTACTCCAGCGATTCTGAACGTGTTCAACTCAGCATCATTATTGTTGAAGATCTGTAGCCATAACAATAAGAAAACAATTGTTCTCAACTATTGTTATACAGTGTCATAGTATTATTATACAACATCAAAGTCCATTTGTATCACGACTTTGACAATAATACTATGGTGTAATGTACCACTCCCCCTTAGTCAATACTTCATCACACAATGAAAACTACTCCCCCTTACATATGATCTGTAAACCATATGCATGTAGTGTGAACTACCTAATAATTCTCCCCCTTTTTGTCAATATAAATTGGCATAGGTACGAAAACTATGGGATCATAATGAAATTCTCAAAGAAATAATTCATGACTAAAAGAGAACATATCAACTTTGTTTCGATGATATCAAATAGTCGCAACTTAGTGTATTCATCAAGGAGTTTATAAAGATACAAGATAACTCCTAAAATATTCCACATCCGCACTCCCCACAAAAATTTGGCAATTAAGCACAAGTTCAAATAAGAATTCTCCCCCATAAAATGTCATTCCCCAAAGAATAACAAGAGCAACCTTACTTTTACAAGAAAACAAAGGTTTATTTGGACATTAACAAATTACATGAAACATGAATTTGTATCCAGAAAACTCGAATAAATTAACCACAAGAAGACCTTATTAATTAATTTAACTGGAAATACTCAACATAAGAAAACTTACGAATCCATACGTACTTTCACATAGAAGTGTATCAGAGAAAGATCAGTATTGCGGAATATTCAAAAGTTCAATCTATCTTTTATCAATATTCGTATAAAGACATAATAGACTTAACTTTTGAGCATATATGAGATAATCATAGTTCACGGACGTAAACACACATATCCAATAAATTTTTTTGCAATATATAAAACCAATAAAGATTAATACTGCAAAATCATCTTCCAAATAACTTAGAATTTAAATAAATAAATCTAAAAACATTGCAAGATGAAAATCGTTGGCAACAACTATGTGTAATCACAATATTTGCAATTCTAAACCCTAGTTATCCTTCTTAAAACACAAGAATAAATTCTCATAAGAAGTTTCCTAGACAAAACCAACTCCTAAAAACAAATTCAAAGACTTAGACATAGTCAGCAACTAAATTTCGAACCACAACAAGATCATCAGTTGCTTTCTTCAGTTCAGTCTTCAGAAACTCAAGATCTTTGTTGTAATTGCAAGTTGATCACGAACAACCCCAAAATCTCGAAGAAGATTTCCAACCAATTGAGATGACATATGGACTGGTTGATTTTCTTCATGATCAACTGCATGATAGCAGGTTATGAAGAGGGGATTCTCATGAAACTCAATAACTTTGCCATCTTCAACTTTGTCTTCCTTTTTGCATCCATCCATCGTGCAGTTCATGATATCACAAGAGAAATGCTGAAGTTACGGAACTTACATATATCTAAGAAGGGAAAACAATCATATATATATATATATATGTTTTTCATAGGGAGAAAACCCTAGGGTAACATAACATATTTTTCAATCATGCCGGTGTTGGAACCATATGTTCGAATATGGGACCAGTGCACGAACAGATCGTGGTTATGAACCAGAATTCAGAACCAAGAAGACAATGGAGCCTATTTTAGAAGAATATTTTGACACAAGATCAAAAACAAGTTCTTGACAAACTATCTTAGCTCAAATCAATTTAGAGCACAAGACATTTTTAATCGATTGTCATAGAGGAGAGACAAAAAGAAGCTTTATAAGCAACAAAGAGTATAAACTCAAGAGTTAATAATCATTTATATAACTGTTGATGGTGGTTTTTAGCTTAGGGTCAAGATCATAAAACTGTATATCTGACATGACGTCACTATGACCATTAGCATATTTATTGAATCAATCAGCATGCCTACGTAAGAATTACCAGGGTACCTTTTTTTTTACATGGGTCATGTTCCATGGCAGAGCCCTTAACACTGACTTTACATCATCTATGCCAAACCCTAATTCTCATGATACCGCGCCAAGGCATGCCAACCATGCCAGCCGCACCACTGTGCCAATGGTAGACCATGCCAGCCACGTCACCGCGCCAAGGCATTCCAACCATGCCAGCCACACCACTGTTCCAATGACATACCATGCCAGCCACATCTCCGCGCCAAGGCATGCCAACCATGCCATATGCACCTCCACACCAAGGCATGCCAACCATGCCATCCGCACCTCCGCGCCAAGGCATGCCAACCATGCCAGCCTCACCACTGCGCCAATGGCATGCCATGCCAGCCGCACCTCCACGCTAAGGCATGCCAACCATGCCAGCCGCACCACTGTGACAATGGCATGCCATGCCAGCCGCACCTCCGCGCCAAGGAATGCCAACCATGCCAGTCGCACCACATGTGCCAATAGCATGCCAAACACCTTGCTGCGCCATACCATGCGGCCTTCAGCTAGTCCTCGAGCAAATCTAATCTAGAAAAATAAAAATGACTACACTTAGCACGTGCAGCAATCCGTTAAACCGCTAGGTGTCCCTAGCGGCGGAGTTTTTTCTCTGGAAGGTTTACCAGAGGTGTACCCACAAAACCTTTACTCCGGACCCTATCTATCTACGCAAAACCTTAGAAGCCACTAAAGAATCTCCTTGGTTGGCATACTCTCATTGACTACAGGAGGAAGTACCCTGATGAGAAATTCCAATTTCCGTACACGAGTTTGCACTCAAGCATACTAAAATTGATATAAGTGACAGAGCTCTACTCAGATAGTTTCTGTACATCATAACCGGAGTCAATCAATCACATGGAAAGATTAAGAAGATGGATGTAGAAAAAAACATAGATGGTTTTGATGTTGACTAAGGTGAACCTATCCTAATGGACTGAGATATCGGTCTGACTAATATCAACACAGCTGGCATATACAAGGGAACCAGCGGGTGATAATCCTAACTCTAGGTCAACACAACTGGCATATACAAGGGCTCTAGTGGTCGACTTTATTGAATTTATTCTGGTTGGTCTGATGGTATGGTCTCTTTTTTTTTTTTTTTTTTTGTATCTCAATCACTCGATTTCACCCAATCACTTATAAGAAAATAAAAACAGAAGGTGAAAAGGATTCAACGAGATATGGCGAAACTACCATGTTTTTTTTTTTAATTCTAACATCCGAGCTTTGTGCTTTTATGCATAGACTATTTAGATGTTTCCATCTAATCAGATTGGTTCCTCAACTCCTATAACCAAGATGCTTCCATCCACTTAGATTGGTTAGTGCCATCCTTAATAAACATAAATTTCTAGGCTCTGGAGTTTATTTATTACAACTAAAAAGTATCTCCCATACCCCCAAACTTAAATCTAACATTGTCCTCAATGTTCTAAAGATAAAATTAAAAGCATATGAACAAGGAGAAACTGTTACCATTTGAAGCAAAAAAGTTAAGGAAAGATATTATCGTATTGCATGAGATTGGGTTACCTCCCAAGAAGTGCTAAGTTTAACGTCTTCAGCCAGACCAAGAAAGGATCAGTCACCTTATAGAATCATAAAGTAATATCCGGAATAACTGCGGATCACCAAAATCAAATAGAGCTATCACAAGTAAAAGGAATCTGCAACATGCCAAGAAAATTAACAAATAAAGCACAACCTTGTCTAGTTTCCTGTTTAAGACAACTACAACTAGCTGTGGTTCATGTTCAGGTTCTATAACAGGGTCTAGATAAAATATTTCCATGGGTTGCATTTCCTCATAAGTTAGATCCGAATGTTCAGGTTCTAGAGTATGGAAAAACTCAAATAAAAACTTAGAAGCACATAATAATAACTTGAATAACTGGGGATCCTCTAATTCAATCAGATTTGACTCACACATCTGACCACAATGAGAGTGGTGGTGTTCCTTAAACAAATGTGTTGACCCTAATCTTCTAAAGTAATTAGGTTTAGTCTCAAAACTCAATAACTGACACATTTCAAATTCAAACGTTCCCACAATTGGAATAAAAGTTTTTGGTGGGAAAACAAAATCAATCTGGGTATCATAGCCTGGGTAAACCACATCAACCAGAGGATGGGTTTCTAACAACTGAACTTATTCCTGGACATTATTAGGTTCGGGAGAGCTAGTATGACGGTAATCTGGCACAATGGTTGAGGCACATATATCAAGTCCCAAGTGAGGGACCTTTCTAAGAGTTAAAGCACACAGAAAATGATAATCACCCCCAAACTTAGAGTTTTCAGTGTCTCTAGAAAGACTAGTCACAACTTCCCTAATTTCTAGGTCATTAGATTCCTGGGAATGGTCAATTGATTCTTCTAAGTCAGGTCCATCCTCACTCATCTCTACGAGTTCACTTTATTTTTCTAAGACTATTGTTTCTAAATCGCTTGACTCAACATAAACTTGTTCCTCTAAACCTTCGTTGGCTTCGTGAAAAGGAAAAACTACATCGTCTAAAATGGGGATATTTCTAGTCAAATCCTCGTCCTTTTGAATAGGTGAATAATTATTAAAATTATTTGTATTTGTACTAGAAATAATATTATCATTATAAAGCTCAACGGGAGTAACAAATTCCTGATCACTATGCCTACATATTTCAGATTCTTCATCAATACTATCCTCATCATAATCATCATTATATGAAAATGATTGAACCTCATCTAAACAAGTAGTGTTACCAATTCTAACCTCGTCATCTTGATTATGTGAATAATTTATCCTTATTTTTAAGGGTGGTATTGGGAATACTGTATTGGAATTTAAGACTATCTTGAGCAAATTTTTTCACAATCCTATTTGTACTCTCAGTAAATTGCTTGAGGGACTCTTATAGAGACATCTTAGTTGACTGCTCTATGGACTCTTCTGGAAGCGGAATATTATGAGTCTCCTTCATAAATAAGTGAAACTTCTGTGTTGACTCATTGAAACTCTTTAGAGACTCTTCTAGAGAAATAGGAGGATCGTTTTGCTCGTATAACCCGGGGGTGTGCGAATAGTTATTGGGATCACCATGTTATGAGAAACTTTCAATAGGTTGATGTTCCCAATCACTATTCACACTATGGTAAAAGTAGTAATGTCCATTTTGTTCAGTCGGATATTCGTTGTATTGGCTATTATAATACCAGTTCGACATTCTTAACACAAAATAAAACCCACTGACAGGGGATTCGTGGGTGGATAGAGTCTTACCTCCCCTACCAGACGGGCGATGAACCATTGAAGTCGACTCAGGCCACCGACTCCAATGTCAGTGTATGAACCTGAGGGGCCGAGACAGTATCGTCACTGTCGTCCTTCCCTGCAGCAGTTTTATTTAAATAAACTCTTCCTTAGGGTTTTAAAAATAATAATGTCCAATGTTCCAAAAATAAAGTTCAAAAGGTCCAAAAATAAAAAATTACAAAAATTAATTCTCTATTTACAGTTTTTAAAAATAAAATAAAATATCTATATACAAAAAAACTTCTTCTTCACTCCTTTTGGATTCCTCTTTTCTTTCCTTCTTTGGTTTCACTTTTGTTTTCAGTACTTTCTCCCTTTTTCTTTAGCTCAACTCCAAATCTGAAAAAAAAACAAGAAATACCAAAAGGCATAAAAAAGAACAAAATAATAAAAATAAAACCTAAAAACAAATCTATAAACAAGCCCGCATCGGCGGCGCCAAAAATTTGATCGAATTTTATATAATGGTAAGAAGGTTGTCGTTCACTCGGACTTGATGAGATTGATTTTAAGAATTAATAAACTAAAATAAAAGAAAAATATATACAAAATATTTTCACAAGATGAAGAGAGTTACTGGGACTAGGATTTCGTAAAATAGGGTTCGATTTATTTATTCTCAACAATTAAAGCTCAATAAATAAAATTAACATGGACTCTGATTTTGCCAAGGTAGATTCTCAAAAGATTAGTTGTAAATCCTAAGCATGATGTATCAAAACATTTAAGCTAAGCATACTTCATCAAATTAAATGACAACCAATTAATTCAAATCATATTTCAATTAAAATTAATGCAAAAGACTTAAAAAATAATTAAATAATTTTACCCATGTACGACACTCGTCTTCCTCCATCGTCCCAGTGTTGGGGATTAGCTCATCACGTCAAAAACACACTTAAAATATTTATTCATGGCTCAAAAAGTGGTTTACAAATGATGAAAATGTGAGAAAATTATTAAAGCAGTGATTTTCTTTTCTCTCCTAAAACTCCCCCAAATGTGCTCTCTAGCTCTCTATTTATACACACAAATACACATCACTCAAATATATTCTTCCATAACTCCAAAATCTTCTTCTTTTTTGTTTAAAAATATCTTCAAGAATTTTTCCTTCTCTTTATTCTATATATGTCTTTACTAAACCCATATCTTCTTTAAGTCGCAGAATAAAATCCAAGATAAAATCTTCTAAGGATATCTTTCTTGTTTAATACAAGATAACTTCATTTTTCTTCAAAACTTCATGTTTGTAAGGAAAGAAGATATCTTTATCTTAAAGATAATAAATCCTTTACCGTTGAAACCAAATTTCCCGCCAATTTTTCTTTTCAAATCAAGGAAGAAGATGGGGCCCCCTTAACCAGTAATGGGGTGCGATTAGTAGTTGGCTCCCTGGGGTGCCCCTTATCAGTTAGGTGCCCCTTATCCAAAACTGAGATTCCGAATAACATGTGTCCTCCGGGTGCCTATACCAACTTTTCGAGCCGAATTTTCCAAAAATGTTTATTTTCCAAAAATACCTACAAACACATAAAACACCATAATAAGTAGAAAATCGAGTACCAACAATACTGAAAATTAAGGACAATTCGGTCACAAAAATGTGTTTATCACCTGCCCTATGCGGCTACCAAAAAGAAGGCGTGCGATGATCAACGACCTCCCTTCCATCTTAGATGCAAATCTTAGCCGTCCAAGGTCGCCAAACAACGCATGATAACCTTTGGCCCAAACCCTAGTTTTGGCCACGCAAAACCGCGCCAAGGCATGTTATGCCACATGTGCCAATGACATGCTAACCACCTTTCCGCTCCATACCATGCCGGCCTTCCCGATGCGGCTACCAAAACAAAGGCTTGCGAAGATCAATGGTCACCCTTCCATCTTAGATGCAAATCTTAGCCGTCCAAGGTCGCCAAACAACGCATGGTAACCTTTGGCCCAACGTCAAAAACCTAGTTTGGCCGCGCCTAAACTACGCCAAGACATGCCGACCATGCCACATGTGCCAATGACATGCCTCGCCTAAGCCATGCCATGCCGGCCTTCCCTTCACGGCTGCCAAAACGAAGGCGTGCAATAATCAACGACCACCCTTGCATCTTAGATGCAAATCTCAGCCGTCCAAGGTCACCAACCAACGCATGGTAACCTTTGGACCAACGCCAAAACCTAGTTTGGACGCGCCTAAACCATGCCACATGTGTCAATGGCATGCCGTGCCATCCACCTTGCCGTGCCTAAGCCATGCCATGTCGGCCTTCCCTTCACGGCTGCCAAAACAAAGGCGTGCAACAATCAACGACCACCCTTCCATCTTAGATGCAAATATCAGCCGTCCAAGGTCACCAACCAACGCAAGGTAACCTTTGTCCCAACGCCAAAACCCTAGTTTTGGTAACGCCCAAACCACGCCAAGGCATGTCGGCCATTCCACATGTGCCAATGGCATGCCAGCCACCTTGCCACGCCATACCATGCCGTCCTTCCTTATGTGGTTACCAAAACAAAAGCTTGCGACGATCAACGGCCATCCTTCCATCTAAGATGCAAATCTTAGCCGTCCAAGGTCTCCAACCAACGCATGGTAACCTTTGGCCCAAAACCCTAGTTTTGGTCACGCCCAAACAACGCCAAGGCATGCCGGCCATGCCACATGTGCCAATGGCATGCCAGCCACCTTGTCGCGCCATCCCATGCCGGCCTTCCCTATGCGGTTACCAAAACAAAGGTTGGCGACGATCAACGACCATCCTTCCATCTAAGATGAAAATCTTAGACGTCCAAGGTCGCCAACCAACGCATGGTAACCTTTGGCCCAACGCCAAAACTTTTGTTTTGGCCACACCCAAACCGCGCCAAAGCATGTCAGCAATGCCACATGTGCCAATGGCATGCCAACCACCTTGTCGCGCCATACCATGTCGGCTTCCTTATGCGGCTACCAAAACAAAGTCTTGCGAAGATCAACGACCACTTTTCCATCTAAGATGCAAATATTAACCGTCCAAAGTTACCAGCTAACGCATGGCAACCTTTGGCCCGACTCCAATCCCTAGTTTGGTCGCGCCCAAACAAAGCCAAAACCCTAACTTTTGGCCGTGCCTGAACTAGGCCATATTAAAGCCGTACTGACCATGCTTTCATGCCACTGGCTACCAAACGAAGGGTTGCAATAATCAACGGCTACCCTTCCTCTCAAGATGCAAAATCTCGCCCGTCGAAGGTCACCACCGAGCCGGCAAGTCTCTCAAGCTCAACTTGCCGAACAAAAACATGCTAAATGTTTTCCATAAAAACACTCGAGACATCAACACATGTCAAAAACTGGGGGATGCTCATTGGGTATTGGTTTGGCGGTTTACAGCGTGTAGCGTCCACTACGCCCATTATAAGACAATGTCATAAGGATGAGGCGGTTAGTAAATACAGAGAGTAATGGTGAAACACTTTCTTTTATGGAACATTAATTCTAGACGTTACCGGTTACCACCTCCTCCCATTTACTCATCCGTTTTCCATTTCTTACGAGACCAGAGTACGTTTCATTTCGAATTGTATAAATAGGTCTTACCTATTTCCACCGAACAACAAGTTCTGGTCAGGAGCATACAACACTCAAAAACTATTTTCTCGCTTTCCATCTGTTAGCTTCCCACTTTCTGATACAAGTCGTGAAACAATTACTCTTCCATAATTAACTATTCTGGTCTCAACACTCTCTTCGCTTCCCTCCCAGAAACCAACCCTTCTCCTTCACTTTGTGACCGAAGAAAGTCCGGAACGGCCATTTCTTGGTTTAGGACGGATTTGTACAGATTGATCTCTCGAATCTAAAGTAATCCCTTGAAGTACATTGTTTAGGGTTTAAACTCGTTTCTCACCCACACACCCGAAATTAGCAAAATCAGCAAAAATTGTTTTGACCCTCAAACAATTAGCGACCACAGTGGGAGGTTGATCTTTCAGTCACGATGTCAATTTGCAATCCTCGATCTCATACCTCGACCTAGACGTCAAGACAGTAAAATCAAACGATCTGTTCAGGAATCGACGACTCAGCTACTAGACGGCTCGATTACCAGTCGTGACACGACAAGGGGCGATTGGGGACTTCCGAGGGGTTAGAAACAAACGAACCGCCAAGGGATCGGCAACACGACAAGGAATAACTGGGGACTTTCCACAGTCACGGTGATGTTTCCCACAAAACTCGGTCTTACATCCGGGAGATTCCTTTTTCACCAGAAGATCCAAAAACCGAGTAAGTCTTGCCTAGAAAAAATACGTGGTTTACTACATCAGGTTTTCACGGTAATGATGAAACCAATAGCCATGTTATGTTTCATCTCATGCTATCTGTCGACAAGCAATGCTCACGATTTTGTGGCTTTGCTGGGATGTTTGCACCATTCGCAATCGTAACCAAAAAGCATCGTTATTCTAAAAACAGTTCGTTCCAAATAATAATCCAAAACCCTCAAGGTAACATTTGTATGTCAAACCAAAAATCCAGGAAATCAAAACCGTAAACTAGGCGTTTCATTTGCCTTTCAAAAAAAAAACTAAAATAAGAAGTTCAGAAGACAGAAATGCGTTGCGGGAGACTCACTGATTCTCTTCCAGACCGACTAGAGGAAGATTCAGCACTGCTGTCGGAAGAACTACTCTCGCCATCACTGAACTCTGAACTTTCATCCTTCTCGAGTTCCCCATCACCATGGATAGGCTAAGAACCGCCACCCTCCGTCTCGAGAAACGATGTTTTCTGACTAATTGCAAGTTTGGTAAAGGTGTTCACGCTGCTGAGACCCTGGGGAAGATACAAAGACGGATACTCAGAAAAGAAACAAGGATATACACGATCCAACTAAAATCAAGAGGAAAATCATACGTACCCGCATATTAGACGAACTGAAAGTCGGTAGGGCTGTCGAATCTGACTGGGACTGCATGTCTTTTAGACCTTCGCTCCTTCACTTGGGGACTATCTGCATTCGGGCTAACGGATTTTCGCTTGGTCGAATAAGGATTCCTCAGCAGTGGGTGCTCCGCTAAAACCGCAGGAGAAGGCTTACCATGACGGTTTTCTACCACATCATTCACGAATCCATGGATAGCGAGAAACTCATCCTGCCAAAATATGTTATATTTGGAGGTTGTTGATGGATTTAGTTTCGCGAGCGGAAAATGAAGACTTTTACCCGACACAAGAACCCTAGCACCGAGAGAAGCTGGCAACGAGTCTTCTGGAACAACCGGCTGACGAACGAGTGGGACCCCTTGGTCAAAACCCATATGCCGAGCCGCCCTATCGATATTGTAAGAAACTGCTTCGCAAGATCCTCGAAAGAAAGACGGAACATGACTGGGCGTGCATCTTCACATGAACACCATCTCTCCAACACTCATATCCTCTTTATCAGAAGACAAAGACATGCTCGGAGCAGGAGCAAAGGTATTGATCTGAGTTATGGACGCATGCACCGGATCCCATGGACGAAAATTGACCGTGTGCGAGTTGTCAAGGAATCCAACCAGGTTCGAACCAATCTTTGGGGCGCCTATTCGACCAGCGCAGTATCCTAGAACTACCCCAAGAGTCGGGAAGTACGGTCAATGGTTTTGGAGCATACCTTTCGATGTGCTGCCACAACCACGCTTGGATAAAGGTGGTATGAATATACAAATCCACTTTCATGTAGCCATTTGAAACGCACATGTCCGCGACCAGATGATCCAAGTGTGTGTACATAGAACCAAGAAACAAAGCCTCCAATAGGAAGAACGACACCTTTTGCCAATTTTATGGCAAACTTGATAAGTTCCTGTCTTATCTCTTTCTTACCAGAGCCGTCATCGAAAATATCTCTGGATAACCAAAGAGCCAAGAACGCTGCGACATGAAGTGTACTATTTTTCTGATTTGGCTCCAACTCATCAGGAAACCATTGAGACACCCACCAGCCATAGAAGAACCTCGTCTCGTTTTCTTTCCGAACGAATCCTTTTGATTTCGCAACCAGAGCGGCGCGCATTTCTTCTTCATTTGCAGACAACTTGACATCGAGGTTTCCTATTACGGGAAGGTTCAGCAAGACGGCCACGCTCTCTAAAGATATTGTCATTTCACCCCACCTGCATATGGACGTGTGAGTGTCCTGACACCATCTGGAAATAAAAGCAACCAAGCATGGAATATATTTCCTAATTTGAAGCACTGCAGAAACCGCAACAACATCAATAATCTGCGTCTTGGTCAAACTGGCTTTTATACATTCCTGGCTCATTATTAATCGCATCCATTTATCAAAGGGACGCAACGGACTCACACATATTTTAAAGTCAATGGGAGAAGAAGAATACTCTTTCCTATGAAGACAAAACCTTATTACACCTCCAGACCGAACTGACCGGGCCTCTCCTTCACTTACCGGACCAGTCAGAAGAATCGACACATACTTGGGATGATTTTTCCTAATTGTGGCGGATGTTGTAAAGAACTTATCGTCTATGTTTGGCTTGGGATTGCCAACATCTTTCGGTACGGCAGAACTTTTCTCAAATGACATCCTAACGAAATTTTTCATGCTACTTTCACCTTCGAAATAACTACAATGGAACAATACGAAGAGAATTTATTACGGAAAGTGCATGGAAATTATTTTATCAGACTCAGGAGATCCATCCTGGACGCAAACCAATTTGTTGCAAAGTCATAATGCGCATGAGAAAAGAAATGGGGACTGACATACCCTGCATCACCACCTCATGCCAAGGCCATACCCTGCAGCAGGAAATTTGCGCTCGGACGAGGAGGCGCGTCCCACCATGGGAACAATACACACGGCCACACCAGGAAAAGGGAAGAAACCCTAGGAGCTAGGTTTTCACGGGAAGGGAATGACATTTACTAACTCATGCATGCCTACTTTGCGCAGTAATTGAGGCGGCCAACATTACTACGGTATTCACACCTAAATGTTACTACAAGTTCACGCAAAGAATATTTACGGCTAGGATTCATACCAACACAAAAGAACAATATTTTTACAAGTTCATGCAAAGGTACGCCTACAGCTAGGATTTGCACTAACACAAGAAAACAAGAAAAACAAGTTAAAGAGGAAGTGCTGGAAGACATACCTGGGATTCGCTCATCGCTTTACTGTTACCACACGACCAGAATAATAAAAAAAAATATAAAGGTGTGAAATAAAAGGAGAGGCCGGACCCCTTTTATAGGCGTGGTACTTGGGAGTTTGAATAAGGAAAGGACTTCCTATTTGAGTCAGGTAAGGAAAAGAGGCAACCGGGTCCGCGATGACAAATCACCATGCCAAGCCGTCCATGCATGCTTTGCCTCACCAAACCACGCCATTGCCTTGGCCCCACCACGCCAAGTCGTCCACATGCTTTTCCTCACCAAACCGCGCCTTTCCTTGGCCCCACCATGCCAAGCCGTCTGCGCCATTGCCTTGACCCCACCATGCCAAGCTGTCCGCGCCATTACCTTGGCCCCACCATGCCAAGCCGTCCGCGCCATGACTTGTCGCGCCAACACCAACAACTCGCCAATCCAGCGTCATGATGTTCCCTAACCCAGCCAAGGTGATACATGGCCAGACTAAGCCGACGATCTTCATCTTACCACTTCACGGTCTACACTATAAATAGAATCTACGCAATGCCGCCAAACATGAGGATTATGTACTCGCCTTATCTCTCGAAAAAGGTTAGTTGGACTTTCCTGACCATCTTTTCACGACCTGTCATTTCGATTTTTGTCCTCCCATGTCACCATCTTATGCTTACCTCGCAACAATGCTCATGTTCCGAGCTAAGCAGGGGACTTAATGTTGATGGTGGTTTTTAGCTTAGGGTCAAAATCGTAAAACTGTACATCTGACATGACGTCACTATGGCCATTAGCACATTTATTGAATCAATCAGCATGCCTACGTAAGAATTACCGGGGTACCCTTTTTTTTTTAACATGGGTCATGTTCCACGGAAGAACCCTTAACACTGACTCACAACATCTATGTCAAACCCTAATTCTCATGCTACCGCGCCAAGGCATACCAACCATGTCAGGCGCACCACTGTGCCAATGGCAGACCATGCCAGCCACGTCACCGCGCCAAGGCATGCCAACCATGCCAGCAACACCACTGTGCCAATGGCATACCATGCCAGCCACATCTCCGCGCCAAGGCATGCCAACCATGCCATCCGCACCTCTGCGCCAATGGCATGTCATGCTAGCCGCACCTCCGCGCTAAGGCATGCCAACAATACCAGCCGCATCACTGCGCTAATGGAATGCCATGCCAGCCGCACCTCCGTGCCAAGGCATGCCAACCATGCCATCCGCACCACTGCGCCAATGGCATTCTATGTAAGCCGCACCTCCGCGCCAAGGCATGCCAACCATGCCAACATCACCACTACGCCAATGGCATTCCATACTAGCCGCACCTCCGCGCCAAGGCATGTTGATCGAATTTTATATAGTGGTAAGAAGGTTGTCTTTCTCTCGGACTTGTGAAGAGTGATTTAAGATTTAAGATTATGGAAACTGAGACTATGGATTCCACCATTGACCAATTTTTAAGTGATTCAGTTAACAACAATATTTATGCAATTCATACGTTCAATTTGATTCTAAGATATTGCCAATATTAGATTTCCAAAATATTAATTGTTAATCGCAAGTATGGAACATCAAGAGGTCTAAGATAAGCTTGCACCATCAAGAGAGAACACAACTAATTAATCAAAATCTTATAGTCAATTATAGTTCAGTGCAAATAATCATAAAGAACTTGCAATAATAAAATAATAAGAAAATACAACGCTTCCTTCATAATTCCAGCATGTGATTCTAGTTCCTCATTATTACAAAGAAAACTAAATAGAAGAAATAAAAGAAAATTGTGAAACTAGCTACCGGCTCACCGGATCTCCGATCACTCCCCCTGGCTTCCTGTTCTCGACATCAGTATATAGATTTCAACAAAATCTAACTTTCCTCTTTTAATTCTCTTCCACATGTCATGTCCAATGGGAGTGTGACACTTGTCTAAGAATACACAATATCACATAATAAAGACTCGCCACATGTCTGACCACTTACTTTTCTTTTCATGGGAAAGAAAATATTATATGAGCACATACTGATCTTATGTACGAGGTAAGTACTCATTTTTCCAGTATCTCAATTCCAAAACAGATGTCATGTATTAATGTGGTGAAGTATATATTATGCACAAAATCAATCTTCTTTAGTTGCAAAAGATATTTAGTTTCCTTTCTTCCTCCACCATGTCGACATACCTCGTACGTTAATTATTGAGTAGGATTTTTCATTTTATGTGATACCTCCTAAATCCTTCGAGAACTAATCACCAAGTCCTTCATCCTAAAATCCACGAGACCAAAATGCCCGAGCATGTTAATTTCTTAAACCAACTTCAGCCCATCATCTCCTTCACTAACTTAAATTGGGCCTATCCCATTTAGATGCAAAAGTATCCACGACCCCTGTACTCCGTAGTACATATTTTCTTCTTGGAATCCTAGTTTTAGCTGATTTTCTTGGAAGATCCCATTTTATTCCTTTACCTACAAAAACACAATAAATACCAAACTAAGCACCAACAATATATATTTTGGGTAGGAAATATGTACGAATTAGTCGCTCATTATATGCCAACCATGCCAGCCTCACCACTGCGCCAATGGCATGCCATGCCAGCCACACCTCCGCGCCAAGGCATGCCAACCATGCCAGCCGCACCACATGTGCCAATGGAATGCCAACCACCTTGTTGCGCCATACCATGCCGGCCTTCCCTATGCGGCTACCAAAACGAAGACGTGCGATGATCAACGGCTACCCTTCCATCTTAGATGCAAATCTTAGCCGCCTAAGGTCGCTAAACGACGCAGGGTAACCTTTGGCCCAAATCCTAGTTTTGGCCACGCCAAACCGTGCCAAGGCATGCCGTGCCACATGTGCCAATGGCATGCCAACCACCTTGCCGTTCCATACAATGTCGACCTTCCCTATGCGGCTACCAAAACGAACGCGTGTGATGATCAACGACCACCCTTCTATCTTAGATGCAAATCTTAGCCGTCCAAGGTCGCCAAACAATGCATGGTAACCTTTGGCCCAACGCTAAAACCCTAGTTTGGCCGCGCCTAAACCACTCCAAGGCATGCCGACCATGACACATGTGCCAATGGCATTCCGCGCCATCCACCTTGCCGTGCCTAAGCCATGCCATGCCGGCCTTCCCTTCACGGCTGCCAAAACGAAGGCGTGCGACAATCAACGGCCACCCTTCCATCTTAAATGCAAATCTCAGCCGTCCAAGGTCACCAACCAACGCATGGTAACCTTTGGCCCAACGCCAAAACCCTAGTTTGGTCGCGCCTAAACTACGCAAAGGCATGCCGACCATGCCACATGTGTCAATGGCATGCCGCGCCATCCACCTTGTCGCGCCTAATCCATGCCGTGCCGGCCTTCCCTTCATGGCTTCCAAAACGAAGGCGTGCGACAATCAACGGACACCCTTCCATCTTATATGCAAATCTCAGCCATGCAAGGTCACCAACCAACACATGGTAACCTTTGTCCCAACGAAAAAACCCTAGTTTGGCAGCGCCTAAACCACGACAAGGCATGCCGACCATGCCACATGTGCCAATGACATGCCGCGCCATCCACCTTGCCGCGCCTAAGCCATGCCATGTCGGACTTCCCTTCACGGCTGCCAAAACGTAGGCGTGCGACAATCAACGACAACCCTTCCATCTTAGATGCAAATCTCAGTCGTCCAAGGTCACCAACCAACACATGGTAACCTTTGGCCCAACGCAAAAACCCTAGTTTTGGTCACGCCCAAACCGCGCCAAGGCATGCCGGCCATGACACATGTGGCAATGGCATTCCAGTGGCATGCCATCCACCTTGCCGCGCCATACCATGCCATCCTTCCCTATGCGGTTACCAAAACAAAGGCTTGAAACGATCAATGTCCATCCTTCCATCTAAGGTCGTCAACCAACGCATGGTAACGTTTGGTCCAAAACCCTAGTTTTGGTCACGCCCAAACCGCTCCAAGGCATGCCGGCCATGCCACATGTGCCAATGGCATGCCATCCACCTTGGCGCGCCATACCATGCCAGCCTTCCGTATGCGGTTACCAAAACAAAGGCTTGCAACGATCAACGGCCATCCTTCCATCTAAGATGCAAATCTTAGCTCAAGGTCGTTAACCAACGCATGGTAACCTTTGGTCCAAAACCCTAGTTTTGGTCACGCCCAAACCGCACCAAGGCATGCCGGCCATGCCACATGTGCCAATGGCATGCCAGCCACCTTGTCGCGCCATACCATGCCGGCCTTACCTATAAGGCTACCAAAACAAAGTCTTGCGAAGATCAATGGCCACTTTTCTATCTAAGATGCAGATCTTACCCGTCCAAGGTTGCCAGCTAACGCATGGCAACCTTTGGCCCGACGCTAATCCCTATTTTATTCGCGCACAAACAAAGCTAAAACCCTAACTTTTGTACGCACCTAAACTATGCCATATTAAATCCGTACCGGCCATGCTTTCATGCCACTGGCTACCAAACGAAGGGTTGCAATAATCAACGGCTACCCTTCCTCTCAAGATGCAAAATCTCGACCGTCGAAGGTCACCACCGAGCCGGAAAGTCTCTCAAGCTCAACTTGCCGAAAAAAACATGCTACATGTTTTCCATAAAAACACTCGAGACATCAACACATGTCACAATTTGGGGGATGCTCATTGGGTATTGGTTTGGCGGTTTACAGCGTGTAGCGTACACTACGCCCATTATAAGACAATGTCATAAGGATGAGGCGGTTAGTAAATACAGAGAGTAATGGTGAAACACTTTCTTTTATGGAACATCAATTCCAGACGTTACTGGTTACCACCTCCTCCCATATACTCATCCGTTTTCCATTTCTTACGAGACCAGAGTACGTTTCACTTCGATTTGTATAAATAGGTCTTACCTATTTCCACCGCACAACAAGTTCTGGTCAGGAGCATATAACACTCATAAAATATTATCTATTTCTCCATCTGTTAGCTTCCCACTTTCTGATACAAGTCGTGAAACAACTACTCTTCCAGAATCAATTATTCTGGTCTCAATACTCTCTTCGCTTCCCTCCCCAAAACCAACCCTTCTCCTTCACTTTGTGACCGAAGCAAGTTTGGAGCGGCCATTTCTTGGTTTAGGCCGGATTTGTACAGATTGATCTCTCGAATCTAAAGTACTCCCTTGCATTATATTGTTTAGGGTTTAAACTCGTTTCTCACCCACACACCTGAAATTACCAAAATCTCGACCGTCGAAGGTCACCACCGAGCCGGCAAGTCTCTCAAGCTCAACTTGCCGAACAAAAAAATGCTACATGTTTTCCATGAAAACACTCGAGACATCAACACATGTCACAAACTGGGGGATGCTCATTGGGTATTGTTTGGCGGTTTACAGCGTGTAGCGTACACTACGCCCATTATAAGACAATGTCATAAGGATGATGCGGTTAGTTAATACAGAGAGTAATGGTGAAACACTTTCTTTTATGGGACATCAATTCCAGGCGTTACCGGTTACCACCTCCTCCCATTTACTCATCCGTTTTCCATTTCTTACGAGACCAGAGTACGTTTCACTTCGACTTGTATAAATAGGTCTTACCTATTTCCACCGAACAACAAGTTCTGGTCAGGAGGATACAACACTCAGAAACTATTTTCTAGTTTTCCATCTGTTAGCTTCCCACTTTCTGATACAAGTCGTGAAACAACTACTCTTCCAGAATCAACTATTCTGGTCTCAACACTCTCTTCGCTTCCCTCCCAAAAACCAACCCTTCTTCTTCACTTTGTGACCGAAACCAGTTTGGAACGGCCATTTCTTGGTTTAGAACGGATTTGTACAAATTGATCTCTCGAATCTAAAGTATTCCCTTGCAGTACATTGTTTAGGGTTTAAACTCGTTTCTCACCCACACACCCGAAATTACCAAAATCAGCAGAAATCGTTTTCACCCTCAAACAATTACCAAGTGTAATAATTAACCAGACCAAGACTCAACAGTAAGATGATCTTTCATTTATTTTAGAAGAAAAAGAAACCACATACAACAAAGACCACTTCGTCGAGAAGAAGATATCTTCTAGAGAATCATGTGCATCCTCACACGGTCTCAAAGAGGACGCACAACTGTAAGTAGTCAAGTTGTAATATGATGAGCATTTTGCTCATCAAGGGTGTTGACATTCTCTCCTTTTCCTTCAACACCAGAGAAGTCAATAGAGATACTCTCAAGAGAATCAATAAAAGGAGGACAAGAGGTACCTGATGCTGCTGCCTTCCTTGTCTTCTTAATGGTGCACTTGAGTCTATTTATACTAATTTTGAGTTCCGAAACACGATTGTTGATGTGAATGTATTCAGGAACGGTTGACACTTTTGATCCAAAAATTTCTCCAGCCATGGAAGAAACGTTTGAAGTTTTTTTCTTTCGTAGAAATACTATTCTACTCATTGGATTATCAAAATAGCCATATGTCCTTGTATCCTTATTCCTTTTATAATTGTAAAAAGGTTTTTTTATTATCATTATAGGCAAGAATTGGCTCATCACATCACTTTACTTGTCTGAATGTTGAACATTTAAAACTAGTAATATGAGAAACATGTTTGATTACTTCCTTAGACATCCTGATAAGAATGTTCTTAAGATAACAACTGAATGGATTTCTATTAACCGTTCCTATATGAGCAGTCTTTGGAGGTTGCCTCGTCGCATATTAAGGCACTAAGATAGTGATGTAATAAATTTTCAATTTAGATTTGATTGTTAGAAGCTTTATGTTTTCTATGAAAAGGGAAATTGAATTGTTTGCTCTTTTCTTTTTATCTTAAGAATTAACAGCAGTAATATTTGAACTCCAATGCCCCATGGTTCTATGAAATTGGTCAAATTTGCTGCACGAGAAACCTTAGGCCCATAAATTGGATTAATAATCCGTTACACAATTCTACTCCATTGGTATTACAAAAGGGAAAAAATACTAGATTTGAGTAAGATACAAGGTTTAAGTACTGTTCAGTTTGTACTCAAATCCTTGATTAAAAAGAGCTCTATTCAACCATGACTTCAAGTTTGATAGGTCCATCATGTTTTCTCCACACTCTTTAATCTGTTTCATTTAAAACCAAAGTCAGTCTACAAAACATGACAACAAAAGGAGTAGGAGGACAAATTATTTGCAGGTTAAGGAATGTTCACTTACATTAACTGTGAAAGTAAGCACTAATCTCTCAGGAGACGTTACGAAATTCGAACTTTGCACGTCGATTGAAGTTAATGAATCAAGAGCTTTATACAAAGATACTGCAATGCCTTCTCCTTTGTTGCAAGCTAATCTTACACAAAACACACTTTCTTCTACTTGGAACACATCCATTTTCAAAATTTTCTTGCAAACTTGATGCTTTTTTATATAAGGGGTCTTTTTTGGATTTTCAACTATGTTCAAGCAACTATCTCCTTTTTTAGTCGATGATGATGATTCGAGTTCTGCAATTTCAGTTTGTAGTTTCTTAGCTTTCTTTTGTAAATCTTGAACATATGATACCGCATCTCCTACGATTGATGCCTTATCCATCTGCATAAGTAACCAAATCAGAGTTTTATACAATTGAAACAACAATACACACGTGTAGCTAGGTTGTTAGTAAACTATGATATGAGAAAAGAGCAAAACCTTGGTGATGTTAGGAACCAAAGCACGTAAGGCGTAAAGATTATGTTTCATTCGAACTCTTCTCGTCCGTTCAGAACTTAGTATTCTCGTGCTATCAAGGCACGAAGAGCTCCTCTTTGAAGATGATGATCGTGGAGTTATAGTTGTATTTCCGGACCAATAGTCGCCTGCATCATTTTCTCCATTTTCCGTTTCATCTAGTAATCCGTCAATGTCGAAGGCACCAGATGATGATAAAAAATTCGGATTGGCTGGTATTGGATCAGAAACAAGAGTAGCACTAGTAGTATCAGCGGCGGGGTAACTGAATCCAAATAACTCTCCCGGAGTGGGAAAGAACTGGTTATTATCATATGTAGCACCATCATTGAAAAACATAAGCTCATTATTAACTTCTTGTTGCTGATGACCATTACCATAGTAATTTGGCACGAAAGTCTTTACGGGTTCGGCAGTTTCTTCTCTAATTTGATCAATGAGTTCCTGGAAATTCGTAGTGTCGAGAAAATCATTAAATTGATCGAATTCAAATGCTTGAAAATCTGCAATATCCATCTCTAACTAGTTATTTTCTTTTCTTTGAGACGAGCATATGTCTACTAGTAGGATCAACCAAGTATTTGAATGTGGTAGCCGTTGCCAAGGTAGTTTCTTTTTATCCCACACTTTTTCTTTTGTCTATCACTCTTACGTACTTTTGTGAATTGGGGCACATTACATGAAGTCAAGAAATATATTAATAGGCCGCAAGTATGAACAGAATAATTGATAATTTTATGGTTTTCAATATGATAAATTCTAGCTTCGCCTAGTTAGGTAGTTACAGCATTGGTTTTTGATCAATTTTTATAATCAAATTGTTCTGAAATGATTAATTTTTTTCACAATTGTAGTCAAACACTATAGATTTTGGAATGTCCTTATTTATCCTCAGCAACTTGAATCACTTGATAACTATTTTTTGGGGTGGATGTATGGAGCATTTTCCTACATGGACATCCCTGATTGTTTTTGAGTAGTAAACTTACCCAACTGAAAGCAAACCATCAAGAAAATCAGCAATGAAGTGACATATATTCTTTTTCTTCTTATGTTTAAATTTGGCTCACTTTTTTTCACCTTTCCCGTCTTAATCTGTTTTATCCTGACACATAATCTTTTTTGTCCTGATTTATTTTCTTTTATTATCATTAAACCGAAAGAAGACGTGTACATTAAGAACCTATTATTTCATCTAATTTACATTTTCCAAGCTAATTTTATGTAACAAGAGGTGCAGGCATTTACTTCAAGTAGTTCGTGTGGATAAGGCGTATGCGTGCTGATGATTAGGAATGATGAGTTATATAAGCTTGAAGTGTGTTAAGGATGAAATCCTAGATGTTCGGAACTATATAAAAATGGAACGTGGAACACACGCAGGGGGCGGGTTCCAGTGTTGGTCTGTTCGAGTAACACACGAGTTACATCTTGATGAGAAAAGTTAAAAGAAATTAGAGATATAACTACTGTTCGCTTCCATATGAGCGTAGAAGTGGAGTTTGTAATTCAGGACTGATGGTGTAGTTTAATATCAGCTTTTAAATCCGAACGGTGTTCATTTCAAATGTGTTTAGAGTTGTAGTACACAAATTCAAAGACAATTCAAGTGAATGATCCTACACCTGACCAGATGGAAAAGAGGTGAACCTCCTCATATATGGATCAAAAGCCTGATGCTCCCACTCAAATGAGGAGTTGATTAGCACGAGGGAAACGGAAGTTGTTTCTCCCCCATTGGAAATAGTAAATCAAGATTATGGTTTTCGGAGCAACTAGTACAAGTTGACTCTGATTCGGTGAAGCAACTAGCACAAGTTGACACCGTGTGTCATACTTGAAGATGAAGTAAACTTGAGAAACAAGTTGTTTTGGTTCTAGAATAGTTTTATGTTTAGAGGTTTTTTATGTTTTTAGAAGTGTTCATTATTTAGAGTTTGATTTTAATAGGAAAGTGCTTTGAATGGTCGTCAAGTTTGTTTTACTTTAAATAGACTGTTGAGCCATGAAAGTACGTACACTAAGAATTATTATCAATGTAATTGTTTTTTGTGCTCTCCTCTTTCCTGTTGGGTCCTACTACATCCGGGTTGAAGGTGTGAAAAGTAGTAGTTAATCACAGCGCACATGGTTCAATGCCGGTTTGCCACCCAAGATTTAGCAATTTGATACCAATGGATATACTTGATAAAATTCTTTGGAAATCCAGAATACGTAACAATACCGGAAAATGGATCATTTGTCCAAATATTTTTAAAACATGGTTCAAATGGAAGAGTAAAAATTATCATGGGTGAAATGGACACCAAAAAAATAGCAAGGAGAAAACTGGATTCGTCCTGAATTAAACTTAAAAAATGGCAAGGATGAAACTGGATGCATTCTGATGTAAATTAAAAATAAGAAAAAGTATTTAAAAATGGGTAGGATGAAACTGTTTACATCCTGGCTATTTTTACATCATTGTCCATTTAAACAGTATCAAAATCTAGAAGTCCTTTTCACCCACAAATTGTTGATTTTGATTTTTTTAACCAATTTTATGTAACAATAAATAGGATGGTGGATATCCCGGATCCCCATATGACGTATAAGTGCTAAAATATGTTTATGGTGAGTATTATATAATTTTGTGTATCCGGTTGTCAAACTAATGACATTTCATGTATTGTTGTCTTGTCGATTCATTGTATGAGACGAAAACAATGCATCAGAAGGATGAGAAGATTATCCTCCATGGAAGAAGCAGTGCATTCTCATGGCGGGGAGCAAAGCCAAAATCTAACAAAGTCAAACCGTCACTTCGATACGAATATAAGTATGTCACCTTAGAGCGTTCACAGTGGGCGACTAAACCCAAATATTTGGTCTTTTGAACAGACGTAGTGGAACGTACTATCGATCAAATTTTGATCGACAACTAAAACCCAGAGTATATTTGATCTGGGACCAAGACTAAACCCAAATATAGTCGAGCGTTGGTATAGTCCACGCCCCACCACCAGGCGGACGTATAGTCCACATCCCACACCAGGCGGACGTATAGTCCACGCCCCATATCAGACGAACGTATAGTGCACGTCTGATTTTTCTTTTTCTTTTGTGTGGGGCGTGGTTTATACCAACGCCCCACTGTTTAAAACTTTCAATTGCATGGGGCGGGCTTAATACCTCCGCCCCATTTTCTTTATTTTATTATTATTATTTTTTTTTTTTTAAATTTCTCTGCACCGGGCGAACGTATAATCCCCGTCCCACACCAGACGTTGGTATAGTCCACGCCCCACACCAGGCGAACGTATAATGTACGTCTGACCAAATTTATTCTTTCCACCGTAGCGTCACACACCAGACTAAACCCAAAATTTGGTATTTTTTTCCCTCTTTGGTCTTTGGTTATACTCGCACCAGTGCAGTCGTTCTTAACCACCTTCATCGTTAACGTCTCATTCTTCGTGTATACAACAAATTACTACTAATAGATTCCATTTATTATATGATTTTAATCAAAGGTTTATGACTTATTTGGGACGTTCGTCTTCCTACTGGACCCACTAGCAAACCACGAATGGACCCAACAAATGAGAGTGTCTACCACGTGCTCGACTCACTCTTTCTCATGCATCCTCGAATGCGTGGCGGCCAGCAAATCAGACTATCAGACCGATATAATGGCATTAGGAGTAGTACTTATTGGGCTAGGCCAGGTTCTGGATCTGAGCTTTCTGGGCTTATACACGAAGTCATTCACTCTCATTCAGTCATTCTCATTGTCATTGGTTCATTTCTTGAAGGGCTTACTAAAGAACGATTTATTGGGGACCAGCTTTTTTTTGGGACCATTGTTTTATTTTTGATAAAGACAATAGAAATAAATCTAGGTCACCCTATATCTGATGTTTATATTAATACCTAAACTATCCTAATAATTAATTTTAGGTTATGATTAGTTAAATGATTTAGTTAATAATAATTAGTGAGGTTATATTAAAAGATGTGTTATGATTATTAGATGAGTAGAATTTTAGAGAGAGTAAAGTTAGAGAAGATGAAGGAAAAAACATGGAAAATAAAAAAAAAATCCAATTCACTAAGTTTGGGTATTCAAGTGATGAAAACTCATCTGATTCTTCATCTCCATCCTCTCCTAAAGTATTTGTTAATATCCACAATGATCCGGATATGAGTTATTTCTTAGATGGTGATTCTATTCTTCCCAAAACTCAATCTCAAGACGAATATGATGGATTTTATCAACCACAACCGGAGGAAGAGTATTTGGGTGTCCAGGTATGCTCCAAACTTAGATAATGTATGTTGAATTGGTCAAAACTTTCCTAAAAATGTAAATTTTTCAAGTGGATTTGGGCTAGTTCGGTTACACTATGTCAAGAACAGCTAATCGAACTCATCCGGAAGTGCAGTTCGGTTGCTTTAGCTATACACGGAAGTAACCGAACTCACCTGAAAGTGTTGTTCGGTTACTTTCTCCAAACACGCAGGTTACCGAACTCATATTTCAGTGTAACGTTCGGTTGATTCGTTACAAATTAACAAACCGAACTTTACGTAAAAATTAGATCTAACTTAGTGTACAAAGTTCGGTTGGTACGCAACCAATAACTAACCGAACTTACGTAAAAATAAGAATTAACTTAGTGTACAAAGTTCGGTTGTTTCGCAAACTGCATGTTTACGAACTAGATAACCGAACTCTACGTAATATTAGAAATTACTTAGTGTATTAAGTTCGGTTGTTTCGCAAACTCGAAATAACAGCGTAAATAACCAAACTTAGGAAAAAAAAAAATCTGAAGTTCCAGTGTAATGTTCGGTTATCTAGATAAAATAAGAAGTAACCGAACATTTTATTTGTTACTTGTTCGGTTATATGTTAACTTTTCTTTATAAACCGAACCTTGAGTTCAGTTATTGCGATAAAATTTACAATTAACCGAACTCTAATGTAATTCCAATTGATGTTTTTACATTTCTTGTAGATGGAAAGACAACCTATACCAAACTCGAAGTTTACACACGTGTCACGATGGAACCTCCATCTCAAGACTACATCCTCAGAAACAGTATTACCAGTCACATTGCACATGTCGTCAATCAAAGACAGAGCTTCCTCCACACACTTAACCAACGCAAATCGACTAGTATTTTTCTTGGTCGTGGATATATGTCCATAGCTTTCCCATATCCTGGTGTATAGCGCCGCCTGTTTGGCTAGCACGCTAAATCCCCCGATCAACAAATGATCCGGATGAGGAACCAGATATGGAGGTGATTAAAGATTTTCTGGGGTTGTAGTAATGAGGTTCAAACTCTCGGACTTGTGAAGGATAAATTTTTTAAAAAATAAATATATATACAAATACTGACAAATTGGTATAGAGTTACTGGGGCTAAGGACTTAGACAATTCTCATGCATATGGTACATTTTATTTATCCTCAACAATTATCGCTCAAAACATAAAATGTAAGAACTCTTATTTTGCCAATATAGATTCTCAGAATATTAGTTATAAATCGTAAGCATGGGACATCAAACATTTAAACAAGCATTCCGCATCAAATAAAATGATAACTAATTAATCAAAATCATTTTTCAATTTTAAATCAATGCAAAAGTCATAAAAAGAATAAATTAAATTTACCATAATGACGAAAATCACCTCCTCCGTTGTCCCAATGTTGGGTTTAGCTCATCATGGTGAAATACCTCTCAAAAAAATTTATTAAGCTCATTTGGTGTTTACAATAAAGAGAAGAAGAGAAAATGGTGTGAAACTGTAATCTGCGACGCACAAAAGGCGTCCAGAATAAACGATAAAATCTAACTGCTGTTGTCGCTATGGTTCTAAGACCCACACCTACGACCCACGAGCCACTGTCGTTGTCACTGTTGAAGAACGAAGGTTTCTGAGAGTCTGTTCTTCGTGTTCTTCATCTTCATCAGAAGCATAAAACAGCAACAGGAAGCTTGCTGTTCATGGTGATTTCTTGCTCCTCAGTTCTCCTCAAGACCCCAAACTCTCGACACCCCTCTATGCTAACCCAAGAGTTATATTTATACACCTTTGGACCAAGAATAACTTCTCATTAATCCAAAAAATCTTCCCATTACTCGGCAGTGAATGAAAATATTCGCGATATCTTTTTTTCTTTAATTCTCTGATTTGTTACGGATTGTTCCCTGTTTTATCTCTTCACGCTTCATCCTTGAGCTGTAGGGATTTTTTCCAGCCAATAGAATCAACCCATGCACGTCTCTTCCATCCAAGAATTCCAAGAATAGAATATTTTTCCTATTTTAGAATATCTTCCCTGATTTGATTACCACCGGTTATCTAACCAATTTTGACCGAATCCAACACCCATACCAGCTCTATCTAGGCCCTAGGAACAAACCCATTTAATTTGGGCCATTGAATCTCACTGGAACACCTTCAAATCCTCAACCCTAGTCACGGCAGTTCAAGAACAATTTTTCCCGCCAATTTTTGGTTTTTTGAATTTGGGAAGAAGATGTCCTTCCCCTAACCAGAACTGGGGTGCGAATAGCAGCTGCCTTGGGGGTGACCTGGGGGTGCCCCTTAGTAATTAGGTTACCCCTTATCCAAAAGCGAGAGTCCGAATAACACTTGTCCTCCGGGGGTGCCAAAATCAACTTTTCGAGCCGAATTTTCCAAAAATGTTTATTTCCTAAAAATACATAAAAACACAATATTAGTACAAAAATATAGAGTTCCAACAATACGGACATTGAGGACAAATTAGATACAAAAATGTGTCTATCAGGAGGGTGGAAAGTGGCGTCCGCGACTGCATCGGCAACCGACAAGGGATTCCTAACGACAATTGCACCTGCGTCCACTGGAGTACTCTCCATTGTCTGAGTCACAACGACGTTTTCATCTCGATCAACATCCATTTCAAGGTCGCCCGGTGCGGCTGTCACAGTTGGATACAAAGCTGTATCTCCACCAGTCTCCGTATCAGGGCCATCTTCAGAAACGGCTTCCCCCTGTGATATCACGGATTAGATATTTTCCAAAAAGAAAGGATGAGAGGAAAGACGAAAAAACATGCGGGAGACTCACTGATTCGCTTCCAGAACGACTAGATGAAGATTCAGCACTGCTGTCGGAAGAACTACTCTCGCCATCACTGGACTCTGAACTTTCATCCTTATCGAGTTCCCCATCACCATGGATAGGCTCAGCACCGCCACCCTCCGTCTCGAGAATCGATGTTTTCTGACTAATTGCAAGTTTGGTAAAGGTGTTCACGCTGCTGAGACCCTGGGGAAGATACAAAGACGGATACTCAGAAAAGAAACAAGGATATACGCGATCCAACTAAAATCAAGAGGAAAATCATACGTACCCGCATATTAGACGAACTGAAAGTCGGTAGGGCTGTCGAATCTGACTGGGACTGCACGTCTTTTAGACCTTCGCGCCTTCACTTGGGGACTATCTGCATTCGGGCTAACGGATTTTCTCTTGGTCGAAGAAGGATCCCTCATCAGTGGGTGCTCCGCTAAAACCGCAGGAGAAGGATTACCGCGACGGTTTTCTACCACATCATTCACGAATCCATGGATAACGAGAAACTCATCCTTCCAAAATATGTTATATTTGGAGGTTGTTGATGGATTTAGTTTCGCGAGCGGAAAATGAAGACTTTTACCCGACACAAGAACCCTAGCACCGAGAGCAGCTGGCAACGAGTCTTCTGGAACAACCGGCTGACGAACGAGTGGGACCCCTTGGTCAAAACCCATATGCCGAGTCGCCCTATCGATATTGTAAGAAACTGCTTTGCAAGATCCTCGAAAGAAAGACGGAACATGACTGGGCGTGCATCTTCGTATGAACACCATCTCTCCAACACTCATATCCTCTTTATCAGAAGACAAAGACATGCTCGGAGCAGGAGCAAAGGTATTGATCTGAGTTATGGACGCATGCACCGGATCCCATGGGCGAAAATTGACCGTGTGCGAGTTGTCAAGGAATCCAACCAGGTTCGAACCAATCTTTGGGCGCCTATTCGACCAACGCAGTATCCTAGAACCACCCTAAGACTCGGGAAGTACGGTCAATGGTTTTGGAGCATACCTTTCGATGTGCTGCCACAACCACGCTTGGATAAAGGTGGCATGAATATACAAATCCACTTTCATGTAGCCATTTGAAACGCACATGTCCGGGACCAGATGATCCAAGTGTGTGTACATAGAATCAAGTAACAAGCCTCCAATAGGAAGAACGACACCTTTTGCCAATTTTATGGCAAACTTGATAAGTTCCTGTCTTATCTCCTTCTTACCAGAGCCGTCATCGATAATATCTCTGGATAACCAAAGAGCCAAGAACGTTGCGACATGAAGTGTACTATTTTTCTGATTTGGCTCCAACTCATCAGGAAACCATTGAGACACCCACCAGCCATAGAAGAACCTCGTCTCGTTTTCTTTCCGAACGAATCCTTTTGATTTCACAAACAGAGCGGCACACATTTCTTCTTCATTTGCAGACAACTTGACATCTAGGTTTCCTATTACGGGAAGGTTCAGAAAGACGGCCACGCTCTCTAAAGATATTGTCATTTCACCCCACCTGCATATGGCCGTGTGAGTGTCCGGACACCATCTGGAAATAAAAGCAACCAAGCCTGGAATATCTTTCCTAATTTGAAGCACTGCAGAAACCGCAACAACATCAATAATCTGCGCCTTGGTCAAACTGGCTTTTACACATTCCTGGCTCATCATTAATCGCAGACGCAATGGACTCACACAGAATTTAAAGTCAATGGGAGAAGAAGAATACTCTTTCCTCTGAAGACAAAACCTTATTACACCTCCAGGCCGAACTGACCGGGCCTCTCCTTCACTTACCGGACCAGTCAGAAGAATCGACACATACTTGGGATGATTTTTCCTAATTGTGGCGGATGTTGTAAAGAACTTATCGTCTATGTTTGGCTTGGGTTTGCCAACATCTTTCGGTACGGCAGAACTTTTCTCAAATGACATCCTAACGAAATTCTCTCATGCTACTTTCACCTTCGAAATAACTACAATGGAACAATACGAAGAGAAATTATTACGGAAAGTTCATGGAAATTATTTTATCAGACTCAGGAGATCCATCCTGGACGCAAACCAATTTGTTGCAAAGTCATAATGCTCATGAGAAAAGAAATGGGGACTGACATACCCTGCATCACCACCTCATGCCAAGGCCATACCCTGCAACAGGAAATTTGCGCTCGGACGAGGAGGCGCGTCCCACCATGGGAACAATACACACGGCCACACCAGGAAAAGTGAGGAAACCCTAGGATCTAGGTTTTAACGGGAAGGGAATGACAGTTACTAGCTGATGCATGCTTACTTTGCGCAGTAATTGAGCCGGACAACATTACTACGGTATTCACGCCTAAATGTTACTACAAGTTCACGCAAAGCATATTTACGGCTAGGATTCATACCAACACAAAAGAACAATATTTTTACAAGTTCATGCAAAGGTACGCCTACAACTAGGATTTGCACTAACACAAGAAAACAAGAAAAACAAGTTAAAGAGGAAGTGTTGGAATACATACCTGGGATTCGCTCGTCCGCTTTACTGTTACCACACGACCAGAATAATAAAAAAAATATAAAGGTGTGAAATAAAAGGAGAGGCCGGACCCCTTTTATAGGCGTGGTACTTGGGAGTTTGAATAAAGAAAGGACTTCCTATTTGAGTCAAGTAAGGAAAAGAGGCAACCGGGCCCGCGATGACAAATCACCATGCCAAGCCGTCCATGCATGCTTTGCTTCACCAAACCACGCCATTTCCTTGGCCCCACCACACCAAGTCGTCCACATGCTTTACCTCTCCTAACCGCGCCTTTCCTTGGCCCCACCATGCCAAGCCGTATGCGCCATTGCTTTGACCCCACCATGCCAAGCAGTCCGTGCCATTACCTTGGCCCCACCATGCCAAGCCGTCCGCGCCATGACTTGTCTCTCCAACACCAACAACTCGCCAAGCCAGCGTCATGATGTTCCCTAACCAAGCCAAGGTGATACATGGCCAGACTAAGCCGACGATCTTCATCTCACCACTTCACGGTCTACACTATAAATAGAATCTACGCAATGCCTCCAAACATGAGGATCATGAACTCTCCTTACCTCTAGAAAAAGGTTAGTTGGACTTTCCTGACCATATTTTCACGACATGTCATTTCGATTTTTGTTCTCGCATGTCACCATCTTATGCTTACCTCGTAACAATGCTCATGTTCCGAGCTAAGCAGGGGACTTAATGTTGATGGTGGTTTTTAGTTTAGGGTCAAAATCGTAAAATTGTACATCTGACATGACGTCACTATGGCCATTAGCACATTTATTGAATCAATCAGCATGCCTACGTAAGAATTACCGAGGTACCCTTTTTTTACATGGGTCATGTTCCACGGAAGAACCCTTAACACTGACTCACATCATCAATGCCAAACCCTAATTCTCATGCTACCGCGCCAAGGCATACCAACCATGCCAGCCGCACCACTGTTCCAATGGCATACCATGCCAGCCACGTCACCGCGCCAAGGCATGCCAACCATGCCAGCCACACCACTGTGCCAATGGCATACCATGCCAGCCACATATCCGCGCCAAGGCATGCCAACCATTCCATCCGCATCATTGCGCCAATGGCATGCCATGCCAGCCGCACCTCCGCGCTAAGGCATGCCAACAATGCCAGCCGCATCACTGCGCCAATGGAATGCCATGCCAGCCGCACCTCCGCGCCAAGGCATGCCAACCATGCCATCCGCACCACTGCGCCAATGGCATGCTATGTTAGCCGCACCTCCGCGCCAAGGCATGCCAACCATTCCAGCAGCACCACTACGCCAATGACATGCCATGCTAGCCGCACCTCCGCGCCAAGGCATGTTGATCGAATTTTATATAGTGGTAAGAAGGTTGTCGTTCTCTCAGACTTGTGAAGAGTGATTTAAGATTTAAGATTATGGAAACTGAGACTATGGATTCCACCATTGACCAATTTTTAAGTGATTCAGTTAACAACAATATTTATGCAATTCATACGTTCAATTTGATTCTAAGATATTGCCAATATTAGATTTCCAAAATATTAATTGTTAATCGCAAGTATGGAACATCAAGAGCTCTAAGATAAGCATGCACCATCAAGAGAGAACACAACTAATTAATCAAAATCTTATAATCAATTATAGTTCAGTGAAAATAATCATAAAGAACTTGTAATAATAAAATAATAAGAAAATACAACGCTTCCTTCATAATTCCAGCATGTGATTCTAGTTCCTCATTATTACAAAGAAAACTAAATAGAAGAAATAAAAGAAAATTGTGAAACTAGCTACCGGCTCACCGGATCTCCGATCACTCCCCCTGGCTTCCTGTTCTCGACATCAATATATAGATTTCAACAAAATCTAACTTTCCTCTTTTAATTCTCTTCCACATGTCATGTCCAATGGGAGTGTGACACTTGTCTAAGAATACACAATATCACCTAATAAAGACTCGCCACATGTCCGACCACTTACTTTTCTTTTCATGGCAAAGAAAATATTATATGAGCACATAATGATCTTATGTACGAGGTAAATACTCATTTTGTCAGTATCTCAATTCCAAAACAAATGTCATGTCTTAATGTGGTGAAGTATATATTATGCTCAAAATCAATCTTCTTTAGTTGCAAAAGATATTTAGTTTCCTTTCTTCTTCCACCATGTCGACATACCTCGTACATTAATTATTGAGTAGGATTTTTCATTTTATGTGATACCTCCTAAATCCTTCGAGAACTAATCACCAAGTCCTTCATCCTAAAATCCACGAGACCAAAATGACCGAGCATGTTAATTTCTTAAACCAACTTCATCCCATCATCTCCTTCACTAACTTAAATTGGACCTATCCTATTTAGATCCAAAAGTATCCACGACCCCTGTACTCCGTAGTCCATATTTTCTTCTTGGAATCCTAGTTTTAGCCGATTTTCTTGGAAGAGTCCATTTTATTCATTTACCTACAAAAACACAATAAATACCAAACTAAGCATCAACAATATATATTTTGGGTAGGAAATATGTACGAATTAGTCGCTCATCACATGCCAGCCTCACCACTGCGCCAATGGCATGCCATGCCAGCCACACCTCCGCGCCAAGGCATGCCAACCATGCCAGCCGCACCACATGTGCCAATGGCATGCCAACCACCTTGTTGCGCCATACCATGCCGACCTTCCCTATGCGGCTACCAAAACGAAGGCGTGCGATGATCAACGGATACCCTTCCATCTTAGATGCAAATCTTAGCCGCCCAAGGTCGCTAAACAACGCAGGGTAACCTTTGCCCCAAACCCTAGTTTTGGCCACGCCAAACCGTGCCAAGGCATGCCGTGCCACATGTGCCAATGGCATGCCAACCACCTTGCAATTCCATACAATACGGGCCTTCCCTATGCGGCTACCAAACCGAAGGCGTGTGATGATCAACGACCACCCTTCCATTTTAGATGCAAATCTTAGCCGTCCAAGGTCGCCAAACAATGCATGGTAACCTTTGTCCCAACGCCAAAACCCTAGTTGGTCCGTGCCTAAACCACGCCAAGGCATGCCGACCATGCCACATGTGCCAATGGCATGCCGCACCATCCACCTTGCCGCGCCTAAGCCATGCCATGCCGGCCTTCCCTTCACGGCTGCCAAAACGAAGGCGTGCGACAATCAACGACCACCCTTCCATCTTAAATGCAAATCTCAGCCGTCCAAGGTCACCAACCAACGCATGGTAACCTTTGGCCCAACGCCAAAACCCTAGTTTGGTCGCGCCTAAACCACGCCAAGGCATGCCGACCATGCCACATGTGCCAATGGCATGCCGCGCCATCCACCTTGTCGCGCCTAAGCCATGCCGTGCCGGCCTTCCCTTCACGGCTGCCAAAACGAAGGCGTGCGACAATCAACGGACACCCTTCCATCTTAGATGCAAATCTCAGCCATGCAAGGTCACCAACCAACACATGGTAACCTTTGTCCCAACGCAGAAACCCTAGTTTGGCAGCGCCTAAACCACGACAAGGCATGCCGACCATGCCACATGTGCCAATGGAAAGCCGCGCCATACACCTTGCTGCGCCTAAGCCATGCCATGTCGGCCTTACCTTCACGGCTGCCAAAACGAAGGCGTGCGACAATCAACGGCCACCCTTTCATCTTAGATGCAAATCTCAGCCGTCCAAGGTCACCAACCAACACATGGTAACCTTTGGCCCAACGCCAAAACCCTAGTTTTGGTCACGCCCAAACCGTGCCAAGGCATGCCGGCCATGCCACATGTGGCAATGGCATGCCATCCACCTTGTCGCGCCATACCATGCCATCCTTCCCTATGCGGTTACCAAAACAAAGGCTTGCAACGATCAATGGCCATCCTTCCATCTAAGATGCAAATCTTAGTTCAAGGTCGTCAACCAACGCATGGTAACCTTTGGTCCAAAACCCTAGTTTTGGTCACGCCCAAACCGCACCAAGGCATGCCGGCCATGCCACATGTGCCAATGGCATTCCAGCCACCTTGCCGCGCCATACCATGCCGGCCTTACCTATGAGGCTACCAAAACAAAGGCTTGCGAAGATCAATGGCCACTTTTCAATCTAAGATGAAGATCTTAGCCGTCCAAGGTTACCAGCTAACGCATGGAAACCTTTGGCCCGACGCCAATCCCTATTTTGGTCGCGCACAAACAAAGCCAAAACCCTAACTTTTATCCGCACCTAAACTATGCCATATTAAAGCCGTACCGGCCATGCTTTCATGCCACTGACTACCAAACGAAGGGTTGCAATAATCAACGGCTACCCTTCCTCTCAAGATGCAAAATCTCGACCGTCGAAGGTCACCACCGAGCCGGCAAGTCTCTCAAGCTCAACTTGCCGAACAACAACATGCTACATGTTTTCCATGAAAAACACTCGAGACATCAACACATGTCAGAAACTGGGGGATGCTCATTGGGTATTGGTTTGGCGGTTTACAGCGTGCAGCGTACACTACGCCCATTATAAGACAATGTCATAAGGATGAGGCGGTTAGTAAACACAGGGAGTAATGGTGAAACGCTTTCTTTTATGGAACATCAATTCCAGGCGTTACCGGTTACCACCTCCTCCCATTTACTCATCTGTTTTCCATTTCTTACGAGACCAGAGTACGTTTCACTACGACTTGTATAAATAGGTCTTACCTATTTCCACCAAACAACAAGTTCTGGTCAGGAGCATACAACACTCATAAAATATTTTCTATTTCTCCATCTGTTAGCTTCCCACTTTCTGATACAAGTCGTGAAACAACTACTCTTCCAGAATCAACTATTCTGGTCTCAATACTCTCTTCGCTTCCCTCCCCAAAACCAACCCTTCTCCTTCACTTTGTGACCGAAGCAAGTTTGGAACGACCATTTCTTGGTTTAGGCCGGATTTGTACAGATTGATCTCTCGAATCTAAAGTACTCCCTTGCAGTACATTGTTTAGGGTTTAAACTCGTTTCTCACCCACACACCCGAAATTACCAAAATCAGCAGAAATCGTTTTCACCCTCAAACAATTACCAAGTGTAATAATTAACCCGATCAAGACTCAACAGTAAGATGATCATTCATTTATTTTAGAATAAAAAGAAACCACATACAACAAAGACCACTTCGTCGAGAAGAAGATATCTTCTAGAGAATCATGTGCATCCTCACACGGTCTCAAAGAGGATGCACAACTGTAAGTAGTCAAGTTGTAATATGATGAGCATTTTTCTCATCAAGGGTGTTGACATTCTCTCCTTTTCCTTCAACACCAGAGAAGTCAATAGAGATACGCTCAAGAGAATCAATAAAAGGAGGACAAGAGGTACCTGATGCTGCTGCCTTCCTTGTCTTCTTAATGGTACACTTGAGTCTATTTATACTAATTTTGAGTTCCGAAACACGATTGTTGATGTGAATGTATTCAGGAACGGTTGACACTTTTGATCCAAAACTTTCTTCAGCCATGGAAGAAACGTTTGAAGTTTTTTTCTTTCGTAGAAATACTTTTCTACTCACTGTATTATCAAAATAGCCATATGTCCTTGTAGCCTTATTCCTTTTATAATTGTAAAAAGGTTTTTTATTATCATTATAGGCAAGAATTGGCTCATCACAGCACTTTACTTGTCTGAATGTTGAACATTTAAAACTAGTAATATGAGAAACATGTTTGATTACTTCCTTAGACATCCAGATAAGAATGTTCTTAAGATAACAACTGAATGGAATGCTATTAACCGTTCCTATATGAGCAGTCTTTGGAGGTTACCTCGTCGCATATTAAGGCACTAAGACAGTGATGTAATAAATTTTCAATTTAGATTTGATTGTTAGAAGCTTTATGTTTTCTATGAAAAGGGAAATTGAATTGTTTGCTCTTTTCTTTTTATCTTAAGAATTAACAGCAGTAATATTTGAACTCCAATGCCCCATGGTTCCATGAAATTGGTCAAATTTGCTGCACGAGAAACCTTAGGCCCAGAAATTGGATGAATAATCCGTTACACAATTCTACTCCATTGGTATTACAAAAGGGGAAAAATACTAGATTTGAGTAAGATACAAGGTTTAAGTACTGTTCAGTTTGTACTCAAATCCTTGATTAAAAAGAGCTTTATTCAACCATGACTTCAAGTTTGATAGGTCCATCATGTTTTCTCCACACTCTTTAATCTGTTTCATTTAAAACCAAAGTCAGTCTACAAAACATGACAACAAAAGGAGTAGGAGGACAAATTATTAGCAGGTTAAGGAATGTTCACTTACATTAACTGTGAAAGTAAGCACTAATCTCTCAGGAGACGTTACGAAATTCGAACTTTGCACGTCGATTGAAGTTAATGAATCAAGAGCTTTATACAAAGATACTGCAATGCCTTCTCCTTTGTTGCAAGCTAATCTTACACAAAACACACCTTCTTCTACTTGGAACACATCCATTTTCAAAATTTTCTTGCAAACTTGATGCTTTTTTATATAAGGGGTCTTTTTTGGATTTTCAACTATGTTCAAGCAACTATCTCCTTTTTTAGTCGATGATGATGATTCGAGTTCTGCAATTTCAGTTTGTAGTTTCTTAGCTTGCTTTTGTAAATCTTGAACATATGATACCGCATCTCCTACGATTGATGCCTTATCCATCTGCATAAGTAACCAAATCAGAGTTTAATACAATTGAAACAGCAATACACACGTGTAGCTAGGTTGTTAGTAAACTATGATATGAGAAAAGAGCAAAACCTTGGTGATGTTAGGAACCAAAGCACGTAAGGCGTAAAGCTTATGTTTCATTCGAACTCTTCTCGTCCGTTCAGAACTTAGTATTCTCGTGCTATCAAGGCACGAAGAGCTCCTCTTTGAAGATGATGATCGTGGAGTTGTAATTGTATTTTCGGACCAATAGTCGCCTGCATTATTTTCTCCATTTTCCGTTTCATCTAGTAATCCGTCAATGTCGAAGGCACCAGATGATGATAAAAAATTCGGATTGGCTGGTATTGGATCAGAAACAAGAGTAGCACTAGTAGTATCAGCGGCGGGGTAACTGAATCCAAATAACTCTCCTGGAGTGGGAAAGAACTGGTTATTATCATATGTAGCACCATCATTGAAAAACATAAGCTCATTATTAACTTTTTGTTGCTGATGACCATTACCATAGTAATTTGGCACGAAAGTCTTTACGGGTTCGGCAGTTTCTTCTCTAATTTGATCAATGAGTTCCTGGAAATTCGTAGTGTCGAGAAAATCATTAAATTGATCGAATTCAAATGCTTGAAAATCTGCAATATCCATCGCTAACTAGTTAGTTTCTTTTCTTTGAGACGAGCATGTCTACTAGTAGGATCAACCAAGTATTTGAATGTTGTAGCGGTTGCAGGTAGTTTCTTTTTTTTCCCATTCTTTTTCTTTTGTCTATCACTCTTACGTACTTTTGTGAATTGGGGCACATTACATGAAGTCAAGAACTATATTAATAGGCCGCAAGTATGAACAGAATAATTGATAATTTTATGGTTTTCAATATGATAAATTCTAGCTTCGCCTAGTTAGGTAGTTACTATATTGGTTTTTGAAGAAGCAGTGCATTCTCATGGCGGGCAGCAAACCCAAAATCTAACAAAGTCAAACCGTCACTTCGATACGAATATAAGTATGTCACCTTAACCGCCTTCATCATTAACGTCTCATTCGTCGTGTATACAACAAATTACTACTAATAGATTCCATTTATTATATGATTTTAATCAAAGGTTTATGACTTATTTGGGACGTTCGTCTTCCTACTGGACCCACTAGCAAACCACGAATGGACCCAACAAATGAGAGTGTCTACCACGTGCTCGACTCACTCTTTCTCATGCATCCTAGAATGCGTGGCGGCCAGCAAATCAGACTATCAGACCGATATAATGGCATTAGGAGTAGTACTTATTGGGCTAGGCCAGGTTCTGGATCTGAGCTTTCTGGGCTTATATACGATGTCATTCACTCTCATTCAGTCATTCTCATTGTCATTGGTTCATTTTTTGAAGGGCTTACTAAAAAACGATTTCTCGGGGACCAGCCTTTTTTCGGGACCATTGTTTTATTTTGGATAAAGATAATAGAAGTAAATCTATGTCACCCCATATCTGATGTTTATATTAATACCTAAACTATCCTAATAATTAATTTTAGGTTATGATTAATTAAATGATTTAGTTAATAATAATTAGTGAGGTTATATTAAAAGATGTGTTATGATTATTAGATGAGTAGAATTTTAGAGAGAGTAAAGTTAGAGAAGATGAAGGAAAAAACATGGAAAATAAAAAAAAATTCCAATTCACTAAGTTTGGGTATTCAAGTGATGAAAACTCATCTGATTCTTCATCTCCATCCTCTCCTAAAGTATTTGTTAATATCCACAATGATCTGGATATGAGTTATTTCTTAGATGGTGATTCTATTCTTCCCAAAACTCAATCTCAAGATGAATATGATGGATTTTATCAAGCACAACCGGAGGAAGAGTATTTGGGTGTCCAGGTATGCTCCAAACTTAGATAATGTATGTTGAATTGGTCAAAACTTTCCTAAAAATGTAAATTTTTCAAGTGGATTTGGGCTAGTTCGGTTACACTATGTCAAGAACAGCTAATCGAACTCATCCGGAAGTGCAGTTCGGCTGCTTTAGCTATACACGGAAGTAACCGAACTCACCTGAAAGTGTTGTTCGGTTACTTTCTCCAAACGCAGGTTACCGAACTCATATTTCAGTGTAATGTTCGGTTGATTCGTTACAAATTAACAAACCGAACTTTACGTAAAAATTAGATCTAACTTAGTGTACAAAGTTCGGTTGGTACGCAACCAATAACTAACCGAACTTACGTAAAAATAAGAATTAACTTAGTGTACAAAGTTCGGTTTTTTCACAAACTGCATGTTTACGAACTAGATAACCGAACTCTACGTAATATTAGAAATTACTTAGTGTATTAAGTTCGGTTGTTTCGCAAACTCGAAATAACAACGTAAATAACCAAACTTAGGAAAAAAAATCTGGAGTTCCAGTGTAATGTTCGGTTATCTAGATAAAATAAGAAGTAACCGAACGTTTTATTTGTTACTTGTTCGGTTATATGTTAACTTTTCTTTATAAACCGAACCTTGAGTTCGGTTATTGCGATAAAGTTTACAATTAACCGAACTCTAATGTAATTCCAATTGATGTTTTTACATTTCTTGTAGATGGAAAGCCAACCTATACCAATGGATGATCAACCTTCTCCGGTTAATATTTTGTTCGAAGATACATCTCATCACTATGCTAATGAGTTGGTATTTGACTTACCTATTGATGCGAAGAATTGGGCTAGAGAACATGCTAAGAGAGTCAATTGCGTCCTAGTTTTGAATGGAAAAGAAATCCAAACTCTTTTTGAAATGGTTTGTGAGAGAAGTGGAGATCCCGATGTTAGTCAAAAGAGGAAGGGTTATGAGTATAAAGGAAAGACGACGAGGAAGAACACAACATGCTCAAAAAAAATTAAATTCCCGACGCCAATCCCTAGTTTGGTCGCGCCCAAACAAAGCCAAAACCCTAACTTTTGACCGCGCCTAAACTAGGCCATATTAAATCCGTACTGGCCATGCTTTCATGCCACTGGATACCAAACGAAGGGTTGCAATAATCAACGGCTACCCTTCCTCTCAAGATGTAAAATCTCGACCGTCGAAGGTCACCACGGAGCCGGAAAGTCTCCCAAGATCAACTTGCTGAACAACAACATGCTACATGTTTTCCACGAAAACATTCGAGACATCAACGCATGTCACCAACTGGGGGATGCTCATTGGGTTTTGGTTTGGCGGTTTACAGCGTTCGGCGTACACTACGCCCGTTATAAGACAGTTTCATAAGGATGAGGCGGTTAGTAAATACAGGGAGTAATGGTGAAACGCTTTCCTTTATGGAACATTAATTCTAGGCGTTACCGGTTACCACCTCCTCCCATTTACTCATCCGTTTTCCATTTCTTACGAGACCAGAGTACGTTTCACTTCGACTTGTATAAATAGGTCTTACCTATTTCCACTGAACAACACTCAGAAACTATTTTCTAGGTTTCCATATGTTAGCTTCCCACTTTCTGATACAAGTCGTGAAACAACTATTCTTCCAGAATCAACTATTCTGGTCTCAACACTCTCTTCGCTTCCATCCCAAAAACCAACCCTTCTCTTTCACTTTGTGACCGAAGCAAGTCCGGAACGGCCATTTCTTGTTTTAGGACGGATATGTACAGATTGAGCTCTCGAATCTAAAGTACTCCCTTGATGTACATTGTTTAGGGTTTAAACTCATTTCTCACCCACACACCCGAAATTTGCAAAATCAGCAGAAATTGTATTCACCCTCAAACAATTGGCGACCACAGTGGGAGTTTGATCTTTCGGTCACGATGTAAATTTGCAATCCTCGATCTCATACCTCGACCCAGACGTCAGGACAGTAAAATCAAACGATCTGTTCAGGAATCGACGACTCAGCTACTAGGCGGCTCGATTACCAGTCGTGACACGACAAGGGACGACTGGGGACTTCCGAGGGGTTAGAAACAAACGATCCGCCCAGGGATCGGCAACACGACAAGGAATAACTAGGACTTTCCACAGTCACGGCGATGTTTCCCACAAAACTCGGTCTTACATCCGGGAGATTCCTTTTTCACCAGAAGATCCAAAAACCGAGTAAGTCTTGCCTAGACAAAATACGTGGTTTACTACATCAGGTTTTCACGGGAATGATGAAACCAATAGCCATGTTATGTTTCATCTCATGCTATCTGTCGACAAGCAATGCTCACGATTTTGTGGCTTTGCTGGGATGTTTGCACCATTCGCAATCATAACCAAAAAGCATCGTTATTCTAAAAACAGTTCGTTCCAAATAATAATCCAAAACCCTCAAGGTAACATTTGTCTGTCAAACCAAAAATCCAGGAAATCAAAACCGTAAACTAGACTTTTCATTTTCCTTTCAAAGAAAAAATAACTAAACTAAGAAGTTCAGAAGACAAAAATGCGTTCAAGGAAAGTTTTTCAACAATGGATTGCTCTTCTTGGAAAAAGCCTATTTCTTGCTTTGGAGATCCGCCCTCTTCGACTTCAGCTTCTTAGACAACTTTTCGACTTCCGCTTTCTGCTTCTTCACCATATCCACAGAAGGACCTTCGACTGTTTCGGCCAGTAACTTTTCAACCTCAGAGAAACCTTCAACGAACCAAGGAACATTGAACTCGAAGTTTACACACGTGTCACGATGGAACCTCCAACTCAAGACTACATCCTCAGAAACAGTATTACCAGTCACATTGCACATGTCGTCAATCAAAGACAGAGCTTCCTCCACACATCTAACCAACGCAAATCGACTAGTATTTTTCTTGGTCATGGAGATATGTCCATAGCTTTCCCATATCCTGGTGTATAGCGCCGCCTGTTTGGCTAGCACGCTAAATCCCCCGATCAACACATGATCCGGATGAGGAACCAGATATGGAGGTTAGAAAGTGGCATCCGCGACTGCATCAGCAACCGGCAAGGGATTCCTAATGACAATTGCACATGCTTCCACTGGAGTACTCTCCATTGTCTGAGTCACAACGACGTTTTCATCTCGATCAACATCCATTTCAAGGTCGCCCGGTGCGGCTGTCACAGTTGGATACAAAGCTGTATCTCCACTAGTCTCCATCTCAGGGCCATCTTCAGAAACGGCTTCCCCCCTGTGATATCACGGATTAGATATTTTCCAAAAAGAAAGGAAGAGAGGAAATACGAAAAAACATGCGGGAGACTCACTGATTCTCTTCCAGACCGACTAGAGGAAGATTCAACACTGCTGTCGGAAGAACTACTCTCGCCATCACTGGACTCTGAACTTTCATCCTTCTCGAGTTCCCCATCACCATGGATAGGCTCAGCACCGCCACCCTCCGTCTCGAGAAACGATGTTTTCTGACTAATTGTAAGTTTGGTAAAGGTGTTCACGCTGCTGAGACCCTGGGGAAGATACAAAGACGAATACTCAGAAAAGAAACAAGGATATACGCGATCCAACTAAAATCAAGAGGAAAATCATACGTACCCGCATATTAGATGAACTGAAAATAGGTAGGGCTGTCGAATCTGACTGGGACTGCACGTCTTTTAGACCTTCGCTCCTTCACTTGGGGACTATCTGCATTCGGTCTAACGGATTTTCGCTTGGTCGAAGAAGGATCCCTCAATAATGGGTGCTCCGCTAAAACCGCAGGAGAAGGCTTACCGCGACAGTTTTATACCACATCATTGACGAATCCATGGATAGCGAGAAACTCATCCTGCTAAAATATGTTATTTTTGGAGGTTGTTGATGGATTTAGTTTCGCGAGCGGAAAATGAATACTTTTACCCGACACAAGAACCCTAGCACCGAGAGCAGCTGACAACGAGTCTTCTGGAACAACCGGCTGACGAACGAGTGGGACCCCTTGGTCAAAACCCATATGCCGAGCCGCCCTATCGATATTGTAAGAAACTGCTTTGCAATATCCTCGAAAGAAAGACGGAACATGACTGGGCGTGCATCTTCGCATGAACACCATCTCTCCAACACTCATATCCTCTTTATCAGAAGACAAAGACATGCTCGGAGCAGGAGCTAAGGTATTGATCTGAGTTATGGACGCATGCACCGGATCCCATGGACGAAAATTGACCGTGTGCGAGTTGTCAAGGAATCCAAAGAGCCAAGAACGCTGCGACATGAAGTGTACTATTTTTCTAATTTGGCTCCAACTCATCAGGAAACCATTGAGACACCACCAGCCATAGAAGAACCTCGTCTCGTTTTCTTTCCGAAAGAATCCTTTTGATTTCGCAACCAGAGCGGCGCGCATTTCTTCTTCATTTGCAGACAACTTGACATCGAGGTTTCCTATTACGGGAAGGTTCAGCAAGACGGCCACGCTCTCTAAAGATATTGTCATTTCACCCCACCTGCATATGGCCGTGTGAGTGTCCGGACACCATCTGGAAATAAAATCAACCAAGCCTGGAATATCTTTCCTAATTTGAAGCACTGCAGAAACCGCAACAACATCAATAATCTGCGTCTTGGTCAAACTGGCTTTTACACATTCCTGGCTCATCATTAATCGCATCCATTTCTCAAAGGGACGCAATGGACTCACACATATTTTAAAGTCAATGGGAGAAGAAGAATACTCTTTCCTATGAAGACAAAACCTTATTACACCTCCAGGCCGAACTGACCGGGCCTCTCCTTCACTTACCGGACCAGTCAGAAGAATCGACACATACTTGGGATGATTTTTCCTAATTGTGGCGGATGTTTTAAAGAACTTATCGTCTATGTTTGGCTTGAGATTTCCAACATCTTTCGGTACGGCAGAACTTTTCTCAAATGACATCCTAACGAAATTCTTTCATGCTACTTTCACCTTCGAAATAACTACAATGGAACAATACGAAGAGAAATTATTACGGAAAGTGCATGGAAATTATTTTATCAGACTCAGGAGATCCATCCTGGACGCAAACCAATTTGTTGCAAAGTCATAATGCGCATGAGAAAAGAAATGGGGACTGACATACCCTGCATCACCACCTCATGCCAAGGCCATACCCTACAGCAGGAAATTTGCGCTCGGACGAGGAAGCGCGTCCCACCATGGGAACAATACACACGGCCACACCAGGAAAAGGGAGGAAACCCTAGGAGCTAGGTTTTCACAGGAAGGGAATGACAGTTACTAGCTCATGCATGCCTACTTTGCGCAGTAATTGAGGCGGCCAACATTACTACGGTATTCAGGCCTAAATGTTACTACAAGTTCACGCAAAGCATATTTACGGCTAGGATTCATACCAACACAAAAGAACAATATTTTTACAAGTTCATGCAAAGGTACGCCTACAGCTAGGATTTTCACTAACACAAGAAAACAAGAAAAACAAGTTAAAGAGGAAGTGTTGGAAGACATACCTGGGATTCGCTCGTCCGCTTTACTGTTACCACACGGCCAGAATAATAAAAAAAATATATAAAGGTGTGAAATAAAAGGAGAGGCCGGACCCCTTTGATAGGCGTGGTACTTGGGAGTTTGAATAAGGAAAGGACTTCCTATTTGAGTCAGATTAGGAAAAGAAGCAATCGGGCCCGCGATGACAAATCACCATGCCAAGCAGTCCACGCATGCTTTGCCTCACCAAACCACGCCATTTCCTTGGCCCCACCACGCCAAGTCGTCCACATGCTTTTCCTCACCAAACCACGCCTTTCATTGGCCCCACCATGCCAAGCCGTCTGCGCCATTTCCTTGACCCCACCATGCCAAGCCGTCCGCGCCATTACCTTGGCCCCACCATGCCAAGCCGTCCGCGCCATGACTTGTCGCGCCAACACCAACAACTCGCGAAGCCAGCGTCATGATGTTCCCTAACCCAGCCAAGGTGATACATGGCCAGACTAAGCCGACGATCTTCATCTTACCACTTCACGGTCTACACTATAAATAGAATCTACGCAATGCCGCCAAACATGAGGATCATGAACTCTCCTTACCTCTCTAAAAAGGTTAGTTGGACTTTCCTGACCATCTTTTCACGACCTGTCATTTCGATTTTTGTCCTCGCATGTCACCATCTTATGCTTACCTCGCAACAATTATCATGTTCCGAGCTAAGCAGTGGACTTAATGTTGATGGTGGTTTTTAGCTTAGGGTCAAAATCGTAAAACTGTACATCTGACATGACGTCACTATGGCCATTAGTACATTTATTAAATCAATCAGCATGCCTACGTAAGAATTACCGGGGTACCCTTTTTTTTTTACATGGGTCATGTTCCACGGAAGAACCCTTAACACTGACTCACAATATCTATGCCAAACCCTAATTCTCATGCTACCGCGCCAAGGCATACCAACCATGCCAGCGGCACCACTGTTCCAATGGCAGACCATGCCAGCCACGTCACCGCGCCAAGGCATGCCAACCATGCCAGCCACACCACTGTGCCAATGGCATACCATGCCACCCACATCTCCGCTCCAAGGCATGCCAACCATGCCATCCGCACCACTGCGTCAATGGCATGTCATGCCAGCCGCACCTCCGTGCTAAGGCATGCCAACAATGCCAGCCACATCACTGCGCCAGTGGAATGCCATGCCATCCGCACCTCCGCGCCAAGGCATGCCAACCATGCCATCCGCACCACTGCGCCAATGGCATGCTATGTAATCCGCACCTCCGCGCCAAGGCATGCCAACCATTCCAGCAGCACCACTACGCCAATGGCATGCCATGCTAGCCGCACCTCCGCGCCAAGGCATGTTGATCGAATTTTATATAGTGGTAAGAAGGTTGTCGTTCTCTCGGACTTGTGAAGAGTGATTTAAGATTTAAGATTATGGAAACTGAGACTATGGATTCCACCATTGACCAATTTTTAAGTGATTCAGTTAACAACAATATTTATGCAATTCATACGTTCAATTTGATTCTAAGATATTGCCAATATTAGATTTCCAAAATATTAATTGTTAATCGCAAGTATGGAACATCAAGAGCTCTAAGATAAGCATGCACCATCAAGAGAGAACGCAACTAATTAATCAAAATCTTATAATCAATTATAGTTCAGTGCAAATAATCATAAAGAACTTGCAATAATAAAATAATATGAAAATACAACGCTTCCTTCATAATTCCAGCATGTGATTCTAGTTCCTCATTATTACAAAAGAAACTAAATATAAGAAATAAAAGAAAATTGTGAAACTATCTACCGGTTCACCGGATCTCCGATCACTCCCCCTGGCTTCCTGTTCTCGACATCAATATATAGATTTCAACAAAATCTAACTTTCCTCTTTTAATTCTCTTCCACATGTCATGTCCAATGGGAGTGTGACACTTGTCTAAGAATACACAATATCACCTAATAAAGACTCGCCACATGTCCGACCACTTACTTTTATTTTCATGGGAAAGAAAATATTATATGAGCACATACTGATTGGTGGCTCTCTAAAAGAGTCACAGAAATGATACCTGCAAGTGCACAGGGTCTGTTGTAGTGAGTGTGCAAGGCAGGGTCGAACCACAAAGACTTGGGTGTGAATTGAAGTAATGAAGCAAGTGACAGTTAACAAGAAAAATCAGTGGCAGTGAACAAGAACAGTGAAACAAAGACAAACAAACCAAGGCTGTTAGCCAAGGGCAGTGATAAAGAAACAAAGGAAGGTCTTCCAACTATGTTCTTGTCCCTTGTTAGTCATCAGTCAGCTTCTAGGCTTTCTGAATAACTAGATGACAGTTGCGGTTCAAAGCCGGCTGTTCATCTAATGGTTGGTCTAGAAAGGAGGCTAAAGGCACTAAGATGAATTCTAAACCTTGTGGTAGTTGGGGCTCTCACACTGCAACTACCCGCAGAGAAGCTTGCTTAGTGTTTTAACAACCTATAAGGATATTCAATCCTAGACAATTCAAGCACAACAAGATCAGAGCATGGATAGGATAAAAATAATTGAAGTTTACAACATCATTTAAGATAAAAACTAACCCTTGAGGCACTGGCTATTCCAGTCCTCTTGGGTGAAGCACTGGCTAGTCCAGGCATCGTTACAACACACACCCACAACCCATATTTATACCCAAATTAATCAATTAGGGTTTACAGAGAAAATCCCCAAATTAAACAGTTGAAATTAGGGTTTTTACAAAAAGCAAAATTGACATACCTAACTCTCTGAAATCACTCAATCTTCTTCGACCCATGCCTTTATTCCTTCTCATGCGTCTACCCATGCTCTAATTACAACTCTATTTCAACCTATTCTACCAATTTCACATCTAGGGTTCATGAGATTGGTGAGGCGTGAAATTGGTGGAATAGAAGTCTATAGAGTTGGTGAAAGTGGTAGTGATGATGGGTTTTAGGGTTGGTGTGTTATGATGAAGGATGGTGGTGGTTGAGAGGCTGCAGACGGAGTTGGTGGTATTGGCAGCGACGGCATGGGAGGGAATGGGTGAAGAAGATGGAAGAAGAAAGTTTGGATCGATAGTTTTAGGGTTAAGGCATGTTTGGCTAATGGATATAGAATTGGGTATTAGGGTGTTGAGAGGTTTCATCAAGTCTCGATGATTCGCGAAGCTGAGCCGTGGGATGCGGAAATGATAGATTGATCTAACGGCTACAAGTGAAGAGACTGGTATCGACCGTCGGATTTCTAATACAACGAAACTGACGGCTCAAGATGGAGTTAGGTGCTGTAGTGTTAGACAGGAGCTTTAGACTTTGATGTACTGGCGATGCTGCGACCATAGGATGCTGAGATGATCCAATCTGACGGCTAGAAAGGGAAACGGGTATGGATATAGGAAATGGATTTGGGTGAGGGTTTTGGGCCTTGGGTATACCAAGCCCATATCTTCTTTAAGAACAATTCTTCCTCTTCAAGCCCAGTTCTAGCCTTCTGGTCTTGCGCACAACATTCTTCGCGGCTTCCTTGTGTGATTCCTCTTGGCTTCCACCACTTTTCTGCTCTTTTCCGCTCCGCAATTCATCCAAACTTTATTTGGTACCTAAAAATGCAAAATTAATTAATAAAAATATTTATTCTTGAAAACAATGAAAATACAGAATATGGGATAAAATGTAGAATTAATGCACAAAAGATAAGTTAAATGCCAAGAAAAATATATATAAATATGCACTTTTTAGCACTCATCAAATACCCCCAAACCTGAATTTTACTTGTCCTCAAGTAAAACAAAACTAAGGAAATCATACCTATACCATTGTCGCTGGTCTCTCGATTGCATTTAGCGAATGCAATAAGCCTTTTAAACCACTAAGTGTCCCTAGTGGGCGAGTGAAGTCTCGTGAAGGTTTGCTTAGAACGTACCTACAAAGTTCTAGGCCAAAATATAAGCTCAGATTCCATGAAATGTGACATGTGCAAGACAGTTTAAGCTCACAGCAAAATGGAGATGTCAATCTAGCTATCAAAGGCACAATCCTAGCACTGATAACAAATAAAGACATGTGATAAGAGTGTAAAGTGTATCTACACATGTGTAAAGAAAGATCGGATGTTATGACTACTAATCACCAAGAGATAGTTTCTTAGGCTAAGAACCGAGGTCGAAATCTAGCTAGCTGTCCGGACTTTACGAGAATTGTGAATGAGTTGGAGGTATTTCACAATTACTCGCGTTGTACATCAATGGCATGCACCCTTCCTTGCGTACTATAATACAACAAAAGATGACTCTTTACATGACTCTTATTTACATTGACTACTCTCTTTTATTTTTGGAACAAGAGAGGATGGAATTGATAAACACTTGATTTTTTTTTTCTTTTTTTTTTTCTTTTTTTTTTTTTTTTTTTAACATGCTAACACTTTTGATACATAACAAAAAGAAACAAAAAATTACATGACACTTTGCAAGAGGTAGCCCTTTTTGATGCACCCAGTTAAATTCGATGGTTGTCTTTCTTAATGTAACCTCCACCTTCTATCCCAACCAACCAAAGAACAAGCTAGTCAAGTTTCGTTCAGTATTCTAAAGTGATTGGCAACTAAAACTTCCGATAGAACACCTCAAGGATGAGGCTATACATGTATTGGTAGATCGTGCGCGTGCAAGTTTCTTATCACTATGTGAATTGTTCTAGAATCAGGGTGCCTAAATATCTAGACTAAGACTCCTAATAATTACATATTTGCACAAGAGTCAACATTTCAAGGTAAATGAGCTCCATTTTTATGTTTTTATCATTTTTCTAATTTTTTATTTTGATTTTTTCATTTTTTTTCAAAAAGGAAGAGTTCAAACTTTTCAATATAGCATGTTATCGGGATATCTACTCTATACCCCCAAACCTAAAATAAACATTGTCCTCAATGTTTCAAAAGATGAATAAAATTACAACATACGAATAGGACCATGCTGGGCAGAGAAAAAGGAAAGAGAATACCCGGATGTCGGCGAAAGCAAGATTAGAACTCCGTTATTCAAGGCAAAAATCCAACATATGTCAGCCGAGATCATATTGGATTAGCAAAATATATACAAAAGGAACAAAAGGATTTTTAAAATTTTTATCTACCGGATTATATACAAAAAATTCACCATACACTAACAATCTAAAGAGTTGAGGATCAACCCAAAAGACGAAGTGTAGACATTTCAACAGCTTCACACAATAATAATATGATAGGCATGCAAGTGAAGCTGTGAAACAAAATGAGCTACCCCCAAACCAGGATTTTTCAACAGATAAAATTTTGGATACAAAATCTCGCAGTTTTGGGGGTTCATCATGCACAAGGTCTAGCTCGAAATGAACTTTGCTAGGGACGGGTACACATGTTAATTCCAACTGTGGCTCCTTAAAAGTATTGTATTTAGATGCAAAATAGTCCAAGAGGACTTGAGAGGCACACAGTTCCAAACCTAGGTTGGAAATTTTCAGAAAAGTTGGGTTGGAAATTTTCAGAAAAGTTGGTTTGACAATATCGGTACAAACCAAATCTAGGTTGGGTGGAAGTCCAGTAGATTGTGACTCAGGAAGGACAATAGGCACATCATTATTAATCAAATCAATATCTCCTAAGTCTTCCACAAGTGTCACAACATGCTCACATTCATCAAATAAATTAGCAAGCCCACAATCAGAATCAACATCATCAACAGATTTATTCTCATGCATCGGCAAATCAGGAGAAATATCACAATGTGACCTAGGTGGAGAATCAGACACATCAATTATATTTTCATGCATAATAACATTAGAGTCTACAAAAGATTCAACTATTCCTATGTCATGCTCATCTTCACAGAATAATTGTACGAATCCCATGTCAATATCAAAATCATATGAATTACAATGAGTATTAGAAAAACAACATTCATGAAGGTCGAGGGCGAGAAGCCATATGTTATTGAACCAACAGGTTCCACAATATTTTCATGTTCTTCTAACATATCATCATAATCATCATCATGGTAGCATGCATATTGGTCCTCATTAACAGTGGTGGTGTCATTAGTCGATTCATGTTCCTCTAAATTAGGTTCATATTCAACATCATTTACATGAATGGGACTAGACACTTCATTAGGGACAACATACATTTCCTCATGAATTTCCTCCTTTTGTAGGTGAAGCAAAATCTGATCTAAATATGCCTGAATTCGTGATGCAGATCTATCGAAGTTTTGCTCACTGAGTCTGAAAGCTTCTGTGGTGGAGTCTAAATTCATGGGAGTACAAAATTCTTCATGTTCAAATTGTGGCGATTGGTACATGTATGCATGGTCATTAGGGTTTATAAAATATTGATCGCAACCCTCAAAGGTTTGATTATGGTCCCAATGACTACCAGCCTCACAATTTATGGGCATTTCATACCTTGGATTTTCTCTAGATTGCAAAATATGACAATTCTCAACAGGGTGGTCTAAACTACCACATGCGGGACATGCATAGATTTCAGGTTGCCTAAGAAAATTAGATGTGACAGATTCCTCATGTGATTGCATTTCTAAAGCTGCGATTCGAGCTTCTAATTGATCCACAAGAGATGATTGTGTGAGTGAGGCATTAGAAAAATGTTCATTTTCACGTTGTGGCGAACGATGCATGTGCGAATAGTCAGTAGGGTTCATGTATTGAAGCTCGGGACTTTGAAAATGTCCATAATAATTCCTATAACTATTGGCATCATGGTCTATGGGAGGCTCATGACGTGAAGTATGTCCATACGCAAGTTCTCTAAGGGATTTGTTGTATTCCCCAACTGTAGACCAAGATCTAGACATGATTGGGCTCAAAAGCTAAGTAGCTATATTACAAAGCCCAAAATTTGGTTTTTAATGGGTTTGGATTTTTGGGAAAAATTTGGTTTTTATGGGTAACATTTGATTTTGTCGGGTTTGAAAAAGAAATTTGGTTTTTAATGGGTTTTAGAAAATTTGGACTTAATGGGAAAAGAAAACACTTTGGTTTATTGGGTTTTGAAAACTTTGGTTTTATGGGATAAAAGGCCAAGCCCACTGTTGGGTTTTGGAAAAATTGTTGTGAAACAGAGCCCAACTCTCGGCCTAGAGTTTGGGTACACGGCCCACTAACGACTTCAGCAAGCCCAGAAACTAACGAAGCCCAGCTGAGTTGGTAGGTTCAGTTAAACTTGTTTAGGTTGTTTGTTGGGTTTTTGAAACCCAAAATTTTGATAGGGACAATCCCACAGTTAAGCTCAAATACAAACCCAAAAGTTAACTTAAATTACAAGCCCAACAAAAAAATGGAAAAAATTATTACAAGCCCACAAATTAAAAATGGAAGCCCACAGGTTGGGTTCTCTTAATGGGTTTAGGCTTACTTGCTTAAGCACAGCCCAGCTGCTATGTTTTTAGTTGCACAGCCCAGTTGGGCTTTGGATCATCCTTAGCTCTTGTTGAAGCCCAGTTGGGTCACAACTTCTACTCCAACAGCACCAGCCCAGCCCAGCTCAACAGATCAGCAAGGCAGGTTCAGGCTTCAGCAACAGGCCCAGCAGGCTTCAGGCAGCAGTTCTGGCACCAGCAGTGTTTTGTTTAACTCAAGCCCACAGAACTGACTGTGTAGCAACTTCAACAGCTGCAGTCTTTGGTTCTCAGTGCTGCTAGCAACAGCTTCTCAAGTACCCCTTGATTGCATTTGCACAAACCAGTTGCTTTTTGCCTTTGCATCTCCTCTCCTCTCCTTTGCAACACCACAATGGCTTCACAAGGACAATTTTCAGCTCTTTTCTCTTTGCACCAGCTACCTGAACACTCAAATTATGAGTTCAGTTCTAGTTCAGTAAGCAGGTTAAGTGACAGGGGAAATGGTAGAACAAAAGTGCTGGTTACAGCTACAGATGTGCAGTGCAGTTGGCAATCAAAGTGAGAAGGAAGTTGCAGTTTCAGGTTAATATGCAGAATGACAAGAAGCTAAGAAAGCAGATGACTATTGAACAATGCAGAATTGCAGAGTGCAGAATGCAGCTAAACTAAGATGCAGACTAAAACTACAGAATGCAAATATGAACAGATGCAATATGTCAAGAAAAAAAATGGTTGGTATGCAGTTTATGCCAATGCAAAGACCAAATGCAAGATGTAACTAATATTTACAAGGTTACAATGATGCAAACTAAGCTAAGATGAAGATGCGAACAGCAAGAATGCAATGTAAACAACAAATGATGCAAGGAAATAAAAACAACATATGCGCCGTCACTGAGTCCCCGGCAGCGGCGCCAAAAACTTGGTAGGGTTTTTAAGAAAGCCTACAACTACACCTGCAAGTATACAGGGTCGAATGTAGCTAGTGATGGGAAGAAAGGGAAAGTCCTCAGGGACTCGGGGGTGCAATAGTTATTTTTCCTAATTCTCTTTACTAATTCCTAAGCTAAACAGAGAATGAAAGAAATAATAAGTTGTGGATTAAGATGGACAGTGAAATAAGGGGTTTGATTTCACCCTAGTTCATGCTATGCATTCTCTTATTGAAATGTTAAACACAACTATAGTTCTTTCCAAAGTACTGGTTGTCTTTTTAAGGTACAACTAGTCAAAGGCATGTGAATTCAGCATGAAGTTGCATCTTAAACTAAGTTCAAGTGTTCCTAAACTTGTTTAACATTCTAAGGCTTTTTTCAAAGTATTACACAGCAGGGCTAGGGCAAATGAAACTATCCTAAGAACAAATCATAAGAACAAAACATAACATAACATAAACATGAGCTTAATGTAAATTGTAACAATCACACAATCAAATTCAATACATGTTGGATTTCTGAACAGCTAATATTAACAATGCATTTGAATTGAGAATCATGGAATTGAAAAGATTGATAAACCCTCAAAGCTAACAGTTCATGGAAATAACAAAACTAAACTATTCTACTGATGCTCTGGCTAATCCAGGCATCGTTACAACACACACCCACAACCCATATTTACACCCAAATTAATCAATTAAGGTTTACAGAGAAAATCCCAAATCCCCAAATTAAACAGTTGAAATTAGGGTTTTTACAAAAAGCAAAATTGACATACCTAACTCTCTGAAATCACTCAATCTTCTTCGACCCATGCCTTTATTCCTTCTCCTGCGTCTACCCATGCTCTAATTACAACTCTATTTCAACCTATTCTACCAATTTCACATCTAGGGTTCATGAGATTGGTGAGGCGTGAAATTGGTGGAATAGAAGTCTATAGAGTTGGTGAAAGTGGTAGTGATGATGGGTTTTAGGGTTGGTGTGTTATGATGAAGGATGGTGGTGGTTGAGAGGCTGCAGACGGAGTTGGTGGTATTGGCAGCGACGGCATGGGAGGGAATGGGTGAAGAAGATGGAAGAAGAAAGTTTGAATCGATAGTTTTAGGGTTAAGGCATGTTCAAGTCTCGATGATTCTCGAAGATGAGTCGTGGGATGCGAAAATGATAGATTGATCTAACGGCTACAAGTGAAGAGACTGGTGTCGGCCGTCGGATTTCTAATACAACGAAACTGACGGCTCAAGATGGAGTTAGGTGCTGTAGTGTTATACAGGATCTTCAGACTTTGATGTACTGGCGATGCTAAGATGATCCAATCTGACGACTAGAAAGGGAAACGAGTATGGATATAGGAAATGGATTTGGGTGAGGGTTTTGGGCCTTGGGTATGCCAAGACCATATCTTCTTTAAGAACAATTATTCCTCTTCAAGCCCAGTTCTAGCCTTCTGGTCTTGCGCACAACATTCTTCGCGGCTTTCTTGTGTGATTCCTCTTGGCTTCCACCACTTTTCTGCTCTTTTCCGCTCCGCAATTCATCCAAACTTTATTTGGTACCTAAAAATGCAAAATTAATTAATAAAAATATTTATTCTTGAAAACAATGAAAATACAGAGTATGGGATAAAATGTAGAATTAATGCACAAAAGATGAGTTAAATGCCAAGAAAAATATATAGAAATATGCACTTTTTAGCACTCATCACTGATCTTATGTACGAGGTAAGTACTCATTTTGTCAGTATCTCAATTCCAAAACAGATGTCATGTATTAATGTGGTGAAGTATATATTATGCTCAAAATCAATCTTCTTTTGTTGCAAAAGATATTTAGTTTCCTTTCTTCCTCCACCATGTCGACATACCTCGTACGTTAATTATTGAGTAGGATTTTTCATTTTATGTGATACCTCCTAAATCCTTCGAGAACTAATCACCAAGTCCTTCATCCTAAAATCCACGAGACCAAAATGCCCGAGCATGTTAATTTCTTAAACCAACTTCAGCCCATCATCTCCTTCACGAACTTAAATTGGGCCTATCCCATTTATATCCAAAAGTATCCACGACCCCTGTACTCCGTAGTCCATATTTTCTTCTTGGAATCCTAGTTTTAGCCGATTTTCTTAGAAGATCCCATTTTATTCATTTACCTACAAAAACACAATAAATACCAAACTAAGCACCAACAATATATATTTTGGGTAGGAAATATGTACGAATTAGTCGCTCATCACATGCCAACCATGCCAGCCTCACCACTGCGCCAATGGCATGCCATGCCAGCCATACCTCCGCCCCAAGGCATGCCAACCATGCCAGCCGCACCACATGTGCCAATGGCATGCCAACCACCTTATTGCGCCATACCATGCCGTCCTTCCCTGTGCGGCTACCAAAACGAAGACGTGTGATGATCAACGGCTACCCTTCCATCTTAGATGAAAATCTTAGCCTCCCAAGGTGGCTAAACAACGCAGGGTAACCTTTGGCCCAAACTCTAGTTTTGGCCACGCCAAACCGTGCCAAGGCATGCCGTGCCACATGTGCCAATGGCATGCCAACCACCTTGCCGTTCCATACAATGTCGACCTTCCCTATGAGGCTACCAAAACGAAGGCGTGTGATGATCAACGACCACCCTTCTATCTTAGATACAAATCTTAGCCGTCCAAGGTCGCCAAAAAATGCATGGTAACCTTTGGCCCAACGCCAAAACCCTAGTTTGGCCGCGCCTAAACCACGCCAAGGCATGCCGACCATGCCACATGTGCCAATGGCATGCCGCGCCATCCACCTTGCCGCGCCTAAGCCATTCCATGTCGGCCTTCCCTTCACGGCTTCCAAAACGAAGGCGTGCGACAATCAACGGCCACCCTTCCATCTTAAATGCAAATCTCAGCCGTCCAAGGTCACCAACCAACGCATGGTAACCATTGGCCCAACGCCAAAACCCTAGTTTGGTCGCGCCTAAACCACGCAAAGGCATGCCGACCATGCCACATGTGCCAATGGCATGCCGCGCCATCCACCTTGTCGCGCCTAATCCATGTCGTGCCGGCCTTCCCACATTGGCTGCCAAAACGAAGGCGTGCGACAATCAACGAACACCCTTCCATCTTAGATGCAAATCTCAGCCATGCAAGGTCCCAACCAACAAATGGTAACCTTTGTCCCAATGCAAAAACCCTAGTTTGGCAGCGCCTAAACCACGACAAGGCATGCCGACCATGCCACATGTGCCAATGGCATGCCGCGCCATCCACCTTGCCGCGCCTAAGCCATGCCATGTCGGCCTTCCCTTAACGGCTGCCAAAACGAAGGCGTGCGACAATCAACGGCCACCCTTCCATCTTAGATGCAAATCTCAGCCGTCCAAGGTCACCAACAAACACATGGTAACCTTTGGCCCAACGCCAAAACCCTAGTTTTGGTCACGCCCAAACCGCGCCAAGGCATGCCGGCCATGCCACATGTGGCAATGGCATGCCATCCACCTCGCGTGCCATACTATGCCAGCCTTCCCTATGCGGTTACCAAAACAAAGGCTTGCAACGATCAATGGCCATCCTTCCATCTAAGGTCGTCAACCAACGCATGGTAACGTTTGGTCCAAAACCCTAGTTTTGGTCACGCCCAAACCGCGCCAAGGCATGCCGGCCATGCCACATGTGCCAATGGCATGCCATCCACCTTGGCGCGCCATACCATTCCAGCCTTCCGTATGCGGTTACCAAAACAAAGGCTTGCAACGATCAACGGCCATCCTTCCATCTAAGATGCAAATCTTAGCTCAAGGTCGTCAACCAACGCGTGGTAACCTTTGGTCCAAAACCCTTGTTTTGGTCACGCCCAAACCGCACCAAGGCATGCCGGCCATGCCACATGTGCCAATGGCATGCCAGCCACCTTGCCGCGACATACCATTCCGTCCTTACCTATGAGGCTACCAAAACAAAGGCTTGCGAAGATCAATGGCCACTTTTCCATCTAAGATGCAGATCTTGGTCGTCCAAGGTTACCATCTAACGCATGGCAACCTTTGGCCCGACGCCAATCCCTATTTTGGTCGCGCACAAACAAAGCCAAAACCCTAACTTTTATCCTCACCTAAACTATGCCATATTAAAGTCGTACCGGCCATGCTTTCATGCCACTGGCTACCAAACGAAGGGTTGCAATAATCAACGGCTACCCTTCCTCTCAAGATGCAAATTCTCGACCGTCGAAGGTCACCACCGATCCGGCAAGTCTCTCAAGCTCAACTTGCCGAACAACAACATGCTATATGTTTTCCATGAAAACACTCGAGACATCAACACATGTCACAAACTGGGGGATGCTCATTGGGTGTTGGTTTGGCGGTTTACAGCGTGTAGCGTACACTACGCCCATTATAAGACAATGTCATAAGGATGAGGCGGTTAGTAAATACAGGGAGTAATGGTGAAACGCTTTCTTTTATGGAACATCAATTTTAGGCGTTACCAGTTACCACCTCCTCCCATTTACTCTTCCGTTTTCCATTTCTTACGAGACCAGAGTACGTTTCACTTCGACTTGTATAAATAGGTCTTACCTATTTCCACCGAACAACAAGTTCTGGTCAGGAGCATACAACACTCATAAAATATTTTCTATTTCTCCATCTGTTAGCTTCCCACTTTCTGATACAAGTCGTGAAACAACTACTCTTCCAGAATCAACTATTCTGGTCTCAATACTCTCTTTGCTTCCCTCCCCAAAACCAACCCTTCTCCTTCACTTTGTGACCGAAGCAAGTTTGGAGCGGCCATTTCTTGGTTTAGGCCGGATTTGTACAGATTGATCTCTCGAATCTAAAGTACTCCCTTGCATTACATTGTTTAGGGTTTAAACTCATTTCTCACCCACACACCCGAAATTACCAAAATCAGCAGAAATCGTTTTCACCCTCAAACAATTACCAAGTGTAATAATTAACCAGATCAAGACTCAACAGTAAGATGATCATTCATTTATTTTAGAAGAAAAAGAAACCACATACAACAAAGACCACTTCGTCGAGAAGAAGATATCTTCTAGAGAATCATGTGCATCCTCACACGGTCTCAAAGAGGACGCACAACTGTAAGTAGTCAAGTTGTAATATGATGAGCATTTTGCTCATCAAGGGTGTTGACATTCTCTCCTTTTCCTTCAACACCAGAGAAGTCAATAGAGATACGCTCAAGAGAATCAATAAAAGGAGGACAAGAGGTACCTGATGCTGCTGCCTTCCTTGTCTTCTTAATGGTGCACTTGAGTCTATTTATACTAATTTTGAGTTCCGAAACACGATTGTTGATTTGAATGTATTCAGGAACGGTTGACACTTTTGATCCAAAACTTTCTTCAGCCATGGAAGAAACGTTTGAAGTTTTTTTCTTTCGTAGAAATACTTTTCTACTCATTGGATTATCAAAATAGCCATACGTCCTTGTAGCCTTATTCCTTTTATAATTGTAAAAAGGTTTTTTATTATCATTATAGGCAAGAATTGGCTCATCACAGCACTTTACTTGTCTGAATGTTGAACATTTAAAACTAGTAATATGAGAAACATGTTTGATTACTTCCTTAGACATCCAGATAACAATGTTCTTAAGATAACAACTGAATGGAATGCTATTAACCGTTCCTATATGAGCAGTCTTTGGAGGTTGCCTCGTCGCATATTAAGGCACTAATACAGTGATGTAATAAATTTTCAATTTAGATTTGATTGTTAGAAGCTTTATGTTTTCTATGAAAAGGGAAATTTAATTGTTTGCTCTTTTCTTTTTATCTTAAGAATTAACGGCAGTAATATTTGAACTCCAATGCCCCATGGTTCCATGAAATTGGTCAAATTTGCTGCACGAGAAACCTTAGGCCCAGAAATTGGATTAATAATCTGTTACACAATTCTACTCCATTGGTATTACAAAAGGGGAAAAATACTAGATTTGAGTAAGATACAAGGTTTAAGTACTGTTCAGTTTGTACTCAAATCCTTGATTAAAAAGAGCTTTATTCAACCATGACTTCAAGTTTGATAGGTCCATCATGTTTTCTCCACACTCTTTAATCTGTTTCATTTAAAACCAAAGTCAGTCTACAAAACATGACAACAAAAGGAGTAGGAGGACAAATTATTTGCAGGTTAAGGAATGTTCACTTACATTAACTGTGAAAGTAAGCACTAATCTCTCAGGAGACGTTACGAAATTCGAACTTTGCACGTCGATTGAAGTTAATGAATCAAGAGCTTTATAAAAAGATACTGCAATGCCTTCTCCTTTGTTGCAAGCTAATCTTACACAAAACACACCTTCTTCTACTTAGAACACATCCACTTTCAAAAATTTCTTGCAAACTTGATGCTTTTTTATATAAGGGGTATTTTTTGGATTTTCAACTATGTTCAAGCAACTATCTCCTTTTTTAGTCGATGATGATGATTCGAGTTCTGCAATTTCAGTTTGTAGTTTCTTAGATTGATTTTGTAAATCTTGAACATATGATACCGCATCTCCTAGGATTGATGCCTTATCCATCTGCATAAGTAACCAAATCAGAGTTTAATACAATTGAAACAGCAATACACACGTGTAGCTAGGTTGTTAGTAAACTATGATATGAGAAAAGAGCAAAACCTTGGTGATGTTAGGAACCAAAGCACGTAAGCCGTAAAGCTTATGTTTCATTCGAACTCTTCTCGTCCGTTCAGAACTTAGTATTCTCATGCTATCAAGGCACGAAGAGCTCCTCTTTGAAGATGATGATCTTGGAGTTGTAGTTGTATTTCCGGACCAATAGTCGCCTGCATCATTTTCTCCATTTTCCGTTTCATCTAGTAATCCGTCAATGTCGAAGGCACCAGATGATGATAAAAAATTCGGATTGGCTGGTATTGGATCAGAAACAAGAGTAGCACTAGTAGTATCAGCGGCGGGGTAACTGAATCCAAATAACTCTCCCGGAGTGGGAAAGAACTGGTTATTATCATATGTAGCACCATCATTGAAAAACATAAGCTCATTATTAACTTCTTGTTGCTGATGACCATTACCATAGTAATTTGGCACGAAAGTCTTTACGGGTTCGGCAGTTTCTTCTCTAATTTGATCAATGAGTTCCTGGAAATTCGTAGTGTCGAGAAAATCATTAAATTGATCGAATTCAAATGCTTGAAAATCTGCAATATCCATCGCTAACTAGTTAGTTTCTTTTCTTTGAGACGAGCATATGTCTACTAGTAGGATCAACCAAGTATTTGAATGTGGTAGCCGTTGCCAAGGTAGTTTCTTTTTTTTTCCCACTCTTTTTCTTTTGTCTATCACTCCTACGTACTTTTGTGAATTGGGGCACATTACATGAAGTCAAGAACTATATTAATAGGCCGCAAGTATGAACAGAATAATTGATAATTTTATGGTTTTCAATATGATAAATTCTAGCTTCGCCTAGTTAGGTAGTTACTATATTTGTTTTTGATCAATTTTTATAATCAAATTGTTCCGAAATGATTAATTTTTTTCACAATTATAGTCAAACACTATAGATTTTGGAATGTCCTTATTTATCCTCAGCAACTTGAATCACTTGATAACTATTTTTTGGGGTGGATGTATGGAGCATTTTCCTACATGGACATCCCTGATTGTTTTTGAGTAGAAAACTTACCCAACTGAAAGCAAACCATCAAGAAAATCAGCAATGAAGTGACATATATTCTTTTTCTTCTTATGTTTAAATTTGGCTCACTTTTTTCACCTTTCCCGTCTTAATCTGTTTTATCCTGACACATAATATTTTTTGTCCTGATTTATTTTCTTTTATTATCATTAAACCGAAATAAGACGTGTACATTAAGAACCTATTATTTCATCTAATTTACATTTTCCAAGCTAATTTTATGTAACAAGCGGTGAAGGCATTTACTTCAAGTAGTTCGTGTGGATAAGGCGTATGCGTGCTGATGAGTTATATAAGCTTGAAGTGTGTTAAGGATGAAATCCTAGATGTTCGGAACTATATAAAAATGGAACGTGGAACACTCGCAGGGGGCGGGTTCCAGTGTTGGTCTGTTCGAGTAACACACGAGTTACATCTTGATGAGAAAAGTTAAAAGAAATTAGAGATATAACTACTGTTCGCTTCCATGTGAGCGTAGAAGTGGAGTTTGTAATTCAGGACTGATGGTGTAGTTTAATATCAGCTTTTAAATCCGAACGGTGTTCATTTCAAATCTGTTTAGAGTTGTAGTACACAAATTCAAAGACAATTCAAGTGAATGATCCTACACCTGACCAGATGGAAAAGAGGTGAACCTCCTCGTATATGGATCAAAAGCCTGATGCTCCCACTCAAATGAGGAGTTGATTAGCACGACGGAAACGGAAGTTGTTTCTCCCGCGTTGGAAATAGTAAATAAAGATTATGGTTTTCGGAGCAACTAGTACAAGTTGACTCTGATTCGGTGAAGCAACTAGAACAAGTTGACACCGTGTGTCATACTTGAAGATGAAGTAAACTTGAGAAACAGGTTGTTTTGGTTCTAGAAAAGTTCTATGTTTAGAGCATTACTATGTTTAAAGGTTTTTTATGTTTTTAGAAGTGTTCATTATTTAGAGTTTGATTTTAATAGGAAAGTGCTTTGAATGGTCGTCAAGTTTGTTTTACTTTAAATAGACTGTTGAGCCATGAAAGTACGTACACTAAGAATTATTATCAATGTAATTGTTTTTTGTGCTCTTCTCTTTCCTGTTGGGTCCTACTACATCCGGTTTGAAGGTGTGAAAAGTAGTAGTTAATCACAGCGCACATGGTTCAATGCCGGTTTGCCACCCAAGAGTTAGCAATTTGATACCATTGGATATACTTGATAAAATTCTTTGGAAATCCAGAATACGTAACAATACCGGAAAATGGATCATTTGTCCAAATATTTTTAAAACATGGTTCAAATGGACGAGTAAAAATTATCATGGGTGAAATGGACACCAAAAAAATAGCAAGGAGAAAAATGGATTCGTCCTGAATTAAACTTAGAAAATGGCAAGGATGAAACTGGATGCATTCTGATGTAAATTTAAAAATAAGAAAAAATATTTAAAAATGGGTAGGATGAAACTGTTTACATCCTGACTATTTTTACATCATTGTCCATTTAAACAATATCAAAATCTAGAAGTCCTTTTCACCCACAAATTGTTGATTTTGATTTTTTTAACCAATTTTATGTAACAATAAATAGGATGGTGGATATCCCGGATCCCCATATGACGTATAAGTGCTAAAATATGTTTATGGTGAGTATTATATAATTTTGTGTATCCGGTTGTCAAACTAATGACATTTCATGTATTGTTGTCTTGTCGATTCATTGTATGAGACGAAAACAATGCATCAGAAGGATGAGAAGATTATCCTCCATGGAAGAAGCAGTGCATTCTCATGGCGGGGAGCAAAGCCAAAATCTAACAAAGTCAAACCGTCACTTCGATACGAATATAAGTATGTCACCTTAGAGCGTTCACAGTGGGCGACTAAACCCAAATATTTGGTCTTTTGAACAGACGTAGTGGAACGTACTATCGATCAAATTTTGATCGACAACTAAAACCCAGAGTATATTTGGTCTGGGACCAAGACTAAACCCAAATATAGTCGAGCGTTGGTATAGTCCACGCCCCACCACCAGGCGGACGTATAGTCCACATCCCACACCAGGCGGACGTATAGTCCACGCCCCATATCAGACGAACGTATAGTGCACGTCTGATTTTTCTTTTTCTTTTGTGTGGGGCGTGGTTTATACCAACGCCCCACTGTTTAAAACTTTCAATTGCATGGGGCGGGCTTAATACCTCCGCCCCATTTTCTTTATTTTATTATTATTATTATTTTTTTTTTAAATTTCTCTGCACCGGGCGAACGTATAATCCCCGTCCCACACCAGGCGTTGGTATAGTCCACGCCCCACACCAGGCGAACGTATAATGTACGTCTGACCAAATTTATTCTTTCCACCGTAGCGTCACACACCAGACTAAACCCAAAATTTGGTATTTTTTTCCCTCTTTGGTCTTTGGTTATACTCGCACCAGTGCAGTCGTTCTTAACCACCTTCATCGTTAACGTCTCATTCTTCGTGTATACAACAAATTACTACTAATAGATTCCATTTATTATATGATTTTAATCAAAGGTTTATGACTTATTTGGGACGTTCGTCTTCCTACTGGACCCACTAGCAAACCACGAATGGACCCAACAAATGAGAGTGTCTACCACGTGCTCGACTCACTCTTTCTCATGCATCCTCGAATGCGTGGCGGCCAGCAAATCAGACTATCAGACCGATATAATGGCATTAGGAGTAGTACTTATTGGGCTAGGCCAGGTTCTGGATCTGAGCTTTCTGGGCTTATACACGAAGTCATTCACTCTCATTCAGTCATTCTCATTGTCATTGGTTCATTTCTTGAAGGGCTTACTAAAGAACGATTTATTGGGGACCAGCTTTTTTTTGGGACCATTGTTTTATTTTTGATAAAGACAATAGAAATAAATGTAGGTCACCCTATATCTGATGTTTATATTAATACCTAAACTATCCTAATAATTAATTTTAGGTTATGATTAGTTAAATGATTTAGTTAATAATAATTAGTGAGGTTATATTAAAAGATGTGTTATGATTATTAGATGAGTAGAATTTTAGAGAGAGTAAAGTTAGAGAAGATGAAGGAAAAAACATGGAAAATAAAAAAAAATCCAATTCACTAAGTTTGGGTATTCAAGTGATGAAAACTCATCTGATTCTTCATCCCATCCTCTCCTAAAGTATTTGTTAATATCCACAATGATCCGGATATGAGTTATTTCTTAGATGGTGATTCTATTCTTCCCAAAACTCAATCTCAAGATGAATATGCTGGATTTTATCAACCACAACCGGAGGAAGAGTATTTGAGTGTCCAGGTATGCTCCAAACTTAGATAATGTATGTTGAATTGGTCAAAACTTTCCTAAAAATGTAAATTTTTCAAATGGATTTGGGCTAGTTCGGTTACACTATGTCAAGAACAGCTAATCGAACTCATCCGGAAGTGCAGTTCGGTTGCTTTAGCTATACACGGAAGTAACCGAACTCACCTGAAAGTGTTGTTCGGTTACTTTCGCCAAACACGCAGGTTACCGAACTCATATTTCAGTGTAATATTCGGTTGATTCGTTACAAATTAACAAACCGAACTTTACGTAAAAATTAGATCTAACTTAGTGTACAAAGTTCGGTTGGTACGCAACCAATAACTAACCGAACTTACGTAAAAATAAGAATTAACTTAGTGTACAAAGTTCGGTTGTTTCGCAAACTGCATGTTTACGAACTAGATAACCGAACTCTACGTAATATTAGAAATTACTTAGTGTATTAAGTTCGGTTGTTTCGCAAACTCGAAATAACAACGTAAATAACCAAACTTAGGAAAAAATAAATCTGAAGTTCCAGTGAAATGTTCGGTTATCTAGATAAAATAAGAAGTAACCGAACGTTTTATTTGTTACTTGTTCGGTTATATGTTAACTTTGCTTTATAAACCGAACCTTGAGTTCGGTTATTGCGATAAAGTTTACAATTAACCGAACTCTAATGTAATTCCAATTGATGTTTTTACATTTCTTGTAGATGGAAAGCCAACCTATACCAATGGATGATCAACTTCTCCGGTTAATATTTGTTCGAAGATACATCTCATCATTATGCTAATGAGTTGGTATTTGACTTACTATTGATGCGAAGAATGGGCTAGAGGACATGCTAAGAGAGTCAATTGCGTCTAATTTGAATGGAAAGAAATCCAACTCGTTTGAAATGGTTTGTGAGAGAAGTGGAGATCCCGATGTTAGTCAAAAGAGGAAGGGTTATGAGTATAAAGGAAAACGACGAGAGAAGAACACAACATGCCTCAAAAAAAAATTAAATCCGGACGCCAAGCCCTAGTTTGGTCGCGCTCAAACAAATCCAAAAACCCTAACTTTGGCCGCGCCTAAACTAGGCCATATTAAATCCGTACTGGCATGATTTCATGCCCCTGGATACCAAACGAAGGGTTGCAATAATAAACGGACCCTTCCTCTCAAGATGCCAAAATCTCGACCGTCGAAGGGTCACCACGGAGCGGAAAGTCACCCAAGCTCAAACTTGCAGAACAAAAACATGCTACCTGTTTCCACGAAAACATTCGAGACATCAACACATGTCACAAACTGGGGGATGCTCATTGGGTATTGGTTTGGCGGTTACAGCGTTCGGCGACACTACGCCCGTTATAAGACAGTTTCATAGGATGAGGCGGTAGTAAATACATGGAGTAATGGTGAAACACTTTCTTTTATGGAACATTAATTCTAGGCGTTACCGGTTACCACCTCCTCACATTACTCATCCGTTTTCCATTTTTACGAGACCAGAGTACGTTTCACTTCGACTGTGTAATAGGTCTTACCTATTTCCACCGAACACAAGTTCTGGTCAGGAGCATACAACACTCAGAAAACTATTTTCTAGCTTCCATATATTAGCTTCCCAATTTCTGATACAAGTCGTGAAACAACTATTCTTCCAGAATCAACACTATTCTGGTCTCAACACTCTCTTCGCTTCCATCCCAAAAACCAACCTCCTCCTTCACTTGTGACCGAAGCAAGTCCGGAATGGCCAGTTCTGTTTAGGACGGATATGTACAGATTGAGCTCTCGAATCTAAAGTACTCCCTGATGTACATTGTTAGGGTTTAAACTCATTTCTCACCCACACACCCGAAATTGCAAAATCAGCAGAAATTATTTTCATCCTCAAACAATTGGCGACCACAGTGGGAGTTGATCTTCGGTCCACGATGTAAATTTGCAATCCTCGATCTCATACCTGACCCAGACGTCAGGACAGTAAAATCAAACGATCGTCAGGAATCGAGACTCAGCGAATAGGCGGCTCGATTACCGTCGTGACACGACAAGGGACGACTGGGGACTTCCGAGGGGTTAGAAACAAACGATCCTCCCAGGGATCGGCAACACGACAAGGAATAACTAGGACTTCCACAGTCACGGCGAGTTTCCCACAAAACTCGGTCTACATGGGAGATTCATTTTTCACCAGAAATCCAAAAACCGAGTAAGTCTTGCCTAGACAAAATACGTGGTTTACTACATCAGGTTTTCACGGGAATGATGAAACCAATAGCCATGTTATGTTTCATCTCATGCTATCTGTCGACAAGCAATGCTCACGATTTTGTGGCTTTGCTGGGATGTTTGCACCATTCGCAATCATAACCAAAAAGAATCATTATTATAAAAACAGTTCGTTCCAAATAATAATCCAAAACCCTCAAGGTAACATTTGTCTGTCAAACCAAAAATCCAGGAAATCAAAACCTTAAACTAGGCGTTTCAATTGCCTTTCAAAAGAAAAAAACTAAAATAAGAAGTTCAGAAGACAGAAATGCGTTCAAGGAAAGTTTTTCAACAATGGATTGCTCTTCTTGGCAAAAGCCTCTTTCTTGCTTTGGAGATCCGCCCTCTTCAACTTCAGCTTCTTAGATAACTTTTCGATTTCCGCTTTCTGCTTCTTCACCATATCCGCAGAAGGACCTTCGACTGTTTCGGCCAGTAACTTTTCAACCTCAGAGAAACCTTCAACGAACCAAGGAACATTGAACTCGAAGTTTACACACGTGTCACGATGGAACCTCCAGCTCAAGACTACATCCTCAGAAACAGTATTACCAGTCACATTGCACATGTCGTCAATCAAAGACAGAGCTTCCTCCACACATCTAACCAACGCAAATCGACTAGTATTTTTCTTGGTCGTGGAGATATGTCCATAGATTTCCCATATCCTGGTGTATAGCGCCGCCTGGGGACTATCTGCATTCGGGCTAACGGATTTTCGCTTGGTCGAAGAAGGATCCCTCAGTAGTGGGTGCTCCGCTAAAACCGCAGGAGAAGGCTTACCGCGACGGTTTTCTACCACATCATTCACGAATCCATGGATAGCGAGAAACTCATCTGCCAAAATATGTTATATTTGGAGGTTGTTGATGGATTTAGTTTCGCGAGCGGAAAATGAAGACTTTTACCCGACACAAGAACCCTAGCACCGAGAGCACCTGGCAATGAGTCTTCTGGAACAACCGGCTGACGAACGAGTGGGACCCCTTGGTCAAAACCCATATCCCGAGCCGCCCTATCGATATTGTAAGAAATTTCTTTGCAAGATCCTCGAAATAAAGACGGAACATGACTGGGCGTGCATCTTCGTATGAACACCATCTCTCCAACACTCATATCCTCTTTATCAGAAGACAAAGACATGCTCGGAGCAGGAGCGAAGGTATTGATCTGAGTTATGGACGCATGCACCGAATCCCATGGACGAAAATTGACCGTGTGCGAGTGGTCAAGGAATCCAAACAGGTTCGAACCAATCTTTGGGCGCCTATTCGACCAGCGCAGTATCCTAGAACCTGTGTAGTCAATTTCGCTTGTACCGGCCGAAATATCGGCGGAATTTCGTGTACCGGTGTTAGAGCGAAACGAAAACACAAATATCGCGGTACGATATTTAGCCGATAATATCGGCCGATATATACGAAACGATACAGTCCGGTTTTCCCGATATGGGACAGTTTCGGAATTGTTTTGTGAACGTCAGGTCAATTTAGGAATTTTAAGTGAAGGGAAGGATAAAATCCCTAAATCTCATCGAAATTTTTGGCAGAAAAATCTTCAGAAACCCTTCTTGGCATCCGTTTTTTTCTTCTTCTTAATGTCAATGGCGAGATTCAATTGATGGTCGATCTGTTAACAAGAGGTTAGGGTTTTGATAGTTAATTTCTTCTTTTGCTGTGATTTGTATCTAATTATTCTTTGATGAATTATTTGTTAAATCTTGATACATCTTGATAAAATGGTTTTCATCATTAACAAATTAGTTTCTCCATCTTAATTGATAGTTCCATTCTTGTTAGATCTAATCAATTTATGTGTGTTCTTTCTGTATGAAACTATCAAACCAACTGTGAATTCTCCCATTTTTCCAATTTGAACTTCATACGACGACTCTTATGTTTTGAATGAACTTGTTTGTTTTTCTAAAATTGATGCATTTTAATGTTGTATAATTTTGTGTGAAACAATATAAATTATAGATATAAATTTAGAACCGATATCTCCCCGATATTTGAAACCGAGATCTCCCCGATACAATGTTGTACCAGTGTACCAGTCCTCAGCCGAGACAAACCGGTATCCGATATTGACTACATTGCCTAGAACCACCCCAAGACTCGGGAAGTACGGTCAATGGTTTTGGAGCATACCTTTCGATGTGCTGCCACAACCACGCTTGGATAAAGGTGGCATGAATATACAAATACACTTTCATGTAGCCATTTGAAACGCACATGTCCGCGACCAGATGATCCAAGTGTGTGTACATAGAACCAAGAAACAAGCCTCCAATAGGAAGAACGACACCTTTTGCCAATTTTATGGCAAACTTGATAAGTTCCTGTCTTATCTCCTTCTTACCAGAGCCGTCATCAAAAATATCTCTGGATAACCAAAGAGCCAAGAACACTGCGACATGAAGTGTACTATTTTTCTGATTTGGCTCCAACTCATCAGGAAACCATTGAGACACCCACCAGCCATAGAAGAACCTCGTCTCGTTTTCTTTCCGAACGAATCCTTTTGATTTCGCAACCAGAGCGGCGCGCATTTCTTCTTCATTTGCAGACAACTTGACATCGAGGTTTCCTATTACGGGAAGGTTCAGCAAGACGGCCACGCTCTCTAAAGATATTGTCATTTCACCCCACCTGCATATGGCCGTGTGAGTGTCCGGACACAATCTGGAAATAAAAGCAACCAAGCCTGGAGTATCTTTCCTAATTTAAAGCACTGCAGAAACCGCAACAACATCAATAATCTGCGCCTTGGTTCAACTGGATGTTACACATTCCTGGCTCATCGTTAATCGCATCCATTTCTCAAAGGGACGCAATGGACTCACACAGATTTTAAAGTCAATTGGAGAATTAGAATACTCTTTCCTCTGAAGACAAAACCTTATTACACCTCCAGGACGAACTGACCGGGCCTCTCCTTCACTTACCGGACCAGTCAGAAGAATCGACACATACTTGGGATGATTTTTCCTAATTGTGGCGGATGTTGTAAAGAACTTATCGTCTATGTTTGGCTTGGGATTTCCAACATCTTTCGGTACGGCAGAACTTTTCTCAAATGACATCCTAACGAAATTCTCTCATGCTACTTTCACCTTCGAAATAACTACAATGGAACAATACGAAGATAAAATTATTACGGAAAGTGCATGGAAATTATTTTATCAGACTCAGGAGATCCATCCTGGACACAAACCAATTTGTTGCAAAGTCATAATGCGCATGAGAAAAGAATAGGGACTGACATACCCTGCATCACCACCTCATGCCAAGGCCATACCCTGCAGCAGGAAATTTGAGCTCGGACGAGGAGGCACGTCCCACCATGGGAACAATACACACGGCCACACCAGGAAAAGGGAGGAAACCCTAGGAGCTAGGTTTTCATGGGAAGGGAATGACAGTTACTAGATCATGCATGCCTACTTTGCGCAGTAATTGAGGCGGCCAACATTACTACGGTATTCACGCCTAAATGTTACTACAAGTTCACGCAAAGCATATTTACGGCTAGGATTCATACCAACACAAAAGAACAATATTTTTACAAGTTCATGCAAAGGTACGCCTACAACTAGGATTTGCACTAACACAAGAAAACAAGAAAAACAAGTTAAAGAGGAAGTGCTGGAAGACATACCTGGGATTCGCTCGTCCGCTTTACTGTTACCACACGGCCAGAATAATAAAAAAATATAAAGGTGTGAAATAAAAGGAGAGGCCGGACCCCTTTTATAGGCGTGGTACTTGGGAGTTTGAATAAGGAAAAGACTTGGTATTTGAGTCAAGCAAGGAAAAGAGGCAACCGGGCCCGCGATGAAAAATCACCATGCCAAGCCGTCCAAGCATGCTTTGCCTCACCAAACCACGCCATTGCCTTGGCCCCACCACGCCAAGTCGTCCACATGCTTTTCCTCACCAAACCGCGCCTTTCCTTGGCCCCACCATGCCAAGCCGTCTGTGCTATTGCCTTGGCCCCACCATGCCAAGCCGTCCGTGCCATTACCTTGGCCCCACCATGCCAAGCCGTCCGCGCCATGACTTGTCGCGCAAACACCAACAACTCGCCAAGCCAGCGTCATGATGTTCCCTAACCAAGCCAAGGTGATACATGGCCAGACTAAGCCGACGATTTTCATCTCACCACTTCACGGTCTACACTATAAATAGAATCTACGCAATGCCTCCAAATATGAGGATCATGAACTCTCCTTACCTCTCGAAAAAGGTTAGTTGGACTTTCCTGACCATCTTTTCACGACCTGTAATTTCGATTTTTGTCCTCGCATGTCACTATCTTATGCTTACCTCGCAACAATGCTCATGTTCCGAGCTAAGCAGGGGACTTAATGTTGATGGTGTTTTTTAGCTTAGGGTCAAAATCGTAAAACTGTACATCTGACATGACGTCACTATGGCCATTAGCACATTTATTGAATCAATCAGCAAGCCTACGTAAGAATTACCGGGGTACCCTTTTTTTTTTACATGGGCCATGTTCCACGGAAGAACCCTTAACACTGACTCATATCATCTATGCCAAACCCTAATTCTCATGCTACCGCGCCAAGGCATACCAACCATGCCAGCCGCACCACTGTGACAATGGCAGACCATGCCAGCCACGTCACCGGGCCAAGGCATGCCAACCATGCCAGCCACACCACTGTGCCAATGGCATACCATGCCAGCCACATCTCCGCGCCAAGGCATGCCAACCATGCCATCCGCACTACTGCGCCAATGGCATGTCATGCCAGCCGCACCTCCGCGCCAAGCCATGCCAACAATGCCAGCTGCATCACTGCGCCAATGGAATGCCATGCCAGCCGCACCTCCGCGCCAAGGCATGCCAACCATGCCATCCGCACCACTGTGCCAATGTCATGCTATGTCATCCGCACCTCCGCGCCAAGGCATGCCAACCATGCCAACAACACCACTACGCCAATGGCATGCCATGCTAGCCGCACCTCCGCGCCAAGGAATGTTGATCGAATTTTATATAGTGGTAAGAAGGTTGTCGTTATCTCGGACTTGTGAAGAGTGATTTAAGATTTAAGATTATGGAAACTGAGACTATGGATTCCACCATTGACCAATTTTTAAGTGATTCAGTTAACAACAATATTTATGCAATTCATACGTTCAATTTGATTCTAAGATATTGCCAATATTAGATTTCCAAAATATTAATTGTTAATCGCAAGTATGGAACATCAAGAGCTTTAAGATAAGCATGCACCATCAAGAGAGAACACAACTAATTAATCAAAATCTTATTATCAATTATAGTTCAGTGCAAATAATCATAAAGAACTTGCAATAATAAAATAATAAGAAAATACAACGCTTCCTTCATAATTCCAGCATGTGATTCTAGTTCCTCATTATTACAAAGAAAACTAAATAGAAGAAATAAAATAAAATTATGAAACTAGCTACCGGATCTCCGATCACTCCCCCTGGCTTCCTGTTCTCGACATCAATATATAGATTTCAACAAAATCTAACTTTCCTCTTTTAATTCTCTTCCACATGTCATGTCCAATGGGAGTGTGACACTTGTCTAAGAATACACAATATCACCTAATAAAGACTCGCCACATGTCCGACCACTTACTTTTCTTTTCATGGGAAAGAAAATATTATATGATCACATACTGATCTTATGTACGAGGTAAATACTCATTTTGTCAGTATCTCAATTCCAAAACAGATGTCATGTATTAATGTGGTGAAGTATATATTATGCTCAAAATCAATCTTTTTTAGTTGCAAAAGATATTTAGTTTCCTTTCTTCCTCCACCATGTCGACATACCTCGTACGTTAATTATTGAGTAGGATTTTTCATTTTATGTGATACCTCCTAAATCCTTCGAGAACTAATCACCAAGTCCTTCATCCTAAAATCCACGAGACCAAAATGCCCGAGCATGTTAATTTCTTAAACCAACTTCATCCCATCATCTCCTTCACTAACTTAAATTGGGCCTATCCCATTTATATCCAAAAGTATCCACGACCCCTGTACTCCGTAGTCCATATTTTCTTCTTGGAATCCTAGTTTTAGCCGATTTTCTTGGAAGAGCCCATTTTATTCATTTACCTACAAAAACACAATAAATACCAAACTAAGCACCAACAATATATATTTTGGGTAGGAAATATGTACGAATTAGTCGCTCATCACATGCCAACCATGCCAGCCTCACCACTGCGCCAATGGCATGCCATGCCAGCCACACCTCCGCCCCAAGGCATGCCAACCATGCCAGCCGCACCACATGTGCCAATGGCATGCCAACCACCTTGTTGCGCCATACCATGCCGGCCTTCCCTAAGAGGCTACCAAAACGAAGGCGTGCGATGATCAACGGATACCCTTCCATCTTAGATGCAAATCTTAGCCGTCCAAGGTCGCTAAACAACGCAGGGTAACCTTTGGCCCAAATCCTAGTTTTGGCCACGCCAAACCGTGCCAAGGCATGCCGTGCCACATGTTCCAATGACATGCCAACCACCTTGCCATTCCATACAATGCCAGCCTTCCCTATGCGTCTACCAAAACGAAGGCGTGTGATGATCAACGACCACCCTTCCATATTAGATGCAAATCTTAGCCGTCCAAGGTCGCCAAAAAAATGCATGGTAACCTTTGGCCCAACACCAAAACCCTAGTTTGGCCGCGCCTAAACCACGCCAAGGCATGCCGACCATGCCACATGTGCCAATGGCATGCCGCGTCATCCACCTTGCCGCACCTAAGCCATGCCATGCCGGCCATCCCTTCACGGCTGCCAAAACGAAGGCGTGCGACAATCAACGACCACCGTTCCATCTTAAATGAAAATCTCAGCCGTCCAAAGTCACCAACCAACGCATGGTAACCTTTGTCCCAATGCCAAAACCCTAATTTGGTCGCGCCTAAACCACGCAAAGGCATGCCGACCATGCCACATGTGCCAATGGCATGCCGCGCCATCCACCTTGTCGCGCCTAAGCCATGTCGTGCCGGCCTTCCCTTCACGGCTGCCAAAACGAAGGCGTGCGACAATCAACGGACACCCTTCCATCTTAGATGCAAATCTCATCCATGCAAGGTCACCAACCAACACATGGTAACCTTTGTCCCAACGCAAAAACCCTAGTTTGGCAGCGCCTGAACCATGACAAGGCATGCCGACCATGCCACATGTGCCAATGGCATGCCGCGCCATCCACCTTGCCACGCCTAAGCCATGCCCTGCTGGCCTTCCCTTCACGGCTGCCAAAACGAAGGCGTGCGACAATCAACGACCACCCTTCCATCTTAGATGCAAATCTCAGCCGTCCAAGGTCACCAACCAACACATGGTAACCTTTGGCCCAACGTCAAAACCCTAGTTTTGGTCACGCCCAAACCGCGCCAAGGCATGCCGTCCATGCCACATGTGGCAATGGCATGCCATCCACCTTGTCGCGCCATACTATGCCAGCCTTCCCTATGCGGTTACTGGTGTGATGATAAAGATGCACACAATATGCTTGCAAGTATACAAGGTCAATATTTGTAATAAAAGAGTGAGTAGGGGTTTGTCCACAGGGAGAGGAGCATATGAGAAGTTTTCCTAGGCTAAAAAGAGTAGCAATGCACTATGGCAGTGAGCTAAAGGCAAACAAAGTTTCAGGCATACAACCAAGAACACAATATAAAGCAATAGAGAAGCAGGCTAAGAAAAACAACAAACAACCAAGGCTTGGCAGCCAAGGGCAGGATGAGGCAGGATTGTGCACTGACTTCAGTGCACAGTACTACAAGATGCAGGAAAATAAAAAGCAAGAAAAGTAACTGAAATACAAGCATACAGGACTGAAATTAAAGGTGTCTGAAATTAAGATTGACTGAAAGAGAAGTGGTGGGCAAGCCAAAGCATATGATCCACCTTGTATCCTAATCAAGTGACATGGTCTAGGTTAAGTTCAATCCTAAGCATACAACTAGAAATGGGAGAACACCAACTTGCTCACTAGTCCACCCCTAGCATTGGCCGTCTTTTGACAGTACAGCCAATCACAGGCTCTATGAGCATTGGCCTCTCTCATTTGCACATTCAAAACATAGCCACAGGAAGCAACTCTCTAGTTCATTCACACTTGACAGTGCACAAGGCTTCACTGAGCCTTGGCCTGAAAATGATTAGCTCATGCTAACCATGAAGTGACAACAAACATACATCATATGAGATAAGTTAAACATAAATTGCAGCAAAACAAATGACTACAACACATAAGCAAATTGCAACATACAAACATACAAGCACTGAAATTTTCAGTTCATAAAATTTTGTTCAATTCTCTACTGGCTAGTCCAGAGAGGTAAAATAGTCTCTTTCTAATGCTTCCCCCAACACCAATTTATACCCATTACACAAAATTAGGTTTTCCCCCAATTTTCCCCAAAGTCAGTAAAATTAGGTTTTGCCAATTACCTACTGTTGATGAAATTCTCGCTCCATATCGTCGACCCATCCTTCTATTTCTCTTCCTGAGTCATCTCCCGCTCCAATTGCTGCTCTAACATCAACTTATATCTTCAATTTCTCACCTAGGGTTTCAGTCGGCAGAGATGAGAAATTGAGGAGATTAGTTGATGTAAAACGTGATAGTGATGATGGGTATAGGTAGAGTGATTTGGGGAGAAAATAGTGGAGTGATTTGGGGTGAGGTGGTGGTGATGGAGACGGACATGGTGGTGGTACAGAGTATGGTGGTTCTGCAGAGGGGGTTGATGGAGGAGATAGTTCGATGGAGAAAGGGAAGGGTGCGTTTGTTTGAGGTGTAGGTGCTCGGTCGCTAGGGTGTGAGGCGAGTGTATCGAGTTTGATGTTCTGCGACGCTGAGCCGTGGGATAGGGAGATGAAAGATTAATCTGACGGTGAGATGAAGTGAAGCTTGTAGCGACCGCTGGATTTTTTATACAACGAAGTTAACGGCTCTAGATGGGGTTAGGTGTTGTAGTGTAAGGCGGAGATATCAAACGTTGATGAACAGCAAGGGAGCGACCGTTGGATTCAACTACCATCTAATCTGAAGGCTTGGAATTTCAGCGCTGTGGTGCTCGGCAGAGACTTCAGATTTTGATGCTCTATGAAGGAGCGACCATCGGATGCTTCTGAGAACTGATCTGATGGCTGAGAACGGAGGCGCTTTTGTGTGTAGAAAATGAGGTTGTGCGCACCATTCTTCGCGGCTTCCTTGCGTAATTTCTCCCGGCTTTTCACTACTTTTCTGCTCTTTTCGCTCCGCGACTCATCCGAACTTTATTTATTACCTAAAAATGCAAAATTAATTAATAAAAATATTTATTCTTGAAAACAATGAAAATACAGAATATGGGATAAAATGTAGAATTAATGCACAAAAGATGAGTTAAATGCCAAAGAAAAAGGGATAAATATATACAATATTTGGCACTCATCAAATACCCCCAAACCTGAATTTTACTTGTCCTCAAGTAAAACAAAACTAAGGAAATCCTAACTATACCACTGTCGCTGGTCTCTCGAATGCATTTAGCGTATGCACTAAGCCTTTTAAACCACTAAGTGTCCCTAGTGGACGAGTTGAAGTCTCGTGAAGGTTGCTTAGAACGTACCTACAAAGTTCTAGGTCAAAATATAAGCTCAGATTCCATCAAACGTGACATGTGCAAAACAGTTTAAGCTCACAGCAAAATGGAGATGTCAATCTAGCTATCGAAGGCACAATCCTAGCACTGATAACAAATAAGGACATGTGATAAGAGTGTAAAGTGTATCTACACATGTGTAAAGAAAGATCTGAAGTCATGACTACTAATCACCAAGAGATAGTTTCTCAGGCTAAGAACTGAGGTCGAAATCTAGCTAGCTGTCCGGACTTTACGAGAATTGTGAATGAGTTGGAGGTATTTCACAATTACTCGCGTTGTACATCAATGGCATACACCCTCCTTGCTTACAACAAACAACAAAAAATCTTTACATGACTCTTATTTACATTGACTATCTCTTTTTATTTTTGGAACAAGAGATGATGGAATTGATAAATACTTGATTTTTTTTTTTTTTTTTTTTTTTTTTTTTTTTTTTTTTTTTTTTTTTTTTTTTTGAAGGAAACACTTTTGATACAAATACAAAAGGAAACAAAAATTACATGACACTTTGCAAGAGGTAGCCCTTTTTGATGCACCCAGTTAAATTCGATGGTTGTCTTTCTTAATGTAACCTCCACTTCTATCCCAACCAACCAAAGAACAAGCTAGTCCAGTTTCGTTCAGTATTCTAAAGTGATTGGCAATCGTAACTTCCTATCCAACACCTTGAAGATCGAGGCCATACATGTATTGGTAGATCGTGCGCGTGCAAATTTCTTATCACTATGTGAATTGTGCTAGAATCAGGGTGCCTAAATATCTAGACTAAGACTCCTAATAAAAATACATATTTGCACAAGAGTCAACATTTCAAGGTAAATGAGCTCCATTTTTATGATTTTTTCATTTTTTAATTTTTTTCAATTTTGATTTTTCAATTTTTTTGGAATTTTTCAATTTTTTTCAAAAAGAAGAAGGAGTTCGTTTTCAATTATGCAAATTATCATGGTATCTACTCTATACCCCCAAACCTAAACTAAACATTGTCCTCAATGTTTCAAATATGGAAAGAATTATAAAACAATATATGAAGAGGAACATGCTGAGTAGAGTAAAAGGAGAGAGAATACCCGATTGTACGGTGGCAGCTCGATTAAAACTCCGTTATTCAAGGCAAAAATCCATCATATTAGCAGTCACAATGGATGAGCACAAAATATACACAAAGGAAATTTAACTAACACATTATCTACAAGAAAATTTGGTTTTTAATGGGATTGGACTTTTGGAAAAATTTGGTTTTGTCGGGAAAAAGAAAATTTTGGTTTTTAGGGAAACATTTGGAAAACTTTTGGTTATTTAGGGAAAGAGTGGACCAGTTTAGTCCACATAGACTGGGTCCTCCAGGTCGGTTGTTTCAATGTCGGGTGGAAATGGCTCAAGGAATGGCTTTAATCTCTGCCCGTTGACTTTGAAAACGTTCTTGTTGGAGACATCCTCCAACTCTACAGCTCCATGAGGAAAAACTGTGCGTACTAGGTACGGACCCTTCCATCTGGAACGCAGTTTTCCTGGAAAAAGATGTAATCGGGAGTCATACAGCAAGACTTTCTGACCAGGAGTGAAGGATTTGCGCAGAATACGCTTATCATGAAATATCTTCATCTTCTGCTTGTACAGCTTGGCACTGTCATAAGCCTCATTTCTCAATTCTTCCAACTCGTTGAGTTGAAGTTTCCTTTGAATTCCAGCTTCGTCCAGAGAAAAGTTCAGCTCTTTGATTGCCCAGTAGGCACGATGTTCTAATTCCACAGGTAGATGGCACGGCTTTCCATACACTAGACGATAGGGGGACATGCCAATTGGTGTCTTATAAGCTGTTCTATAGGCCACAAAGCATCATTCAATCTCAATGACCAATCTTTCCTGGACGGGTTGACCGTCTTCTCCAGAATGTGCTTAATTTCCCTATTAGACACTTCCACTTGTCCACTAGTCTGAGGGTGGTACGGAGTAGCAACCTTGTGAGTTATGCCATACTTGCGTACTAAAGACTCAAAGTACTTGTTACGAAAATGTGAACCGCCGTCACTGATGATAGCTCTAGGGGTACCAAAACGTGAAAATATGTTCTCTTTAGAAATGAAAGTACCACCTTGTGGTCATTTGTCTGGTTGCATGGCTTCACCCACTTCGAAACGTAATCAACAACAACTAGGATGTATAATTTGCCTTCAGAAATAGGAAATGGACCCATAAAGTCAATCCCCCACACATCAAATAGCTCACGATCAAAATCGGATTCAACGGCATCATGTTTCTCCTCGAGATACTTCCTAGTTTGACAGCGCTCACAAGCAATACAATACTCATGGCAGTCTCTAACAGCGATGGCCAGTAAAACCCACTGCAGGATCTTTGCAGCGGTCTTCTTGGCACTGAAATGCCCCCCACATGCTTGGTCATGACAGAAAGATATCACATCTTTCTGTTCCATGTCGGGCACACATCTCCTAATGATTTGGTCTCGGCAGTACTTAAACAAATATGGGTCATCCCAAAGGAAATGTTTAACTTCAGCCAAGAACTTGGATCGGTCTTGTCTCGACCAATGTGAGGGCATTCTACCTGTAGCAAGGTAGTTAACAATGTCGGCAAACCAAGGAAGGTTTGACACAGACATCAATTGTTCATCAGGGAATGATTCTCTAATCAGCTCAGATTCATACAATAGACTCAGATTCAATAGACTCACTAGTTAATCGGGACAAGTGATCAGCAACCACATTCTCACAACCTTTCTTATCACGGATTTCGATGTCGAATTCCTGTAATAAGAGTATCCATCGAATAAGGCGAGCTTTAGCATCCTTCTTAGAAAGAAGATACTTCAAAGCCGCATGGTCAGTGTATATGATGATCTTAGATCCTATCAAATAAGATCTAAACTTGTCTAATGCAAATACCACGGCAAGTAACTCCTTCTCGGTAGTCGAATAGTTGAGTTGAGCATCATTAAGAGTTTTACTAGCATAGTATATCACATATGGTAGTCTATCAACACGCTGTCCTAAAACAGCGCCAACGGCATAATCAGAGGCATCACACATGAGTTCGAACGGTAGTTCCCAGTTGGGTGGTTGGACAATAGGAGCTGAGGTGAGGAGAGTCTTGAGTTCTTCCCATGCCTTCACACAAGCAGTATCGAAGTTAAAGACAACATCTTTGACAAGTAGATTACACAAAGGTCTTGAGATTTGGCTAAAGTTTTTGATGAATCGCCGGTAGAACCCAGCGTGACCTAAAAATGATCGAATACCCTTCACAGAGTGGGGTTGTGGTAAATGTTGAATGAGGTCGACTTTAGCTTTATCTACTTCAATTCCTTTTTCCGAAATGATGTCCTAGAACTATGCCGGAGTTTACCATGAAGTGACATTTTTCCCAGTTTAAAATCAGATTCTTTTGCTTACATCTAGACAACACAAGGACCAGATGGTCCAAACATTCATCAAAAGAGGAACCAAACACAGAGAAATCATCCATAAAGATCTCGAGAAAACTATCTATCATGTCTGAAAAAATGCTCATCATGCAACGCTGGAAAGTAGCAGGCGCATTACACAGCCCGAAGGGCATACGTCTAAAAGCAAATGTCCCAAATGGACACGTGAATGTAGTTTTTTCCTGATCTTCCGGTGCAATGTGAATTTGGTTATAACCGGAAAAGCCATCTAGAAAACAGTAGTGACTGTGTCCAGACACACGTTCTAGCATTTGGTCTATGAAGGGAAGGGGGAAGTGATCTTTTCTTGTTACTGTGTTCAACTTCCTGTAGTCGATACATACTCGCCATCCTGTGGTTGTACGTGAAGGGACTAACTCATTCTTTTCGTTCCGAACTACAGTAATGCCTGACTTCTTAGGCACAACTTGAATGGGACTAACCCATTTACTATCTGAAATCGGATATATGATACCCGCATCAAGTAGCTTCAAGATCTCACTCTTAACAACGTCTCTCATGTTAGGATTAAGTCTCTTTGCATTTCCCTAGATGGTTTGGCATTCTCTTCAAGATTAATGTGATGCATGCAAATGGTGGGACTTATCCCTTTGAGATCTGAGATGGTCCATCCTAAGGCTTCTTTCTGCTCCTCAAGTACTCCTAAAAGCTTGTTTTCCTGTTCTATGTTTAATCGTGAAGAAATGATAACAGGTAAAGTATCAGAAGGACCTAGAAATGCATACTTCAAAGTATCAGGTAATGGTTTCAATTCCTGTTTGGCCTTAGGAGACTCATCCGAAGATATAACAGACTTCTCAGAAAGTGGGAGTTGTTCCACTGTAGTCTGCCATTTAGTGATGTCCATTTGAGGTACAGATTCGAGCAAAGATTGGACTTCACCAATGTATTCATCATCATACAACTCCAAGTTAACATCTTCCAAACATGCTTGCAAGGGATCTTTTGACATAATACCAGTCAATGAATCTTGTATCAAACTCTCAATCATATTGACCTCATGTACATCCTCATCATCAAGATTCACATGATGTTGACTAACATTAAACACATTCAGCTCTACAGTCATGTTTCCAAAAGACAGCTTCAACACTCCATTACGACAATTGATGATCGCATTAGACGTCGCCAAGAAAGGACGTCCTAAAATGACAGGAATGTGACTATCCGGGTTTTGTACAGGTTGAGTGTCTAAGACAATAAAGTCTACAGGAAAGTAGAACTTATCAACCTTAATTAAAACATCCTCAATTACACCTCGAGGGACTTTGACGGATCGGTCCGCCAATTGGAGAGTTATGGGTGTTGGCTTCAATTCTCCAAGACCTAACTGCGCATAAACAGAATATGGCAGGAGGTTCACACTTGCACCTAGATCTAATAAAGCTTTATTGACCATGTGGTTTCCTATAGTGCAAGAAATTGTTGGACAACCTGGGTCCCTAAACTTAGGTGGAGTTTTGTTCAGAATGATGGAACTCACCTGTTCAGCTAAGAAAGCACGTTTGTGCACATTAATCTTGCGCTTTTGAGTGCACAAGTCTTTGAGGAATTTGGCATATGCAGGGATTTGCTTAATTGCCTCAAGAAAAGGAATGTTGATGTTGACTCTTTTGAACAGTTCTAACATCTCATTGTAGTGGGTGCTTATCTGTTGGCGAACTAACCTCTGAGGATATGGAGCAACATCAACATTAGGAGTTAGAGGGGTATTCACAACATTGGGATTGTCGGCTTTGCTAATGTACTCAGGTTCCTTTTCTAAGTTGGAGGTGTTCTTTGGTGGTGTAGGCAATGATATGCTTGGCTCAGACTCATTTGATTGTGGTATGCCTACATTGTTCTCAACAATCTTACCACTTCGGAGAGTGGTGATGGAATGGGCTTGATCGGGTGAGGTTTCATTGCAAGATGATGTTCCTGCTTGAAATATCCTCTTTGGATTTTGTTGGGGCTGGCTAGGAAGTTTACCCTTTTCTCTTGTATTCAGTGCATCGCAAATTTGACCCATCTGGAGTTCTAGAGCGGAGACTCGTTGATCAGTTGCTTTCTCATTCTTCATCAGATGTTGGGTCAATTGATTGATACTCTCTTCAATGCTAGACAATTTCTTGTCAGCAGTGTATTGAGGGTACGACTGCTGTTGAGGATTTTTAGGGTATTGATAGCCTTGATTGTTTGGATAGCTTTGAGTGGGTTGAGATGGTCCTCCTTGAATGGGTCCTTTAGACCATGAAAAATTGGGGTGGTTCCTCCATCCTGGGTTGTAGGTCTGAGAATAAGGGTTATGCTCTTGTTTTTGAAACATAGCATGTGCCTGTTCTAGCCTAGATTCTTGGAATGCATGCATTTCCGGACAATCACTGACCTGATGGTCAGAACCGTTACATATATCACAGATAGCCATTTCGACATGTTCACAGAAAGCAGTGGTAGAAGGTTTTACGTTTTTCTGAAGTTCTAATGCTTCTATTCTTCTTGCTAGTGCTGCCATTTTTGCATTTTCCTCAAATTTAGACTCAATTCTATGGACCTTATCTACAGGTGTAGTCTTTCTAGGTTCACGAATGGACTCCCATTGTTGAGTTTTTTCAGCAACTTCAATTAGGAAAGCCCAAGAGTCATCAGCACTTTTATCTGTGAAGAGTCCATTGCACATAGACTCTACAATTGTTCGGGTGGAGACATCTAAACCTTCATACAAAATTTGCACAAGTCTCCATTTCTCAAAACCATGATGGGGACACTTAAGCAACAATTCATTGAATCTCTCAAGATATCTAGCTAAGGTTTCACCTTCTAATTGTACAAAGCTGTTCAGATTTTGACGAATTGTCGCAGTCTTGTGATTAGGGAAGAACTTTTTGAAAAACTCTTTGTGAGGTTGTCCCATGTCCTAATTGACTGTGGATGTAAGGCATACAGCCATGACTTGGCCTTTTCCTTCAAAGAAAAAGGGAATAGTCTCAATTTTAGGGTTTCGTCAGACATCTGAGTGAAACGTATAGTTCCACAAATCTCCTCAAATTCTCTCACGTGATGGTAAGGGTTTTCATTTTCAATTCCTCTAAACACGGGAAGCATTTGTATTGTGCTCGATTTTAGCTCATAATGACCAGTAGCTTCTGGTAAAACAATGCAAGAGGGTTGGCTTGTCCTTGTGGGGTACATGTAATCCTTGAGGCTACGGGGTTCTTCCATTATCTCGGGTTGGTCCGGTGTGTTTTCCTCAGAGGATGTGGGTATGTCAATTGGGTCTATTGGATTGACTCTAATTAGTCGGTTTGATTGGTCTCTAAAGGTCACAACCATATCCTAACAAGATCATTGATCGACGAACTAACATCTAACAAGCCCACAGTCAATGAAAAACACGACCTAAAATTTGGTTTTGGTTGGGTTTTGGTTTCACAATGGGTTTAGAGAAATTTTGGATTAATTGGGACAAAAAGCCCAAACAACTAAAAAGGCTTTTGGTTCTTGGGTTCTTTGGAGAATTTTGGTGAGAAAAATCTTAACTCACGGACCGACAAAATTTTTCCCTTCTTTGTAAGGTTAGGAGCCCAATGGTTGGGATATAAACCTATAGTCCAAAATAAAGTGCAAACCCACAAAAGAAAAGAAAAATAACAAACAAATAATGACAAGCCCACAAAAGAAAAAGAAAAAGAAAAAAAAAAATTATTACAAGCCCAAATAGAAAAAAAAGAAAAAAAAATAAAATTATTACAGGCCCAAATATAAACACTTAAATACAAGCCCAGATAAATTTAATGAGGCCCAGTTGGGTTAGCTCATGGGTTAGGCTTACCTGATTTTTGGAGGGAAGCCCAAAAATAGGCTTTTAGTCCCCTTTTAGTTGCAAGGCCCAGTTGGGCTTTAGGATCGTCCTAGCAGCTCACGTCCAAGCCCAGCAGCAGCAGGTGTAGCAGAGCCCAGCAGCAGCAGCAACGGAGCCCAGCTGAAGTTGCAAGCCCAAGAGCAGAAGTTGCAAGCCCAGCAGAAGTTGAGGTTACTGAGCCCAGCTCAGTTGGTTCGAGCCCAGTTCAGAGATTGTTGCACAAGCCCAGCAGAAGAGGTTGGCAGCAGGCCTGGCAGCAGTTGGCAGCTTCAGTTGGCAGCAAGTTGGATCAGAAGCAGCAGCAGCTAGGCAGCTTCAGCAACACTTGCAGCAGCAGAGCAACACTTGCAGTTGCAGCAGCAGCTTCACAGCAGCACAGCAGCAGCTTCAGCAGCAGCAGAGCAGCAACAGCACTTTCAGTAGCAACAACACCACAGCAACACCACAGCAGTTAGCTAGCAGCAACACCACAGCAACACTTGCACACCAGCAGCAGCAGCACTTTCAGCAGTGCAAGGTAGTGAAGCAAAATCAAGACAGAAATCAGGAAACAATCAGAAAACAAGCAAACCGCTACCGAGTCCCCGGCAGCGGCGCCAAAAACTTGGTGTGATGATAAAGATGCACACAATATGCTTGCAAGTATACAAGGTCAATATTGTAATAAAAGAGTGAGTAGGGGTTTGTCCACAGGGAGAGGAGCATATGAGAAGTTTTCCTAGGCTAAAAAGAGTAGCAATGCACTATGGCAGTGAGCTAAAGGCAAACAAAGTTTCAGGCATACAACCAAGAACACAATATAAAGCAATAGAGAAGCAGGCTAAGAAAAACAACAAACAACCAAGGCTTGGCAGCCAAGGGCAGGATGAGGCAGGATTGTGCACTGACTTCAGTGCACAGTACTACAAGATGCAGGAAAATAAAAAGCAAGAAAAGTAACTGAAATACAAGCATACAGGACTGAAATTAAAGGTGTCTGAAATTAAGATTGACTGAAAGAGAAGTGGTGGGCAAGCCAAAGCATATGATCCACCTTGTATCCTAATCAAGTGACATGGTCTAGGTTAAGTTCAATCCTAAGCATACAACTAGAAATGGGAGAACACCAACTTGCTCACTAGTCCACCCCTAGCATTGGCCGTCTTTTGACAGTACAGCCAATCACAGGCTCTATGAGCATTGGCCTCTCTCATTTGCACATTCAAAACATAGCCACAGGAAGCAACTCTCTAGTTCATTCACACTTGACAGTGCACAAGGCTTCACTGAGCCTTGGCCTGAAAATGATTAGCTCATGCTAACCATGAAGTGACAACAAACATACATCATATGAGATAAGTTAAACATAAATTGCAGCAAAACAAATGACTACAACACATAAGCAAATTGCAACATACAAACATACAAGCACTGAAATTTTCAGTTCATAAAATTTTGTTCAATTCTCTACTGGTAGTCCAGAGAGGTAAAATAGTCTCTTTCTAATGCTTCCCCCAAACCAATTTATACCCATTACACAAAATTAGGTTTTCCCCCAATTTTCCCCAAAGTCAGTAAAATTAGGTTTTGCCAATTACCTACTGTTGATGAAATTCTCGCTCCATATCGTCGACCCATCCTTCTATTTCTCTTCCTGAGTCATCTCCCGCTCCAATTGCTGCTCTAACATCAACTTATATCTTCAATTTCTCACCTAGGGTTTCAGTCGGCAGAGATGAGAAATTGAGGAGATTAGTTGATGTAAAACGTGATAGTGATGATGGGTATAGGTAGAGTGATTTGGGGAGAAAATAGTGGAGTGATTTGGGGTGAGGTGGTGGTGATGGAGACGGACATGGTGGTGGTACAGAGTATGGTGGTTCTGCAGAGGGGGTTGATGGAGGAGATAGTTCGATGGAGAAAGGGAAGGGTGCGTTTGTTTGAGGTGTAGGTGCTCGGTCGCTAGGGTGTGAGGCGAGTGTATCGAGTTTGATGTTCTGCGACGCTGAGCCGTGGGATAGGGAGATGAAAGATTAATCTGACGGTGAGATGAAGTGAAGCTTGTAGCGACCGCTGGATTTTTTATACAACGAAGTTAACGGCTCTAGATGGGGTTAGGTGTTGTAGTGTAAGGCGGAGATATCAAACGTTGATGAACAGCAAGGGAGCGACCGTTGGATTCAACTACCATCTAATCTGAAGGCTTGGAATTTCAGCGCTGTGGTGCTCGGCAGAGACTTCAGATTTTGATGCTCTATGAAGGAGCGACCATCGGATGCTTCTGAGAACTGATCTGATGGCTGAGAACGGAGGCGCTTTTGTGTGTAGAAAATGAGGTTGTGCGCACCATTCTTCGCGGCTTCCTTGCGTAATTTCTCCCGGCTTTTCACTACTTTTCTGCTCTTTTCGCTCCGCGACTCATCCGAACTTTATTTATTACCTAAAAATGCAAAATTAATTAATAAAAATATTTATTCTTGAAAACAATGAAAATACAGAATATGGGATAAAATGTAGAATTAATGCACAAAAGATGAGTTAAATGCCAAAGAAAAAGGGATAAATATATACAATATTTGGCACTCATCAAATACCCCCAAACCTGAATTTTACTTGTCCTCAAGTAAAACAAAACTAAGGAAATCCTAACTATACCACTGTCGCTGGTCTCTCGAATGCATTTAGCGTATGCACTAAGCCTTTTAAACCACTAAGTGTCCCTAGTGGACGAGTTGAAGTCTCGTGAAGGTTTGCTTAGAACGTACCTACAAAGTTCTAGGTCAAAATATAAGCTCAGATTCCATCAAACGTGACATGTGCAAAACAGTTTAAGCTCACAGCAAAATGGAGATGTCAATCTAGCTATCGAAGGCACAATCCTAGCACTGATAACAAATAAGGACATGTGATAAGAGTGTAAAGTGTATCTACACATGTGTAAAGAAAGATCTGAAGTCATGACTACTAATCACCAAGAGATAGTTTCTCAGGCTAAGAACTGAGGTCGAAATCTAGCTAGCTGTCCGGACTTTACGAGAATTGTGAATGAGTTGGAGGTATTTCACAATTACTCGCGTTGTACATCAATGGCATACACCCTCCTTGCTTACAACACAACAACAAAAATAACTCTTTACATGACTCTTATTTACATTGACTACTCTCTTTTATTTTTGGAACAAGAGATGATGGAATTGATAAATACTTGATTTTTTTTTTTTTTTTTTTTTTTTTTTTTTTTTTTTTTTTTGAGAAGGAAACACTTTTGATACAAATACAAAAGGAAACAAAAATTACATGACACTTTGCAAGAGGTAGCCCTTTTTGATGCACCCAGTTAAATTCGATGGTTGTCTTTCTTAATGTAACCTCCATCTTCTATCCCAACCAACCAAAGAACAAGCTAGTCCAGTTTCGTTCAGTATTCTAAAGTGATTGGCAATCGTAACTTCCTATCCAACACCTTGAAGATCGAGGCCATATTCTCTTCCAGAATCAACTATTCTGGTCTCAATATTCTCTTCGCTTCCCTCCCCAAAACCAACCCTTCTCCTTCACTTTGTGACCGAAGCAAGTTTGGAACGGCCATTTCTTGGTTTAGGACGTATTTGTACAGATTGATCTCTCGAATCTAAAGTACTCCCTTGCAGTACATTGTTTAGGGTTTAAACTCGTTTCTCACCCACACACCCGAAATTACCAAAATCAGCAGAAATCGTTTTCACCCTCAAACAATCCAAGTGTAATAATTAACCAGATCAAAACTCAACAGTAAGATGATCATTCATTTATTTTAGAAGAAAAAGAATCCACATACAACAAAGACCACTTCGTCGAGAAGAAGATATCTTCTAGAGAATCATGTGCATCCTCACACGGTCTCAAAGAGGACGCACAACTGTAAGTAGTCAAGTTGTAATATGATGAGCATTTTGCTCATCAAGGGTGTTGACATTCTCTCCTTTTCCTTCAACACCAGAGAAGTCAATAGAGATACTCTCAAGAGAATCAATAAAAGGAGGACAAGAGGTACCTAATGCTGCTGCCTTCCTTGTCTTCTTAATGGTGCACTTGAGTATATTTATACTAATTTTGAGTTCCGAAACACGATTGTTGATGTGAATGTAATCAGGAACGGTTGACACTTTTGATCCAAAACTTTCTTCAGCCATGAAAGAAACGTTTGAAGTTTTTTTCTTTCGTAGAAATACTTTTCTACTCATTGGATTATGAAAATAGCCATATGTCCTTGTAGCCTTATTCCTTTTATAATTGTAAAAAGGTTTTTTATTATCATTATAGGAAAGAATTGGCTCATCACAGCACTTTACTTGTCTGAATGTTGAACATTTAAAACTAGTAATATGAAAAACATGTTTGATTACTTCCTTAGACATCCAGATAAGAATGTTCTTAAGATAACAACTGAATGGAATGCTATTAACCGTTCCTATATGAGCAGTCTTTGGAGGTTGCCTCGTCGCATATTAAGGCACTAAGACAGTGATGTAATAAATTTTCAATTTAGATTTGATTGTTAGAAGCTTTATGTTTTCTATGAAAAGGGAAATTGAATTGTTTGCTCTTTTCTTTTTATCTTAAGAATTAACAACAGTAATATTTGAACTCCAATGCCCCATGGCTCCATGAAATTGGTCAAATTTGCTGCACGAGAAACCTTAGGCCCATAAATTGGATTAATAATCCGTTACACAATTCTACTCCATTGGTATTACAAAAGGGGAAAAATACTATATTTGAGTAAGATACAAGGTTTAAGTACTGTTCAGTTTGTACTCAAATCCTTGATTAAAAAGAGCTCTATTCAAACATGACTTCAAGTTTGATAGGTCCATCATGTTTTCTCCACACTCTTTAATCTGTTTCATTTAAAACCAAAGTCAGTCTACAAAACATGACAACAAAAGGAGTAGGAGGACAAATTATTTGCAGGTTAAGGAATGTTCACTTACATTAACTGTGAAAGTAAGCACTAATCTCTCAGGAGATGTTACGAAATTCGAACTTTGCACGTCGATTGAAGTTAATGAATCAAGAGCTTTATACAAAGATACTGCAATGCCTTCTCCTTTGTTGCAATCTAATCTTACACAAAACACACCTTCTTCTACTTGGAACACATCCATTTTCAAAATTTTCTTGCAAACTTGATGCTTTTTTATATAAGGGGTCTTTTTTGGATTTTCAACTATGTTCAAGCAACTATCTCCTTTTTAGTGGATGATGATGATTCGAGTTCTGCAATTTCAGTTTGTATTTTCTTAGCTTGCTTTTGTAAATCTTGAACATATGATACCGCATCTCCTACGATTGATGCCTTATCCATCTGCATAAGTAACCAAATCAGAGTTTAATACAATTGAAACAGCAGTACACACGTGTATCTAGGTTGTTAGTAAACTATGATATGAGAAAAGAGCAAAACCTTGGTGATGTTAGGAACCAAAGCACGTAAGGCGTAAAGATTATGTTTCATTCGAAATCTTCTCGTACGTTAAGAACTTAGTATTCTCGTGCTATCAAGGAACGAAGAGCTCCTCTTTGAAGATGATGATCGTGGAGTTGTAGTTGTATTTCCGGACCAATAGTCGCCTGCATCATTTTCTCCATTTTCCGTTTCATCTAGTAATCCGTCAATGTCGAAGGCACCAGATGATGATAAAAAAATTCGGATTGGTTGGTATTGGATCAGAAACAAGAGTAGCACTAGTAATATCAGCGGCGGGGTAACTGAATCCAAATAACTCTCCCGGAGTGGGAAAGAACTGGTTATTATCATATGTAGAACCATCATTGAAAAACATAAGCTCATTACTAACTTCTTGTTGCTGATGACCATTACCATAGTAATTTGGCACGAAAGTCTTTACGGGTTCGGCAGTTTCTTCTCTAATTTGATCAATGAGTTCCTGGAAATTCGTAGTGTCGAGAAAATCATTAAATTGATCGAATTCAAATGCTTGAAAATCTGCAATATCCATCGCTAACTAGTTAGTTTCTTTTCTTTGAGACGATCATATGTCTACTAGTAGGATCAACCAAGTATTTGAATGTGGTAGCTGTTGCCAAGGTAGTTTCTTTTTTTTCCCACTCTTTTTCTTTTGTCTATCACTCTTACGTACTTTTGTGAATTGGGGCACATTACATGAAGTGAAGAACTATATTAATAGGCCGCAAGTATGAACAGAATAATTGATAATTTTATGGTTTTCAATATGATAAATTCTAGCTTCGCCTAGTTAGGTAGTTACTATATTGGTTTTTGATCAATTTTTATAATCAAATTGTTCCGAAATGATTAATTTTTTTCACAATTGTAGTCAAACACTATAGATTTTGGAATGTCCTTATTTATCCTCAGCAACTCGAATCACTTGATCACTATTTTTTGGGGTGGATGTATGGAGCATTTTCCTACATGGACATCCCTGATTGTTTTTGAGTAGAAAACTTACCCAACTGAAAGCAAACCATCAAGAAAATCAGCAATGAAGTGACATATATTCTTTTTCTTCTTATGTTTAAATTTGACTCACTTTTTCTCACCTTTCCCGTCTTATTCTGTTTTATCCTGACACACAATCTTTTTTGTCCTGATTTACTTTCTTTTATTATCATTAAACCGAAAGAAGACGTGTACATTAAGAACCTATTATTTCATCTAATTTACATTTTCCAAGCTAATTTTATGTAACAAGCGGTGAAGGCATTTACTTCAAGTAGTTCGTGTGGATAAGCCGTATGCGTGCTGATGATTAGGACTGATGAGTTATATAAGCTTGAAGTGTGTTAAGGATGAAATCCTAGATGTTCAGAACTATATAAAAATGGAACGTGGAACACACGCAGGGGGCGGGTTCCAGTGTTGGTCTTTTCGAGTAACACACGAGTTACATCTTGATGAGAAACGTTAAAAGAAATTAGAGATATAACTACTGTTCGCTTCCATGTGAGCGTAGAAGTGGAGTTTGTAATTCAGGACTGATGGTGTAGTTTAATATCAGCTTATAAATCCGAACGGCGTTCATTTCAAATGTGTTTAGAGTTGTAGTACACAAATTCAAAAACAATTCAAGTGAATGATCCTACACCTGACCAGATGGAAAAGAGGTGAACCTCCTCATATATGGATCAAAAGCCTGATGCTCCCACTCAAATGAGGAGTTGATTAGCACGAGGGAAACGGAAGTTGTTTCTCCCGCGTTGGAAATATTAAATCAAGATTATGGTTTTCGGAGCAACTAGTACAAGTTGACTCTGATTCGGTGAAGCAACTAGCACAAGTTGACACCGTGTGTCATACTTGAAGATGAAGTAAACTTGAGAAACAGGTTGTTTTGGTTCTAGAAAAGTTCTATGTTTAGAGCATTACTATGTTTAGAGGTTTTTTATGTTTTTAGAAGTGTTCATTATTTAGAGTTTGATTTTAATAGGAAAGTGCTTTGAATGGTCGTCAAGTTTGTTTTACTTTAAATAGACTGTTGAGCCATGAAAATATGTACACTAAGAATTATTATCAATGTAATTGTTTTTTGTGCTCTCCTCTTTCCTGTTGGGTCCTACTACATCCGGGTTGAAGGTGTGAAAAGTGGTAGTTAATCACAGCGCACATGGTTCAATGCCGGTTGGCCACCCAAGAGTTAGCAATTTGATACCAATGGATATACTTGATAAAATTCTTTGGAAATCCAGAATACGTAACAATACCGGAAAATGGATCATTTGTCCAAATATTTTTAAACATGGTTCAAATGGACGAGTAAAAATTATCATGGGTGAAATGACACCAAAAAAATAGCAAGGAGAAAAATGGATTCGTCCTGAATTAAACTTAAAAAATGGCAAGGATGAAACTGGATGCATTCTGATGTAAATTAAAAATAAGAAAAAATATTTAAAAATGGGTAGGATGAAACTATTTACATCCTGGCTATTTTTACATCCTTATCCATTTAAACAGTATCAAAATCTAAAAGTCCTTTTCACCCACAAATTGTTGATTTTGATTTTTTTAACCAATTTTATGTAACAATAAATAGGATGGTGGATATCCCGGATCCCCCATATGACGTATAAGTGCTAAAATATGTTTATGGTGAGTATTATATAATTTTGTGTATCCGGTTGTCAAACTAATGACATTTCATGTATTGTTGTCTTGTCGATTCATTGTATGAGACGAAAACAATGCATCAGAAGGATGAGAAGATTATCCTCCATGGAAGAAGCAGTGCATTCTCATGGCGGGGAGCAAAGCCAAAACCGTCACTTCGATACGAATATAAGTATGTCACCTTAACCACCTTCATCATTAACGTTTCATTCGTCGTGTATACAACAAATTACTACTAATTAGGGCTGTTCATGATCGGTTTTGGTTCGGTTTCTAGCCAAACCAAAACCGAAACCAATACTATTGGTTTCTAAAAATCTAAACCAAACCAATTCATTAATCATTGGTTCGGTTTCCAAATGGTTCCAGTTGGTTTCAGTTTGTCCCAGTGGTTTTTGGTTAACCAATAATTATGTAAAACCAAAAAAAAGAAACACAAATTTACAGATATAAAAATCATAGTTGCCGATAATACTGGTTTACACAAATTTACAGAAAAAAATAAAAAAAAAATATATCAAGAATAGTTAAAGCTTACTCCAATTCTAGAGATCAAAAGAAGATATATAATATATCTTAATTTAGTTATTGACAAATAAAAAAGAAGGAAGGCGGGAAGAAAAAAGTCGAGTAGCAGCGGTTGTAGTTGGGGGTGGAGAAGGGAGGCGACTGAGAGAAGGAGAAAGAGAAAGAGGGAGAGTATCATAATGAAATATTAGATTTAGGGTTTCTATTTATCCTCTAAATCAATGGGTAGAATCTAATACTTGTAAATCAATGGTAGAAATTAAGTTTAAAAATTAATCAGTTTTCCAATGGTTTTTGATTCGATTTCAGAGGTCAAACCAAACCAAAACCAACACTATCGGTTTTCCACTTTCTACACCGTAACCAATCCATTAAGAAATGGTTCGGTTGGTTTCTTTCTAATTAGTCTGGTTTGGTCTGGTTCCAGCGGAAAACCGAAACCATGTTCAACCCTACTTATTTGGGACGTCCACCTTCCTACTGGACCCACTAGCAAACTACGAATGGACCCAACAAATGAGAGTGTCTACCACGTGCTCGACTCACTCTTTCTCATGCATCCTCGAATGCGTGGCGGCCAGCAAATCAGACTATCAGACCGATATAATGGCATTAGGAGTAGTACTTATTGGGCTAGGCCAGGTTCTGGATCTGAGCTTTCTGGGCTTATACACGAAGTCATTCACTCTCGTTCAGTCATTCTCATTGTCATTGGTTCATTTCTTGAAGGGCTTACTAAAGAAACATTTCTTGGGGACCAGTCTTTTTTTGGGACCATTATTTTATTTTGGATAAAGACAATAGAAGTAAATCTAGGTCACCCCATATATGATGTTTACATTAATACCTAAACAATCCTAATAATTAATTTTAGGTTATGATTAGTTAAATAATTTAGTTAATAATAATTAGTGAGGTTATATTAAAAGATGTGTTATGATTATTAGATGAGTAGAATTTTAGAGAGAGTAAAGTTAGAGAAGATGAAGGAAAAAACATGGAAAATAAAAAAAAATTCCAATTCACTAAGTTTGGGTATTCAAGTGATGAAAACTCATCTGATTCTTCATCTCCATCCTCTCCTAAAGTATTTGTTAATATCCACAATGATCCGGATATGAGTTATTTCTTAGATGGTGATTCTATTCTTCCCAAAACTCAATCTCAAGATGAATATGATGGATTTTATCAACCACAACCGGAGGAAGAGTATTTGGGTGTCCAGGTATGCTCCAAACTTAGATAATGTATGTTGAATTGGTCAAAACTTTCCTAAAAATGTAAAATTTTCAAGTGGATTTGGTCTAGTTCGGTTACACTATGTCAAGAACAGCTAATCGAACTCATCCGGAAGTGTAATTCGGTTGCTTTAGCTATACACGGAAGTAACCGAACTCACCTGAAAGTGTTGTTCGGTTACTTTCTCCAAACACGCAGGTTACCGAACTCATATTTCAGTGTAATGTTCGGTTGATTCGTTACAAATTAACAAACCGAACTTTACGTAAAAATTAGATCTAACTTAGTGTACAAAGTTCGGTTGGTACGCAACCAATAACTAACCGAACTTACGTAAAAATAAGAATTAACTTAGTGTACAAAGTTCGGTTGTTTCGCAAACTGCATGTTTACGAACTAGATAACCGAACTCTACGTAATATTAGAAATTACTTAGTGTATTAAGTTCGGTTGTTTCGCAAACTCGAAATAACAGCGTAAATAACCAAACTTAGGAAAAAAAATCTGAAGTTCCAGTATAATGTTCGGTTATCTAGATAAAATAAGAAGTAACCGAACGTTTTATTTGTTACTTGTTCGGTTATATGTTAACTTTGATTTATAAACCGAACCTTGAGTTCGGTTATTGCGATAAAGTTTACAATTAACCGAACTCTAATGTAATTCCAATTGATGTTTTTACATTTCTTGTAGATGGAAAACCAACCTATACCAATGGATGATCAACCTTCTCCGGTTAATATTTTGTTCGAAGATACATCTCATCATTATGCTAATGAGTTGGTATTTGACTTACCTATTGATGCGAAGAATTGGGATAGAGAACATGCCAAGAGAGTCAATTGCGTCCTAGTTTTGAATGGAAAAGAAATCCAAACTCGTTTTGAAATGGTTTGTAAGAGCAGTGGAGATCCCGATGTTAGTCAAAAGAGGAAGGGTTATGAGTATAAAGGAAAGACGACGAGGAAGAACACAACATGCTCAAAAAAAATTAAATTCCCGACGCCAAGCCCTAGTTTGGTCGCGCCCAAACAAAGCATAAACCCTAACTTTTGGCCGCGCCTAAACTAGGCCATATTAAATCCGTACTGGCCATGCTTTCATGCCATTGGCTACCAAACGAAGGGTTGCAATAATCAACGGCTACCCTTCCTCTCAAGATGCAAAATCTCGACCGTCGAAGGTCACCACGGAGCCGGAAAGTCTCCCAAGCTCAACTTGCCGAACAAAAACATGCTATATATTTTCCACGAAAACATTCGAGACATCAACACATGTCACAAACTGGGGGATGCTCATTGGGTATTGGTTTGGCGGTTTACAGCGTTCGGCGTACACTACGCCCGTTATAAGACAGTTTCATAAGGATGAGGCGGTTAGTAAATACAGGGAGTAATCGTGAAACGCTTTCTTTTATGGAACATTAATTCTAGGCGTTACCGGTTACCACCTCCTCCCATTTACTCATCCGTTTTCCATTTCTTACGAGACAAGAGTACGTTTCACTTCGACTTGTATAAATAGGTCTTACCTATTTCCACCGAACAACAAGTTCTGGTCAGGAGCATACAACATTCAGAAACTATTTTCTAGCTTTACATCTGTTAGCTTCCCACTTTCTGATACAACTCGTGAAACAACTACTCTTCCAGAATCAACTATTCTGGTCTCAACACTCTCTTCGCTTCCCTCCCAAAAACCAACCCTTCTCCTTCACTTTGTGACCGAAGCAAGTCCGGAACGGACATTTCTTGGTTTAGGACGGATATGTACAGATTGATCTCTCGAATCTAAAGTACTCCCTTGAAGTACATTGTTTAGGGTTTAAACTCATTTCTCACCCACACACCCGAAATTTGCAAAATCAGCAGAAATCGTTTTCACCCTCAAACAATTGGCGACCACAGTGGGAGGTTGATCTTTCGGTCACGATGTCAATTTGCAATCCTCGATCTTATACCTCGACCCAGACGTCAGGACAGTAAAATCAAACGATCTGTTCAGGAATCGACGACTCAGCTACTAGGCGGCTCGATTACCAGTCGTGACACGACAAGGAACAACTGGGGACTTCCGAGGGGTTAGAAACAAACGATCCGCCCAGGGATCGACAACACGACAAGGAATAACTAGGACTTTCCACAGTCACGGCGATGTTTCCCACAAAACTCGGTCTTACGTCCGGGAGATTCCTTTTTCACCAGAAGATCCAAAAACCGAGTAAGTCTTGCCTAGACAAAATACGTGGTTTACTACATCAGGTTTTCACGGGAATGATGAAACCAATAGCCATGTTATGTTTCATCTCATGCTATCTGTCGACAAGCAATGCTCACGATTTTGTGGCTTTGCTGGAATGTTTGCACCATTCGCAATCATAACCAAAAAGCATCGTTATTCTAAAAACAGTTCGTTCCAAATAATAATCCAAAACCCTCAAGGTAACATTTATCTGTCCAGAAGACAGAAATGCGTTCAAGGAAAGTTTTTCAACAATGGATTGCTCTTCTTGGCAAAAGCTTCTTTCTTTCTTTGGAGATCCGCCCTCTTCAACTTCAGCTTCTTAGACAACTTTTCGACTTCCGCTTTCTGCTTCTTCACCATATCCGCAGAAGGACCTTCGACTGTTTCGGCCAGTAACTTTTCAACCTCAGAGAAACCTTCAACGAACCAAGGAACATTGAACTCGAATTTTACGCACGTGTCACGATGGAACCTCCAGCTCAAGACTACATCCTCAGAAACAGTATTACCAGTCACATTGCACATGTCGTCAATCAAAGACAGAGCTTCCTCCACACACTTAACCAACGCAAATCGACTAGTATTTTTCTTGGTCGTGGAGATATGTCCATAGCTTTCCCATATCCTGGTGTATAGCGCCGCCTGTTTGGCTAGCACGCTAAATCCCCCGATCAACACATGATCCGGATGAGGAACCAGATGTGGAAGGTGGAAAGTGGCGTCCGCAACTGCATCAGCAACCGGCAAGGGATTCCTAACGACAATTGAACCTGCGTCCACTGGAGTACTCTCCATTGTCTGAGTCACAACGACGTTTTCATCTCAATCAACATCCATTTCAAGGTCGTCCGGTGCGGCTTTCACAGTTGGATACAAAGCTGTATCTCCACCAGTCTCCGTCTCAGGGCCATCTTCGGAAACGGCTTCCCCCAGTGATATCACGGATTAGATATTTTCCAAAAAGAAAGGAAGAGAGGAAAGATGAAAAAACATGCGGGAGACTCACTGATTCGCTTCCAGACCGACTAGATAAAGATTCAGCACTGCTGTCGGAAGAACTACTCTCGCCATCACTGGATTCTGAACTTTCATCCTTCTCGAGTTCCCCATCACCATGGATAGGCTCAGCACCGCCACCCTCCGTCTCGAGAATCGATGTTTTCTGACTAATTGCAAGTTTGGTAAAGGTGTTCACGCTGCTGAGACCCTGGGGAAGATACAAAGACGGATACTCAGAAAAGAGAAAAGGATATACGCGATCCAACTAAAATCAAGAGGAAAATCATACGTACCCGCATATTAGACGAACTGAAAGTCGGTAGGGTTGTCGAATCTGACTGGGACTGCACGTCTTTTAGACCTTCGCTCCTTCACTTGGGGACTATCTGCATTCGGTCTAACGGATTTTCGCTTGGTCGAAGAAGGATCCCTCAGCAGTGGGTGCTCCGCTAAAACCGCAGGAGAAGGCTTACCGCGACGGTTTTCTAACACATCATTCACGAATCCATGGATAGCGAGAAACTCATCCTGCCAAAATATGTTATATTTGGAGGTTGTTGATGGATTTAGTTTCGCGAGCGGAAAATGAAGACTTTTACCCGACACAAGAACCCTAGCACCGAGAGCAGCTGGCAACGAGTCTTCTGGAACAACCGGCTGACGAACGAGTGGTACCCCTTGGTCAAAACCCATATGCCGAGCCGCCCTATCGATATTGTAAGAAACTGCTTTGCAAGATCCTCGAAAGAAATACGGAACATGACTGGGCGTGCATCTTCGTATGAACACCATCTCTCCAACACTCATATCCTCTTTATCAGAAGACAAAGACATGATCGGAGCAGGAGCAAAGGTATTGATCTGAGTTATGGACGCATTCACCGGATCCCATGGACGAAAATTGACCATGTGAGAGTTGTCAAGGAATCCAACCAGGTTCGAACCAATCTTTGGGCGCCTATTCGACTAGCGTAGTATCCTAGAACCACCCCAAGACTCGGGAAGTACAGTCAATGGTTTTGGAGCATACCTTTCGATGTGCTGCCACAACCACACTTGGATAAAGGTGGCATGAATATACAAATCCACTTTCATGTAGCCATTTGAAACGCACATGTCCGCGACCAGATGATCCAAGTGTGTGTACATAGAACCAAGAAACAAGCCTCCAATAGGAAGAACGACACCTTTTGCCAATTTTATGGGAAACTTGATAAGTTCCTGTCTTATTTCCTTCTTACCAGAGCCGTCATCGAAAATATCTCTGGATAACCAAAGAGCCAAGAACGCTGCGACATGAAGTGTACTATTTTTCTGATTTGGCTCCAACTCATCAGGAAACCATTGAGACACCCACCAGCCATAGAAGAACCTCGTCTTGTTTTCTTTCCGAATGAATCCTTTTGATTTCGCAACCAGAGCGGCGCGCATTTCTTCTTCATTTGCAGACAACTTGACATCGAGGTTTCCTATTACGGGAAGGTTCAGCAAGACGGCCACGCTCTCTAAAGATATTGTCATTTCACCCCACCTGCATATGGCCGTGTGAGTGTCCGGACACCATCTGGAAATAAAAGCAACCAAGCCTGGAATATCTTTCCTAATTTGAAGCACTGCAGAAACCGCAACAACATCAATAATCTGCGCCTTGGTCAAACTGGCTTTTACACATTCCTGGCTCATCATTAATCGCATCCATTTCTCAAAGGGACGCAATGGACTCACACATATTTTAAAGTCAATGGGAGAAGAAGAATACTCTTTCCTCTGAAGACAAAACCTTATTACACCTCTAGGCCGAACTGACCGGGCCTCTCCTTCACTTACCGGACCAGTCAGAAGTATCGACACATACTTGGGATGATTTTTACTAATTGTGGCGGATGTTGTAAAGAACTTATCGTCTATATTTGGCTTGGGATTGCCAACATCTTTCGGTACGGCAGAACTTTTCTCAAATGACATCCTAACGAAATTCTCTCATGCTACTTTCACCTTCGAAATAACTACAATGGAACAATACGAAGAGAAATTATTACGGAAAGTGCATGGAAATTATTTTATCAGACTCAGGAGATCCATCCTGGACGCAAACCAATTTGTTGCAAAGTCATAATGCGCATGAGAAAAGAAATGGGGACTGACATACCCTGTATCACCACCTCATGCCAAGGCCATACCCTGCAGCAGGAAATTTGCGCTCGGACGAGGAGGCGCGTCCCACCATGGGAACAATACACACGACCACACCAGGAAAAGGGAGGAAACCCTAGGAGATAGGTTTTCATGGGAAGGGAATGACAGTTACTAGCTCATGCATGCCTACTTTGCGCAGTAATTGAGGCGGCCAACATTACTACAGTATTCACGCCTAAATGTTACTACAAGTTCACGCAAAGCATATTTACGGCTAGGATTCATACCAACACAAAAGAACAATATTTTTACAAGTTCATGCAAAGGTACGCCTACAAGGATTTGCACTAACACAAGAAAACAAGAAAAACAAGTTAAATAGGAAGTGCTGGAAGACATACTTGGGATTCGCTCGTCCGCTTTACTGTTACCACACGGCCAGAATAATAAAAAAAAATATAAAGGTGTGAAATAAAAGGAGAGGCAGGACCCCTTTTATAGGCGTGGTACTTGGGAGTTTGAATAAGGAAAGGACTTCCTATTTGAGTCAAGTAAGGAAAAGAGGCAACCGGGCCGGCGATGACAAATCACCATGCCAAGCTGTCCACGCATGCTTTGCCTCACCAAACCATGCCATTGCCTTGGCCCCACCACGCCAAGTCGTCCACATGCTTTTCCTCACCAAACCGCGCCTTTCCTTGGCCCCACTATGCCAAGCCGTCTGCGCCATTGCCTTGACCCCACCATGCCAAGCCGTCCGCGCCATTACCTTGGCCCCACCATGCCAAGCCGTCCGCGCCATGACTTGTCGCGCCAACACCAACAACTCGCCAAGCCAACGTCATGATGTTCCCTAACCCAGCCAAGGTGATACATGTCCAGACTAAGCCGACGATCTTCATCTCACCACTTCATGGTCTACACTATAAATAGAATCTACGCAATGCCGCCAAACATGAGGATCATGAACTCTCCTTACCTCTCGAAAAAGGTTAGTTGGACTTTTCTGACCATCTTTTCACGACCTGTCATTTTGATTTTTTTCCTCGCATGTCACCATCTTATGCTTACCTCGCAACAATGCTCATGTTCCGAGCTAAGCATGGGACTTAATGTTGATGGTGGTTTTTAGCTTAGGGTCAAAATCGTAAAACTGTACATCTGACATGACGTCACTATAGCCATTAGCACATTTATTGAATCAATCAGCATGCCAACGTAAGAATTACCGGGGTACCCTTTTTTTTTTACATGGGTCATGTTCCATGGAAGAACCCTTAACACTGACTCACATCATCTATGCCAAACCCTAATTCTCATGCTACCGCGCCAAGGCATACCAACCATGCCAGCCGCACCACTGTGCCAATGGCAGACCATGCCAGCCACACCACTGTGCCAATGGCATACCATGCCAGCCACATCTCCGCGCCAAAGAATGCAAACCATGCCATCCGCACCACTGTGCCAATGGCAGACCATGCCAGCCACGTCACCGCGCCAAGGCATGCCAATCATGCCAGCCACACCACTGTGCCAATGGCATACCATGCCAGCCACATCTCCGCGCCAAGGCATGCCAACCATACCATCCGCACCACTGCGCCAATGGCGTGTCATGCCAGCCGCACATCCGCGCTAAGGCATGCCAACAATGCTAGACGCATCACTGCGCCAATGGAATGCCATGCCAGCCGAACCTCCGCGCCAAGGCATGCCAACCATGCCATCCGCACCACTGCGCCAATGGCATGCTATGTCAGCCGCACCTCCGCGTCAAGGCATGCCAACCATGCCAACAGCACTACTACGCCAATGGCATGCCATGCTAGCGGCACCTCCGCGCCAAGGCATGTTGATCGAATTTTATATAGTGGTAAGAAGGTTGTCGTTCTGTCGGACTTGTGAAGAGTGATTTAAGATTTAAGATTATGGAAACTGAGACTATGGATTCCACCATTGACCAATTTTTAAGTGATTTAGTTAACAACAATATTTATGCAATTCATACGTTCAATTTGATTCTAATATATTGCAAATATTAGATTTCCAAAATATTAATTGTTAATCGCAAGTATGGAACATCAAGAGCTCTAAGATAAGCATGCACCATCAAGAGAGAACACAACTAATTAATCAAAATCTTATAATCAATTATTGTTCAGTGCAAATAATCATAAAGAACTTGCAATAATAAAATAATAAGAAAATACAACGCTTCCTTCATAATTCCAGCATGTGATTCTAGTTCCTCATTATTACAAAGAAAACTAAATTGAAGAAATAAAAGAAAATTGTGAAACTAGCTACCGGCTCACCGGATCTCCGATCACTCCCCCTGGCTTCCTGTTCTCGACATCAATATATAGATTTCAACAAAATCTAACTTTCCTCTTTTAATTCTCTTCCACATGTCATGTCCAATGGGAGTGTGACACTTGTCTAAGAATACACAATATCACCTAATAAAGACTCGCCACATGTCCGACCACTTACTTTTCTTTTCATGGGAAAGAAAATATTATATGAGCATATACTGATCTTATGTACGAGGTAAATACTCATTTTGTCAGTATCTCAATTCCAAAACAGATGTCATGTATTAATGTGGTGAAGTATATTTTATGCTCAAAATCAATCTTCTTTAGTTGCAAAAGATATTTAGTTTCCTTTCTTCCTCCACCATGTCGACATACCTCGTACGTTAATTATTGAGTAGGATTTTTCATTTTATGTGATACCTCCTAAATCCTTCGAGAACTAATCACCAAGTCCTTCATCCTAAAATCCACGAGACCAAAATGCCCGAGCATGTTAATTTCTTAAACCAACTTCAGCCCATCATCTCCTTCACTAACTTAAATTGGGCCTATCCCATTTAGATCCAAAAGTATCCACGACCCCTGTACTCCGTAGTCCACATTTTCTTCTTGGAATCCTAGTTTTAGCCGATTTTCTTGGAAGAGCCCATTTTATTCATTTACCTACAAAAACACAATAAATACCAAACTAAGCACCAACAATATATATTTTGGGTAGGAAATATGTACGAATTAGTCGCTCATCACATGCCAACCATGCCAGCCTCTCCACTGCGCCAATAGCATGCCATGCCAGCCACACCTCCGCGCCAAGGCATGCCAACCATGCCAGCCGCACCACATGTGTCAATGGCATGCCAACCACCTTGTTGCGCCATACCATGCCGGCCTTCCTTATGCGGCTACCAAAACGAAGGCGTGCGATGATCAACGACTACCCTTCCATCTTAGATGCAAATCTTATCCGTCCAAGGTCGCTAAACAACGCAGGGTAACCTTTGGTCCAAACCCTAGTTTTGGCCACGCCAAACCGTGCCAAGGCATGCCGTGCCACATGTGCCAATGGCATGCCAACCACCTTGTCGTTTCATACAATGCCAGCCTTCCCTATGCGGCTACCAAAACGAAGGAGTGTGATGATCAACGACCACCCTTCCATCTTAGATGCAAATCTTAGCCGTCCAAGGTCGCCAAACAATGCATCGTAACCTTTGGCCCAACGCCAAAACCCTAGTTTGGCCGCGCCTAAACCACGCCAAGGCATGCCGACCATGCCACATGTGCCAATGGCATGCCGCGCCATCCACCTTGCCGCGCCTAAGCCATGCCATGACGGCCTTCCCTTCACGGCTGCCAAAACGAAGGCGTGCGACAATCAACGACCACCCTTTCATCTTAAATGCAAATCTCATCCTTCCAAGGTCACCAACCAACGCATGGTAACCTTTGGCCCAACGCCAAAACCCTAGTTTGGTCGCGCCTAAACCAGGCAAAGGCATGCCGACCATGCCACATGTGCCAATGGCATGCCGCGCCATCCACCTTGTCGCGCCTAAGCCATGCCATGTCGGCCTTCCCTTCACGGCTTCCAAAACGAAGGCGTGCGACAATCAACGGCCACCCTTCCATCTTAGATGCAAATCTCAGCCGTCCAAGGTCACCAACCAACACATGGTAACCTTTGGCCCAACGCCAAAACCCTAGTTTTGGTCACGCCCAAACCGCGCCAAGGAATGCCGGCCATGCCACATGTGGCAATGGCATGCCATCCACCTTGCCGCGCCATACCATTCCAGCCTTCCCTATGCGGTTAACAAAACAAAGGATTGCAACGATAAATAGCCATCCTTCCATCTAAGATGCAAATCTTAGCTGTCCAAGGTCGTCAACCAACGCATGGTAACGTTTGGTCCAAAACCCTAGTTTTGGTCACGCCCAAACCACGCCAAGGCATGCCGGCCATGCCACATGTGACAATGGCATGCCATCCACCTTGGCGCGTCATACCATGCCATCCTTCCCTATGCGGTTACCAAAACAAAGGCTTGCATTGATCAACGACCATCCTTCCATCTAAGATGCAAATCTTAGCCCAAGGTCGTCAACCAACGTATGGTAACCTTTGGTCCAAAACCCTAGTTTTGGTCACGCCCAAACCGCACCAAGGCATGCCGGCCATACCACATGTGCCAATGGCATGTCAGCCACCTTGCCGCGCCATACCATGCCGGCCTTAGCTATGCGTCTACCAAAACAAAGGCTTGCGAAGATCAATGGTCACTTTTCCATCTAAGATGCAAATCTTAGCCGTCCAAGGTTACTAGCTAACGCATAGCAACCTTTGGCCCGACGCCAATCCCTATTTTGGTCGCGCACAAACAAAGCAAAAACCCTAACTTTTGTCCGCACCTAAACTATGCCATATTAAAGCCGTACCGGCCATGCTTTCATGCCACTGGCTACCAAACGAAGGGTTGCAATAATCAACGGCTACCCTTCCTCTCAAGATGCAAAATCTCGACCGTAGAAGGTCACCACCGAGCCGGCAAGTCTCTCTAGCTCAACTTGCCGAACAACAACATGCTACATGTTTTCCATGAAAACACTCGAGACATCAACACATGTCACAAACTGGGGGATGCTCATTGGGTATTGGTTTGGCGGTTTACAGCGTGCAGCGTACACTACGCCCGTTATAAGACAATGTCATAAGGATGAGGCGGTTAGTAAATACATGGAGTAATGGTGAAACGCTTTCTTTTATGGAACATCAATTCCAGGCGTTACCGGTTACCACCTCCTCCCATTTACTCATCAGTTTTCCATTTCTTACGAGACCAGAGTACGTTTCACTTCGACTTGTATAAATAGGTCTTACCTATTTCCACCGAACAACAAGTTCTGGTCAGGAGCATACAACACTCATAAAATATTTTCTATTTCTCCATCTGTTAGCTTCCCACTTTCTGATACAAGTCGTGAAACAACTACTCTTCCAGAATCAACTATTCTGGTCTCAATATTCTCTTCGCTTCCCTCCCCAAAACCAACCCTTCTCATTCACTTTGTGACCGAAGCAAGTTTGGAACGGCCATTTATTGGTTTAGGCCGGATTTGTACAGATTGATCTCTCGAATCTAAAGTACTCCCTTGCATTACATTGTTTAGGGTTTAAATTTGTTTCTCACCCACACACCCGAAATTACCAAAATCAGCAGAAATCGTTTTCACCCTCAAACAATTACCAAGTGTAATAATTAACCAGATCAAGACTCAACAGTAAGATGATCATTCATTTATTTTAGAAGAAAAAGAAACCACATACAACAAAGACCACTTCGTCGAGCAGAAGATATCTTTTAGAGAATCATGTGCATCCTCACACGGTCTCAAATAGGACGCACAACTGTAACTAGTCAAGTTGTAATATGATGAGCATTTTTCTCATCAAGGGTGTTGACATTCTCTCCTTTTCCTTCAACACCAGAGAAGTCAATAGACATACTCTCAAGAGAATCAATAAAAGGAGGACAAGAGGTACCTGATGCTGCTGCCTTCCTTGTCTTCTTAATGGTGCACTTGAGTCTATTTATACTAATTTTGAGTTCCGAAACACGATTGTTGATGTGAATGTATTCAGGAACGGTTGACACTTTTGATCCAAAACTTTCTTCAGCCATGGAAGAAACGTTTGAAGTTTTTTTCTTTCGTAGAAATACTTTTCTACTCATTGGATTATCAAAATAGCCGTACGTCCTTGTAGCCTTATTCCTTTTATAATTGTAAAAAGGATTTTTATTATCATTATAGGCAAGAATTGGCTCATCACAGCACTTTACTTGTCTGAATGTTGAACATTTAAAACTAGTGATATCAGAAACATGTTTGATTACTTCCTTAGACATCCAGATAAGAATGTTCTTAAGATAACAACTGAATGGAATGCTATTAACCGTTCCTATATGAGCAGTCTTTGGAGGTTGCCTCGTCGCATATTAAGGCACTAAGACAGTGATGTAATAAATTTTCAATTTAGATTTGATTGTTAGAAGCTTTGTGTTTTCTATGAAAAGGGAAATTGAATTGTTTGCTCTTTTATTTTTATCTTAAGAATTAACAGCAGTAATATTTGAACTCCAATGCCCCATGGTTCCATGAAATTGTTCAAATTTGCTGCACGAGAAACCTTAGGCCCATAAATTGGATTAATAATCCGTTACACAATTCTACTCCATTGGTATTACAAAAGGGAAAAAATACTTGATTTGAGTAAGATACAAGGTTTAAGTACTGTTCAGTTTGTACTCAGATCCTTGATTAAAAAGAGCTCTATTCAACCATGACTTCAAGTTTGATAGGTCCATCATGTTTTCTCCACACTCTTTAATCTGTTTCATTTAAAACCAAAGTCAGTCTACAAAACATGACAACAAAAGGAGTAGGAGGACAAATTATTTGCAGGTTAAGGAATGTTCACTTACATTAACTGTGAAAGTAAGCACTAATCTCTCAGGAGATGTTACGAAATTCGAACTTTGCACGTCGATTGAAGTTAATGAATCAAGAACTTTATACAAAGATACTGCAATGCCTTCTCCTTTGTTGCATGCTAATCTTACACAAAACACACCTTCTTCTACTTGGAACACATCCATTTTCAAAATTTTCTTGCAAACTTGATGCTTTTTTATATAAGGGGTCTTTTTTGGATTTTCAACTATGTTCAAGCAACTATCTCCTTTTTTAGTCGATGATGATAATTCGAGTTCTGCAATTTCATTTTGTAGTTTCTTAGCTTGCTTTTGTAAATCTTGAACATATGATACCGCATCTCCTACGATTGATGCCTTATCCATCTGTATAAGTAACCAAATCAGAGTTTAATACAATTGAAACAGCAATACACACACGTGTAGCTAGGTTGTTAGTAAACTATGATATGAGAAAAGAGAAAAACCTTGGTGATGTTAGGAACCAAAGCACGTAAGGCGTAAAGCTTATGTTTCATTCGAACTCTTCTCGTCCGTTCAGAACTTAGTATTCTCGTGCTATCAAGGCACGAAGAGCTCCTCTTTGAAGATGATGATCGTGGAGTTGTAGTTGTATTTCCGGACCAATAGTCGCCTGCATCATTTTCTCCATTTTCCGTTTCATCTAGTAATCCGTCAATGTCGAAGGCACCAGATGATGATAAAAAATTAGGATTGGCTGGTATTGGATCAGAAACAAGAGTAGCACTAGTAGTATCAGCGGTGGGGTAACTGAATCCAAATAACTCTCCCGGAGTGGGAAAGAATTGGTTATTATCATATGTAGCACCATCATTGAAAAACATAAGCTCATTATTAACTTCTTGTTGCTGATGACCATTACCATAGTAATTTGGCACGAAAGTCTTTACGGGTTCGACAGTTTCTTCTCTAATTTGATCAATGAGTTCCTGGAAATTCGTAGTGTCGAGAAAATCATTAAATTGATCGAATTCAAATGCTTGAAAATATGCAATATCCATCGCTAACTAGTTAGTTTCTTTTCTTTGAGACGAGCATATGTCTACTAGTAGGATCAACCAAGTATTTGAATGTGGTAGCCGTTGCCAAGGTAATTTCTTTTTTTCCCACTCTTTTTATTTTGTCTATCACTCTTACGTACTTTTGTGAATTGGGGCACATTACATGAAGTCAAGAACTATATTAATAGGCCGCAAGTATGAACAGAATAATTAATAATTTTATGGTTTTCAATATGATAAATTCTAGCTTCGCCTAGTTAAGTAGTTACTATATTGGTTTTTGATCAATTTTTATAATCAAATTGTTCCGAAATGATTAATTTTTTTCACAATTGTAGTCAAACACTATAGATTTTGGAATGTCCTTATTTATCCTCAGCAACCTCGAATCACTTGATAACTATTTTTTGGGGTGGATGTATGGAGCATTTTCCTACATGGACATCCCTGATTGTTTTTGAGTAGAAAACTTACCCAACTGAAAGCAAACCATCAAGAAAATCAGCAATGAAGTGACATATATTCTTTTTCTTCTTATGTTTAAATTTGACTCACTTTTTTTCACCTTTCCCGTCTTAATTTGTTTTATCCTGACACATAATATTTTTTGTCCTGATTTACTTTCTTTTATTATCATTAAACCGAAAGAAGACGTGTACATTAAGAACCTATTAATCGGTTTTCCAATGGTTTTTGGTTCGGTTTCAGAGGTCAAACCAAACCAAAACCAACACTATCGGTTTTCCACTTTCTACACCGTAACCAATCCATTAAGAAATGGTTCGGTTTGGTTTCTTTCTAATTGGTCTGGTTTGGTCCGGTTCCAGCGGAAAACCGAAAACATGTTCAACCCTACTTATTTGGGACGTCCACCTTCCTACTGGACCCACTAGCAAACCACGAATGGACCCAAAAAATGAGAGTGTCTACCACGTGATCGACTCACTCTTTCTCATGCATCCTCGAATGCGTGGCGGACAGCAAATCAGACTATCAGACCGATATAATGGCATTAGGAGTAGTACTTATTGGGCTAGGACAGGTTCTGGATCTGAGCTTTCTGGGCTTATACACGAAGTCATTCACTCTCATTTAGTCATTCTCATTGTCATTGGTTCATTTCTTGAAGGGCTTACTAAAGAACGATTTATTGGGGACCAGTCTTTTTTTGGGACCATTGTTTTATTTTGGATAAAGACAATAGAAGTAAATCTAGGTCACCCTATATCTGATGTTTACATTAATACCTAAACTACCCTAATAATTAATTTTAGGTTATGATTAGTTAAATGATTTAGTTAATAATAATTAGTGAGGTTATATTAAAAGATGTGTTATGATTATTAGATGAGTAGAATTTTAGAAAGAGTAAAGTTAGAGAAGATGAAGGAAAAAACATGGAAAATAAAAAAAAATTCTAATTCACTAAGTTTGGGTATTCAAGTGATGAAAACTCATCTGATTCTTCATCTCCATCCTCTCCTAAAGTATTTGTTAATATCCACAATGATCCGGATATGAGTTATTTCTTAGATGGTGATTTTATTCTTCCCAAAACTCAATCTCAAGATGAATATGATGGATTTTATCAACCACAACCGGAGGAAGAGTATTTGGGTGTCCAGGTATGCTCCAAACTTAGATAATGTATGTTGAATTGGTCAAAACTTTCCTAAAAATGTAAATTTTTCAAGTGGATTTGGGCTAGTTTGGTTACACTATGTCAAGAACAGCTAATCGAACTCATCTGGAAGTGCAGTTCGGTTGCTTTATCTATACACGGAAGTAACCGAACTCACCTGAAAGTGTTGTTCGGTTACTTTCTCCAAACACGTAGGTTACCGAACTCATATTTCAGTGTAATGTTCGGTTGATTCATTACAAATTAACAAACCGAACTTTACGTAAAAATTAGATCTAACTTAGTGTACAAAGTTCGGTTGGTACGCAACCAATAAATAACTGAACTTACGTAAAAATAAGAATTAACTTAGTGTACAAAGTTCGGTTGTTTCGCAAACTGCATGTTTACGAACTAGATAACCGAACTCTACGTAATATTAGAAATTACTTAGTGTATTAAGTTCGGTTGTTTCGCAAACTCGAAATAACAGCGTAAATAACCAAACTTAGGAAAAAAAAATCTGAAGTTCCAGTGTAATGTTCGGTTAGATAGATAAAATAAGAAGTAACCGAACGTTTTATTTGTTACTTGTTCGGTTATATGTTAACTTTTCTTTATAAACCGAACCTTGAGTTCGGTTATTGCGATAAAGTTTACAATTAACCGAACTCTAATGTAATTCCAATTGATGTTTTTACATTTCTTGTACATGGAAAGCCAACCTATACCAATGGATGATCAACCTTCTCCGGTTAATATTTTGTTCGAAAATACATCTCATCACTATGCTCATGAGTTGGTATTTGACTTACCTATTGATGCGAAGAATTGGGCTAGAGAACATGCTAAGAGAGTCAATTGCGTCCTAGTTTTGAATGGAAAAGAAATCCAAACTCTTTTTGAAATGGTTTGTGAGAGAAGTGGAGATCCCGATGTTAGTCAAAAGAGGAAGGGTTATGAGTATAAAGAAAAGACGACGAGGAAGAACACAACATGCTCAAAAAAATTAAATTCCCGTTCAAGCTAGTATTTAGCAAGAGCAAATTAACAAAGAAATGGTTTCTAGCTATGGATAAGGTGGTAGGTCGTCATAACCACCCTCGTCCGGAAGATCTTGAAGGACATGCAATGGCCGCAAGGCTCACTTCTCAAGAAATGGGAAAAATTACTAAGTATAGGAAAATGAGTATTCCACCTACCGTTATGCTTCGCTTATTAAAGGAAGATAACCCGGATAACGTATCAGGTTTTCAAACCATTTACAATGCAATTGAGACAATTAAAATGAATGAATGGAAGGATAGACAAGTAATGCAACAATTATTTTTTTTTGGCTCAAGAGAAAGGCTACGCGGTTCAAAAGAAGGTAGGTCCTGGAGAAGAAATAACTCATATCTTCATTGCTCATCTGAAGAGTGTTCAATTGGCTTAATCCTTCCATGAATTTCTTATAATGGATTGCACTTACAATACAAACAAATACGAGATGCCATTGTTGAACATTGTTGGTCGTACGTCGACGAAGTCACCGTTTACCGTTTTTTTTTGTTTTCTAAAGGACGATCAAGAACCAAGTTACACTTGGGAGCTACAACAAGTGAAGGCGATCTACCTAGATGATGATATCCTCGGGGTTATCGTGACCGACAATGAGGTAGCATTGATGAATGCAATAGAGAAAGTCTTCCCATTGGCACATAATATGCTTTGTACATTTCATATATGGTGCAATGTGATGAATAGGTGCAAGCCTCAACTTTGTCCACCTAAGAGGATATGATTGGAAGAGATTAGTAAGCTACCGGAAGATGAACAAGCGGATGCAAAAGAGGCATTCGATAAACAATATACCATAAATCATACGAAATGGGTTGCCTTCTCCGGGGAATGGGAGGCATTGACTTTGTCTGTTACTGAACATATTGGACAGAGTTCGGTTATAAAAGAACAAAACATAATGGGAAAAACAGTAAAGTTCAGTTACATGGAAAATTTTGTTTTTCTTTTGAAATATGGGTAGAGTTTGGTTACATGACAGTTTCAAAATTTTTTGCGAAATAACCGAACAGATTAGAAAACATTCGGTTGTATGGGTACTAAACATATAGGAAAAAAAAGAACAGTTCGGTTACATGGCAAATTTATTTTGTTTTGTAATACGGGTAGAGTTCCCGTACATGGAAATTTTAAACATTTATGCGAAACTACCGAACAGAGTTGCTAGAGTTTGGATATGTGGGTACTAAATATTTTGGGAAAAACAAAACAGTTCAGTTACACGGAAATTTTATTTTTGTTTAGGTGATATGGCTAGAGTTCGGTTATATGGTAGCTCAACATATTTTTTGCGAAACAACCGAACTCATGAGTTCGGTAACCTAGTTTTAAATCCTATAGAATCGAACTGTTCTTCGTGTTCTTCATTTCATGGAGTTCGGTTAAGAAACTAGGGAAACAATAAAACACGTTCTAACCGAACTCAATACTGTAACTTCCATTTGAACCCTATTTTGACGATTTCTAATCAATTGAATCGATGAAAATTAAATTAAAAATAATGGGTTTGTCATGAAATACCTGCGAATCGGTCCCATGGCAGACTCAGGGTCGTTCTTGCGACTGTTATGCCGAATTAATTGTTCACCTTCCGGTTCAAGTTCTTCCTCAATTTCATTTGCTTGATTAGCTAGATTTCCTAATGGTGGACCTGTTCCTGGGAGTCTTTTGGTTAGCTTTCGACGAACCATTTATATAGTTGATTGACTAATCGACGATGAAAATTTTATGAATCGACGATTAATCGATAAAGACGAGTTTGAAACGAAGAAGAAGAAGAGAAGAAAAAAAAAATTCTCCCAAAACGAGTTTGTGCGGCGGGTAGGGTAAGTCTGGTTTTATGTTTTTATTAATAGATTCAATTAAGTTAAATTTATATTTTGGTAGTTATTAGTTTATTTATAATCTAAATTAGGGTTTGGGGACAATTTAGTAAAGTATCGGGTTTAGGACATCCCTTACAAGTATAGGGTAGATGGCCTTATAAAACAATGCTCCCCCTAAAAAAAGGCTGGTCCCCAAAAAATCGTTCTTACTAAAAAAAAAACAATAGACACCCAAAACTAAAGTAGTGAGTGAGGTAAGAAGTGCCAAGCTGGTGCAGTGGGTTATCGAATTTGGCGTAGTTACCAAAGTTTGTACGATTACAGGGTTGTTTTTACTTAATACTAGTAGTAACTGTTTGTGAAATTTGGTAACCCCCTATAACAACTTTTTATAAAACAAAAAACTCATTTCTAATTTATCTGCGGATAGTGCATTCATAAAAACATTTGGAACTGATTCCTTTTTTCCGTTATTCTCGTTCATATTTGGTCAAGTACATTTCAGTTAAATTCAAATTCACGTTCTCTCTTATCAATGTTTTGGGAGAGTATACAACAAGGTCTATATTTTTTAGAAACTCATAATATCTAAAATGTATCTCAAGGAAAGCACATCATTGTTCAGAGGAATAATTGAATTTCATCGCTTCCTAGTCAATAATTCACCAACTTCCATTTTTTTAATGTATTTTAACCTTCTAGTTAGTGATTTTATTCATGCTGAGAGAAAAGGTGGGAATCTGGGTTTTCTTTTCTTTTTGAAAGAGAACATATTTATATTGAAAAAGAAACTTCAATGATGGATACAAAGTTCAAAGGAGTGTTAGAGTACTGCTCGGTCGAACTCGCAAGCGTTTCTATCTCAAGCTTGTTTGTCAAGTTTAGTTGATCAAAACTATAGTCTTGATTTCTAGTCTACTAATAGATATGTCTCGGATTAGGATAGAATGTGTAGTTGAGATTTAGACTTCACGACGTTCATCGATTGAAGACGAATATCTACTAAGGAAAGCTTGGAGGAAATTCATCAACAAAAGGTATGTGGAGACTAAAACTTATCTATCACTCAGAAGTCTATTCTATTCTATCTCCTAATGAGACTAAGTCGTATAGCTATATATACTTTTATATTATACCCATTTGATATTTCGAGCTGAGTTTATCTCGGTTATCTATTTCTCGAAATATGTGTTTGGAAGCTTTTTCCTTTAACTATATTCATCATTACTCATGACGAGTTTAGTTGGAAACAAATTTTGTCAAAAGATGATCATGTGAATATTGCCTTGAAACATCTTACATGATTTGTGTGAGATAATCATTTGAAAGTTTCGTATTGATCATTCGATCACTTGAAAATTACTTGAAGCTAATAGTTTGTTAAAGACAACTATTGTCGTCTTCTAAGGATGTTTCAATGATTGAAATGTGAGTTTAAAACAATTGACCATGTATCGATACAACACGGTATGAATACCTAGTATGCGAATTGTATTATTCTGATTTTGGTCCGGGAACCTTGTTTGCGTACCTAGTATGTGAACGGTTCTACCTGAGTTAGATCTGGGACTGTTGTTTGCTTACCTGGTTTGCGAATGGCTGGAAAAGCCAAGGTCCGGAGCTATTGTTTGCATACCTGGTTGGCGAACACAATGGTTTAAGTTTTTAAAATTGGTTAAGTATGATTCGCATATTCATGAACTAAACATTTATCAATTAAGGAATGCAATCTTTGCAAACTGTGACTTAATGTTCATGAATTTATTCTTGTATAAGTACTTTGTACAATTACGAATCAATCCGATTTTGTTTCAATTGGTTCGTATATATTTCTATGAGATAGTGAACAATTGAACAACTCTATTTGAAAAAAAATTAGATTCATTTGATTATCTTTCATGATTGATTGATCATCATATTTGATCTAAAAGTGTTAGAAAATATGGTTAATAAAAAATCGGGGGTCTAACAACCACACCCAATATTTCGATTATCAAACTATCCTCAGAGCCGGCAAAACTACCTTGTTGTGTTGTTACTGGTAGAGCCGTCTATTCAGATAGGAAAGTACCCTAATTAGGTGAAATCTCTTACGACCGCTCGTTTAAAGACTTCTAGATAATTGCAGTATTATTAGTTTTCGATTGGATTTGATTGACTAACGGTTGTTGAACTTTGATTGCACCTAGTTTGTTTATTCTTGGGAATCTTCTCTTCTGATATAAGATTAACTCAAACTAGATCGAAGTATCGACGGGATCTTTAGAACTGTTTGTAAATCTAAAGACGTCTTGTGATAATCCATTGTTAACAGACTCCTTTCTGTGCGTGATTGATCACAAGAGATTTAAGTTGTGGTGTGCATGTTGAAAAAGTGGGGGTACAACAACCTCACCCAATATTTCGCTTAGCAATCTATATGGACTAACTCCAATATACTTTCAAGAGAATCAACTAGACGCAATCTTAATAAAGTATATCAAAGAGTTATATCTCTCTTTCTTGATTCAATTCTTACTCAAGCAAATAGAAATCTGCGAGTCTAATTGAATAAGAGAAATCACTTTAACGGTACCAAATACCAATGTCCAAGTATCAATCAATGTAAATCAACAACCAAAGGTTGGATAATCTAATCAAATGCACAACCTGTGATATTTCAATTATATAAAAAAATATATTGCGGAAAAGAAATAACATAGACACCAGAAGTTTTGTTAACGAGGAAACCGCAAATACAGGAAAACCCCGGGACCTAGTCCAAATCGAACACACACTGTATTAAGCCGCTACAGACATTAGCTGATGTGATTTGTAGATAGTGGTAAAAAGTGATTCGATTCTCGAACTTGTGAAGGATAACTTTAGACTTAAATTCAAAACTAAATAGAAAACCCGCTAATAATTATAACAAACACCGACAAAGTTGGTATCAATATTAAAAGAACACTGAGGCTAAGATTCCACTATTTTCCAAGTTCAAAGTGATTTGGTTCAAATATTTATATTCATGCAATTTTCTCGTTTAATCTGATTCTAAAATATTGCAACTAATAGATTTTCAAAAGTAATAATTGTAAATACCAAGTATGAAGCATCAAGAGTCTATAAACTAAGCATACTCCATCAAAATAGATCACAATCACTCAAATAAAAATCATATTCAATAATAGTTCAAGGCAAATAATCATAACAATAATTGCAATAAATTAAATAAAATAGATTGTACCGCTTTTTGTTGGAAAAATAGCTTCCTCTATCGCCTAAGCAATGGGGTTTAGATCCTCATATTATTCACGTTCTCAAAATAGGTGTTTATAGCTCAAAAGTGTGAAAAACAAGAGAAAACTAATAAAGCAAACAGTTTGCAACGCTAGAAAGGCGTTACAAACAGACTGTTACAATGGGTTTCGAACTGTTACAGAGAAAAGATGACAAGCTTGTGATATATGAGATCTGTTGAACATCGATACTTCTGTTGTCCAATGTTCTTCGGCTTCTCTTCTTCACCAACAGCAGGTGAATATTCCTGCAACTTCACCTACGCTTCTCTGCTCCGATTCTATCGACTCCCAAACTCTAGACCCTCTTTTCTTAATACTCCTCCAAGACTATATATACACCACAGTCCAAGAATATTGCTTCGAAATCTTTTTTCTTTCACCAAAAGACTCGGGATTTTTCCTTTTTCTCTCTACTTACGCGTTTACAATAGGAGATGAGTTATTCCAAAGGTAAACTCAAGTCAGAAGAAAAGATATTCTCCCTGATTTCCTCCATGTAACTTCCATACTCCAACCAATTCTCTTTCCCTGTTTAACCGAGAAAATATTAGACTTCCCTTTCCTTACGATTCTAAAACAGTATCTTCCCTATTTTGATTAAAACCTTCTTTAGTAAATACAGGATGCGATCCTAGATGTACATATACTCTCTTCATATATCACGTATCTTCCCAAATCATCAACAGACCCGACAAAGTTTCCACCTCCTGTTTTATCCAAAACCCATGTAGATTTCCTTTTTTCACGTAACGGAAGTCATTACCAAGCCTGTGTTGTCCTAACAGACTAATTCGGACTCAATCCAGCGAGAAAGTCCAATAATAGCTCGCTTGAATCTTTCTCAGAATTTCACGCGGTGGCTGTAATTTTTCCCGCCAACTTTGAACTGTGAAGAAGAGATGTCCCCTAACCTCTGATGGGGTGTCTTTATCAGCTGGGTGCCCTGGGGTGCAAACAACAAGTGGGTGTCCCTTAGTAATTAAGATGCCCCTTATCCAAACTGAGAGTCCTAATAGTAATTTTTTCCCACGAGCTCAAATACCACTTTTCGAGCCAATTTTCCCGCAAAAACTTATTTCTCCAAAAACACCTACAAAGACATAAAATAACCAAATAAATACAAAATCGAGCACTAACAATATATACAATTGAGATCAAAATAGACACATAAACGCGTCTATCAAATACCCCCAAACTTATTATTTGCTAGTCCTCGAGAAAATCAAATCTAGAAAATAAAATCCTAACTCACTGTCGCAGGCATCGTCGGTTGCATTTAGCGTATGCAATAAGCCTTTAAACCCCTAGGTGGCCCTAGTGGCGGAGTGTTGTCTCCGTAGGGCTTACCAGAGGTATACCCACAAAACCTTTATACTCCAGACCCTAGCTGTCTACACAGAACCTTGGAAGGCACTAAAGAATCTCCTTGATTGGCATACTTATTGACTACAGGAGGAGGTACCCTGATGCGAAATTCCAATTGATGTACACGAGTTCGTACTCAAGCATACTAAAATTCATATAAAGTGACAGAGCTCTACTCAGATAGTCGCACCCAAACTCAGAATCAAACAAATCACATGGATAGATTAAGAATATGGATATAGAAAAACATAGATGGTTTTGATGTTGACTAAGGTGAACGGTGTTTCTCATATCTGTCTGAAGGCCACTGCCATAATGAACCTATCCTAATGGACTGAGATACCGGTCTGACTAATATCAACACACTGGCATATACAAGGGTACCAATGGTCGATAATCCTAACTCTAGGTCAACACAACTGGTATATACAAGGGTTCCAGTGGTCGACTTTATTGAATTTATTCCAGTTGGTCTGGTCTCAATTTTTTTTTTATGGCTATCTCAATCACTTTATTTCACCCTAGCAATGGTAACAACTTGAATCGTGAGCCCCACCTAATCACTTAGAGAAACATATTTTAAAAATAAAAAAATTAAAATAGATTTGAAAAGGACTCAATGAGACATAGCGAAACTACCATGTTATTTCTAACACCTGAGCTCTATGCTTTTATGAATAGACTCTTTAGATGTTTTCATATAATCAGATTGGTCCCTCGACTCCTACAACCAAAATGCTTCCATCCACTTAGATTGGGTAGTTCTATCCTTAATAAGGATAAATTTCTAGGCCCTGGAGTTTATTTGTTGCAACAAAAAGGTAACAAAAAGTTCTACCCCACCCCCAAACTTAAATCTAACATTGTCCTCCATGTTTCTAATTAAAAAACAGTACCAAAAACATAAGTAACATGAGGAAATAGTAAAGAGAGAAGTCGGAAAGATAGTACCTGGGTGAACTGTAACCAAAAACCTACAAAAATAATATAAAACATACAAAATCGCCTCGATGACCAATCAAGGTAAACATGGTCCTCCAGAGGGACCTCCTCAACATCACCTGTAGAAAAAGGCTCTAAAAAGGGCTTCAATCGCTGACTGTTAACCTTCGAAGAACTAATACCATCTGGTGTCTCAATCTCAACAGAGCCATGAGAAAAAATAATACGGACCACAAAAGGACCGGTCCATCGAGAGCGCAACTTCCCGGGGAATAGATGCAACCGAGTGTCATATAGAAGAACTTTTTGACCTGGAGAAAATGACTTTCGTAAAATATTCCTATCATGCACAAGTATCATTTTGTTCTTATACTCCTTAGCACTATCGTATGCATCTCTAGGAATCTCGTCCAACTCATTGAGCTGGAGCTTTCTTTGAGCTCCTGCCTTGTCAAGTGAAAAGTTTAAGTTCTTAATATCCCAATAGGCTCGATGCTCTAACTCAACAGGCAGGTGACATGCCTTGCCAAACACTAAATGATTAGGTGACATTCCAATGGGTGTCTTAAACGCAGTACGGTAAGCCCATAAGGCATCAGTAAGCCTCGAAGACCAGTCTTTCCTATTTGGATTAACTGTTTTCTCTAGAATACGTTTAATTTCCCTATTGGAAACCTCTACCTGACCACTAATCTGAGGGTGATATGGGGTTGCTACTTTATGGGTAATATCGTATTGTTTCACTAAAAGAGCAAACGGTCTATTACAAAAGTGTGAACCTCCATCACTAATTATAGATTGCGGCGTACCAAAACGTGTAAGTATATTTTCTTTCAAAAACTTGACTACGACCCTGTGGTCATTCGTTTTACACGGAACCGCCTCAACCCACTTAGACACAAATTCTACAGCGACAAGTATGTAAAGATAGCCAAACGAAATAGAAAATGGACCCATAAAATCAATGCCCCGCACATCAAAGATCTCAATCACTAAAATAGGGTTCAAAGGCATTATTTTTCTACGGGAAATGGTTCCTAACTTCTGGCAACACTCACAAGAAACACAATGACTATGAGAATCTTTAAACAACGAAGGCCAGTAAAATCCACACTGCAAAATCTTAGCAGTAGTCTTATTAGCACTAAAATGACCCCCACATGCATGTTCATTACAAAAGGAGATAATACTAGACTGGTCACTCTCAGATACACATCTCCTAATAATATGGTCCGGACAATACTTAAACAGATAAGGATCGTCCCAAAATAAATGCTTAACCTCGGCTAAAAACCTAGAACGATCTTGCTTGCCCCAATATTGAGGCATTCGACCAGTAACAAGATAATTCACTATATTTGCATACCAAGGTGATTGGGAAACAAAGAACAATTGTTCGTCAGGAAAACTGTCCCTTATAGGAAGGGAATTATTAGGGGAAATCACAACTAGCCTAGACAAGTGGTCTGCTACTACATTCTCTGTACCCTTTTTGTCTCTAATGTCTGGACAAAATTCTTATAACAAAAGGATCCATCTAATCAATCTAGGTTTGGTATCCGTCTTAGACAAAAGGTATTTCAAATCAGCATGATCAGTATAGATTACGATCTTAGAATCTAATAAATATGTTCTAGACTTATCCAAGGCAAACACGATGGCTAGCAATTCCTTCTCGGTAGTTGTATAGTTCATCTGGGCATCATTCAGAGTTTTGGTAGCATAGTAAATCACATGGATTAATTTGTTTTCTCGCTGACCTAGCACAACGCCTATAGCATAATATGAAGCATCACACATAATTTCAAAGGGTAGGTTCCACTTAGGTGCCTGGACTATCGAGGCAGTAGTGAGTAAAGTTTTAAGCTTATCAAAAGCCTTTAAGCAAGCATCATCAAAGACAAACTTAACATCTTTTGCAAAAAAATTGCAAAGAGGTCTCAAAATCAGGCTAAAATCCTTAATGAATCGACGATAAAAAACTGCATGCCCTAAGAATGACCTAATATCTTTTACGATTTTTGGGACCTGTAGAGTCTTAATAAGGTTAATTTTGGCTTTGTCTACCTCTATACCCTTTGAAGAAACGATGTGCCCTAAGACAATTCCTGATTCAACCATGAAATGGCATTTTTCCCAATTAAGCACTAAATTCTTTTCCTTACACCTAGTCAACACTAATGTCAAATGATGCAAGCACTCATCAAAAGAAGAACCAAATACTGAAAAATCATCCATAAAGACCTCTAAAAACCGTTCTACCATATCAGAAAATATGCTCATCATACAACGCTGAAAAGTCGCAGGGGCATTACATAACCCGAAAGGCATGCGTCTATACGCAAAGGTACCAAAGGGACAGGTAAAAGTGGTTTTCTCTTGGTCTTCTAGGGCAATAACGATCTGATTGTAACCGGAGTAGCCATCTAAGAAGCAATAGTGACTATGTCCAGCTAATCGCTCTAGCATTTGGTCGATAAAAGGAAGAGGAAAGTGATCCTTCCTTGTGACCTTGTTCAATTTCCTATAGTCAATACACACACGCCATCCCGTGGTCACTCGGGTTGGGATTAATTCATTATTATCATTCTGGACTACGATGATACCTGATTTCTTGGGGACAACCTGAACAGGGCTGACCCACTTACTGTCTGAAATTGGGTAAATAATACCCGCATCTAACAACTTAAGCACCTCTTTTCGAACTACCTCTTTCATTTTAGGGTTCAGTCGACGTTGCATCTCCCTAGAAGGTTTGGAGTCTTCCTCTAAATGAATATGATGCATACACACAGTATGACTTATACCCTTAATGTCTGCTATAGTCCACCCTAAAGCTTCCTTATTGTCTTGAAGTACTTTTACTAGCCTACTTTCCTGATCATTATCCAAATCGGAAGCTACAATCACAGGTAAAGTCTCAGATGGGCCTAAAAACACATACTGTAGAGTATCGCGTAGTGGTTTAAGGTCCAACTTTGGGGGCTCTTCTAAAGAAGGAATTAGGGTAGTCTCAGAAACTGGTAACGGTTCGAACCTAGATTTCCATCTATCAGTGTCTAACACAGGGGTAGAATCTAATAGAGCATTCACTTGTTCAATAGTGCTATCGTCATCAAAATCTAAACCAAAATGGGATAGACAACTTTCTAATGGGTCTTCAAATAAAATGTTTGGTAATGACTTCTGAACTAAGGCTTCTATCATGTTCACCTCTTCAACACATGTGTCATCTAGCTCATAAGGTAGCTTACTGACATTAAAAATGTTCATCTCTATAGTCATATTACCAAAGGATAAATTCATCACACCATTTCGACAGTTAATGATCGCATTCGACGTATCTAAAAACGGGCGACCTAAAATCACAGGTATCTGGTTCTCTGGGTCAGAGACTGGTGGAGTATCTAGGACCACGAAATCCAATGGATAGATAAACTTGTCGACCTCAATAAGGACATCCTCAATAACACCTCGAGGAATTTTAACAGACCTATCAGCTAACTGCAGTGTTATCTGAGTAGGTTTCATTTCACCAAGTCTTAGCTGTAAGTACACATGGTACGGAAGTAGGTTCACACTGGCTCCTAAGTCAAGTAAAGCTTTTTCTACCCGGTGTTTACCTATTGTACAAGCAATGGTAGGGGAACCTGGGTCTTTGTACTTTGGAGTTGTAGTGTTTTGAATAATTGAACTTACGTGACTAGATAAAAATGCTTTCTTATGGACGCTAAGTTTTCTCTTTCGCGTACACATATCCTTAAGGAACTTGGCATAAGCAGGAATTTGCCTAATTGCATATAATAAAGGAAGGTTTATGGTAACTTGCTTAAAAACCTCCAATATGTCATTAAAGTTCGATTCCTTCTTTGTTGGTACTAATAGCTGAGGAAATGGGGCTCTAGGAACAGAATCAGACCTCTCATGAACTGAGTTGGCATCATCAGAAATTTTATCAGTTTCGTTAGCTAGTTTTACTGAGAGGTGAACTACAGTATGTTCATTATCGGGCATGGTTACCTTATTGTCTACTATTCTACCACTCCTAAGGGTTCTAATAGCATTCAATTGATTCGATGGTTTTGTACCTACTTCATGAACTCCTCTAGGATTGGGATTAGTCTGACTAGGTAACCTACCATTATCTCTCTCACTTAAGGTCTTAGCTATTTGGCCGACTTGAAGTTCTAACTTAGCAAGGCTCTGAGCATTAGTTTGAAAATTCTGCTTAGTTTCCTGTTGAAAACTAACATGGCTCTGTGCTAAAATTTCCTGAGTTTTTGCTAACATCTTAGTAGATTCCTCTAAGCTAGTCGTTTTATTTTCTGGGCCTGATGTATTCCCAGTGTAGCCAAAACCTGGGGGAGCATTAGAATTATTAGACTGACCCTGACTTTGGCCCTTAGACCATGAAAAGTTCGGATGGTTTCTCCAACCAGGATTATAGGTTTCTGAATATGGGTCAAACTTCTGACGATTATCAAACCTAGTGTTATTATATAGAGCATTGGCTTGCTCTTCATTATTCTGGCCTTCCCAAAAAGGCTCCACTCTACCACTAGTGTTACCCACTTCTAACCTTTTCGCTATAGCATCAATTTTGGCATCTGATTCATAGCCTCCTTCTACCCTATTAACGTTTCCTCTGCCGAGAAGAATTTTTTTCTGGGGTCCCCTACTAATTTCACATTGTTGGGTCTTTTCGGCGACTTCATGCAAATATGTCATCGCGTCATCAACTATTCGGTTCTCAAATCCACCAGTACACATAGATTCTATTGTGGTTGTGGTGGGATAATCTAAACCCTCATAAAGGATCTGAACTAACCTAACCTTGTCTAAACCATGATGAGGACATTGGGATAATAAATCATTGAACCTTTCCAAATACCTATACAAAGTTTCTCCCTCCTGTTGAGAAAACGTGCAGATTTGCGTCCTAATAGACGATGTTTTGTTCCTAGGGAAAAACTTGTTCAAAAAGGCAGATGTAAGTTGTTCATACGTTTCGATTGACCCGGAAGCCAAACTATATAGCCACGATTTAGCTTTATCTTTCAGGGAAAAGGGGAATAACCTAAGTTTCAAAGCATCATCATCTAGGTTTCTAATCCTGAGAGTACTACAAATTTCCTCAAAGTCCCTAACATGAAAATATGGGTTTTCATTTTCTTTCCCTAAAAAGATTGGGAGCAGCTGTAAGGTCCCAGGTTTAAGTTCATAAGTTGCTTCCGTCTCAGCTAACCTGATACATGAGGGGCGAGTAGCCCTAGTTGGATTCAACAAAGCTTTCAAAGTTGCCATTTCTGGCGCTATCGGAGCAACAAGGATTCTCTCCTCAGTCAAAGGACGTTAAAAAATAGACTCTTCAAAAGTCGGACTCTCTAGATTAAGGTAATCGAGACGCTTCGAACTACTAGGTTTCTCTTTAACAAATCTACCTAATGCGTTTCTTTTACGTTCAGGCATACAATATAATTTTCTAAATTGGAAGGGTAAGCAAACACAAATCAGGGACGACTCAACCAAATCAAACCTATTGATTTCTAGCAAACAAAAATCATGATGGCCCCACTTAGATTGTTTCTAGACCAGCTTCTAATCCTTCGAACGGAAATTCGTTACAATTTAAGCAAACCCCTCTGGAATCAATCCGAGTTAAAGTAAATTGAATAGAGGCGAAGGAATCTCGGTGGATCTTTGATACCCAAGGGCTCACCGGTATTACAAGGCGGCGCAGTCACGCATTGAACTTACAGAAACCGTCAAGAACTTCGAAGTATGCTTAAAAGAGTAACCAATATTTTTCGAATGACTTTCCTATTAAGCTCGTTACCCTATCGGTCTCGTTCTAGTCAAAATTTTAGGCTTAGGTTCGCGTAGGTTACGTGTTCCTAAAGCGGGCAAGAAGAGAACGGTGATGAAATCCGAACCCTTATCTTGTATGGACAGACCTTGCCTTTTACTAGAAAAATAAATTTTCGTATTCATTCCTCAACATATATGCATATGAAGGAGTCCATTAACTCGCTGACAGGGGATTCGCGAGTGTTTAGAATCTTACCTCCCATTCCAGACGGGGGATGAATCGGTTGTAGTCGACTCGGGCCACTGACTCCGATGTCAAGTGTACAAACCTAAGGTGCAGAGACAATATCGTAATTGTCCCCCTTCTCTGCAAACAGTTTATATTTAAAGTACCCTTCCGTAGGGTAATAAAAAAAATAATGTCCCAAAGTCCAAAAGTCCAAAAAGAAAAGAAAAATTACAAAAATGATAAACCCTAATACAGTTTTTTTTTCTAAAAGAAAATAGACAAACCCTAGGCTAAAATTGTCTTCTTTTCTGTTCTTTTTGCTTTAATCTTTAACTCCAAGTCTTTATGAAATCACCAAACTCTTTGGCTTAATTTTCTTTATGATCCAGAACCTGTAGACACAAGATAAATACCCAAAAACATAAAAAAGAACAAAAATAAAAATAAATCTAAAACCCTAAAAACAAGTCCGCGTCGGCGGCGCCAAAAATTGATGTGATTTGTAGATAGTGGTAAAAAGTGATTCGATTCTCGAACTTGTGAAGGATAACTTTAGACTTAAATTCAAAACTAAATAGAAAACTCTCTAATAATTATAACAAACACCGACAAAGTTGGTACCAGTATTAAAAGAACACTGAGGCTAAGATTCCACTATTTTCCAAGTTCAAAGTGATTTGGTCCAAATATTTATATTCATGCAATTTTCTCGTTTAATCTGATTCTAAAATATTACAACTAATAGATTTTCAAAAGTAATAATTGTAAATACCAAGTATGAAGCATCAAGAGTCTATAAACTAAACATACTCCATCAAAATAGATCACAATCACTCAAATAAAAATCATATTCAATAATAGTTCAAGGAAAATAATCATAATAATAATTGCAATAAATTAAATAAAATAGATTGTACCGCTTTTTATTGGAAAAATATCTTCCTCTATCTCCTCAGCAATGGGGTTTAGCTCCTTATATTATTCACGTTCTCAAAATAGGTGTTTATAGCTCAAAAGTGTGAAAAACAAGAGAAAACTAATAAAGCAAACAGTTTGCAACGCTAGAAAGGCGTTACAAACAGACTGTTACAATGGGTTTCGAACTGTTACAGAGAAAAGATGACAAGCTTGTGATATATGAGATCTGTTGAACAGCGATACTTCTGTTGTGTTGTTTGAATAAGACTGCCTCTGCGACTGTCCTCCTTTGTCCAATGTTCTTCAGCTTCTCTTCTTCACTAGCAGCAGGTGAATATTCCTTCAACTTCACCTACGCTTCTCTGCTCCGATTCTATCGACCCCCAAACTCTAGACCCTCTTTTCTTAATACTCCTCCAAGACTATATATACACCACAGTCCAAGAATATTGCTTCGAAATCTTTTTTCTTTCACCAAAAGACTCGGGATTTTTCCTTTTTCTCTCTACTTACGCGTTTACAATAGGAGCTGAGTTATTCCAAAGGTAAACTCAAGTCAGAAGAAAAGATATTCTCCCTGATTTCCTCCATGTAACTTCCATACTCCAACCAATTCTCTTTCCCTGTTTAACCGAGAAAATATTAGACTTCCCTTTCCTTACGATTCTAAAACAGTATCTTCCCTGTTTTGATTAAAACCCTCTTTAGTAAATATAGGATGCGATCCTAGACGTACATATACTCTCTTCATATATCACGTATCTTCCCAAATCATCAACAGGCCCGACAAAGTTTCCACCTCTTCTGTTTTATCCAAAACCCATGTAGATTTCCTTTTTTCACGTAACGGAAGTCATTACCAAGCCTGTGCTGTCCTAACAGACTAATTCGAACTCAATCCAGCGAAAAAGTCCAATAATAGATCGCTTGAATCTTTCCCAGAATTTCACGCGGTGGCTGTAATTTTTCCCGCCAATTTGCCAACTTTGAACTGTGAAGAAGAGATGTCCCCTAACCTCTGATGGGGTGTCTTTATCAGCTGGGTGCCCTGGGGTGCAAACAGCAAGTGGGTGTCCCTTAGTAATTAAGATGCCCCTTATCCAAACTGAGAGTCCGAATAGTAACTTTCTCCCACGAGATCAAATACCACTTTTCGATCCAATTTTCCCGCAAAAACTTATTTCTCCAAAAACACCTACAAAGACATAAAATAACCAAATAAGTACAAAATCGAGCACTAACAATATATACAATTGAGATCAAAATAGACATAAGCGCGTCTATCACTAGCCTACTACAACTAACTTCGGTCTGAACTGTAGTTGAACCCCAATCAATCCCACACTGATCCAAGGTACAGTTGCGCTCCTTACATCTGATCCCAGCAGGATACTACACACTTGATTTCTCTAGCTGATCTCACTCACAACTAAGAGTTGCTATGACCCAAAGTCGAAGACTTTAACAAACAAATCTGTATCACACAGAAAAGTCTACGGTAATAGATAAATTTGTCTCCCACTGAAATACCTACGAGTTTTGTTCCGTCTTTTGATAAATCAAGGTGAACATGAACCAATTGATAAAACAGACTTATATTCTTGAAGAACAGCCTAGAATTATCAATCACCTCACAATAATCTTAATCGACTAGCTAAAGAAGATATTGTGGAATCACAAACTATGAGATGAAGATGTTTGTGACTACTTTTATATCTTGCCTATCGGAGAAATCAATTTCAAGCCAATCTTACGATTGTACTCAAATACGATAGAAACAGCAAGATCATATCACACAACTACAAGAAAAGTAGTATCGGTCTGGCTTCACAATCCCAATGAAGTCTTCAAGTCGTTAACCTACAGGGTATCGTTAGAAACCTAAGGTTAAAGGAGAATCGACTCTAGCAAATACAACTAGTATCACACAGGAGGTGTAGGTATTAGGTTTCCCAGTTGCTAGATTTCTTCTTTATATAGTCTCTCAAATCAGGGTTTGCAATCAATGTTAGCTTAGTAATAAAGCATTCAATATTCACCGTTAGATGAAAACATGATTAGATTCAAGCTAATATCTTTCAACCGTTATATCGAAACTTAGCTTGTTACACACAAATGAAATGAACGTTTATTTAGGTTTGTGTAACCATAACCAAACATGTTCACTTAGTTGGTTAAATAGTACTTAACCAAATGGTTAGACGTATGAGCACTTTCATATCAACCATATTCTTCTTTACCTCAACTAGTTCAAATGACTCAAATGAACTAGTTAGAGAGTTGTTTAATTGCTTAGATCTTGTAGAAGTATACAAGACACAATCAAAGCAAAAACAATTTGATTCACTCGAATCGATTCATGAACTTTATAGCCACGGTTTGCAAATATGCATTCCTTAGTTTATATAAGTTTAAGTTCACGAATAATCGTTTTAAGAAAATAACCAACTTAAGTATGCATACTGGTACACGGACTTAAGTACCCGGAATAAGTTTGTTTTTAGTTCAGAAACTACTGCAGAAATTCATGGGATGTGAACCTCCGACAGTACTGGTACGCGGACTTTAGTTCTGGTTTTCCTGAGCAGCAAAGTACGCATACTTTGGTTCAAGGAATAAGGACTTACACATGTATGAGTTATCACACAATGTTTATACCATTTCAAGGTTATATTTTAAACTCTTATTTCAATCATTGAAACATTCTTAGAGGACGTTATATAGCTGTTATTCACAAGCTATTTATCGTCAAAGCGATTTTCAAGTAATTGAAACTAATATTACTTTCGTCACTAGTAAAGATGAACTTGGCCAAAGCGAAGGCCTACCAACACATATTTTGAGAAATCGATAAGCAAGATAAACTCGGCTCGAAATAACAAATGTGTATAATCATAGTCTATATAGCAATACGACCTTTGTCTCAATATCTTACTATAATAAAAAAAATGGGTCTTTTTGGTGGTCATGTGCACCTGATAAGTCAAAAATTGGTAGGATTAGAAGATGCCTACAACAGTAAAATGCAAGTGCACAGTGTCTACTATGTAAAACAGGCAAATACAGGTCAAACCCACAGAGACTAGGTTGGTGTGTAATTGTCTTTAAGTCTTGCTATACTGATTTAGATCAAACAGGGAGCTGTCGATACGACGAGATAATTTATTTTTATGAGATTTAAACGAAAGAAAAGAAATGTAAATGAAATAAGAGATTAAACACTTGATAAGAAGGCACTAGGGCAATTGACTTCACCACTTAACCTACACCAGATTATTCAGATAATGAAACTATTCTTGTTCCTTATAGTAGACAGCGGAGAAGATTCGAGTCTTCCGCATATCCAAGGATATCTTCAAATGGATGATTTAACATCAACTAAGGTATTAATCCCTAGCATTAGCTGTCTTATTACAGCACAACTAATCACAGATTAACAACAATCAATTAGGCACAAGTTGAAGTACAACATAGAATTATTCTGACTACCTAGGTTGCATAAAAAACAAGGTGAAAGTAATATGTTGTAACACAAGATTAAATTTATCCTTACTCATTCAAGCCCAACAAGAACAATAACATCAGCACAAATATCCTAGAGTTAAATTAAGGGCTTCATCTAAACCCTAGCTTATAAACTTAGAACATAGCAAAAAAATGAGACATATGAAATTCAAAGATGGATAAAATCATTCATGCAAATTTCTTTCGTCAACTGATTTCTACAAGACCAGTTTTGGAGAAGATAAGTTACAACTGATTTCTACCTATGACCCTTCTCCTTTTTTCTATCAATACACAAAGACAACCCCTATTTATACATCAGCTTCACCCTAAATTGGGTTTTTAATATCTCTATCCGTACAACTGAAATTAGGGATTGAAATAGGGATTTGAGATGTCAATCACTCACTCAATGGTACATAACAACTGATTTTCGCTCCACTGTGGTCACCCACTTCATTATCATCAGAATCAGGCTGCTGCTGAGGGACTTCCACAGTTGTTTCGTACTTCTCTTCACTCACAATTTCAGAATTCTTCTCTTTTGTAACTCAATAAATGATACCGTGAATTTAGTATATGGGTAAAGAGGTACAGGGAGAGGCGAACCGAGTGATTTGACAACAAAGAGAGTTGGTAATTTAGAATCATGTCTGCATAGTTGAGAGAGTATGGGCAATGGTGTCGATGGTTTGAGAAGATAGGTTTTCTATTTTTCTTCTGATTTTGAGAACGAAAACGGATAGTGAAAAGGAAGTTACTTTGGTGTTAGGCATGTGTATCTTGTTTAGATGTTCACGGTTGAGATTTGTTGACTTCTTTGACTTCACACATGACCAGAGCACTTTAGACCATTGATCAGACTTAATTAATTTTTGCAATCCTTGACCAAAAATATTTGTTTCATCCGCATACAGCTCCTTTGCGTTGTGGTGCGACATTGCCACTTATTCTTATGCTCCCTTTTGCAGTTTCACTGACCTCTTGTTTACCATTTATTCAACCACCTAAAACACAACACAAAAAGAGATTATTTCGACAAAATTACCCATTAAAAGAGATGTACTCAAGATATTAGATTTTTCGCAAAATAGAACATGAAGGCATTAAATATGTGATAACACACAACAAAAAGATCTAGAAATATGCATTATTAGGCACCAATCATACCCCCAAACCTGAATTTTGCTCGACCTCGAGTAAAGGTTTGCTTAGAACACACCCAAAAAGTTCTAGGAGAAAATATAAGCTCAGATTCCATGAAATTTGACATGTGCAATTCAGTTTCAGCTCATAGCAATTGGATATATCAATCTAGCTTTCAAAGGCACAATTTCATCACTTGAACGACTATGGACATGTGATAAGAGTGTGAAGTGCATCTAACTTAGACATGAATAGAAAATGGTTTGTTGTAAGAAGTTATGACTACCAATTACTAAGAGATAGTTTTCAGGCTAAGAACTGAATTCAAAGCCAAGCTAGTTGTCCGGCTTTACGAAAATTGTGAATATTCACCTAAGAGTTGGTGATATTTCAGCTTACCCGCGTTGTACATCGATGGCTACACCCTCCTTGCTTATTACAAGACTATTTACAAGATATAAAAAAAAAGGAATATTGATTATATATTTACATTGACTGCTTTCTTGATTTAAGGCAAGAGAAAATCTTTAACTGAAACAGAACATAACAGACAATGGATACTTTTTTTTTGGGATACTGAATTTTCTTTTCTTTCTGATGACTTTTTTTTTTCTTTTTTTTTTCTTTGGAATGATGAAAGATACATACACAAGACACAACAAACTTTACACAAAAACAGAAAAAAAATGGATCACATGAAAATTTTAGCAAGAGGTAGCCCTTTTCGATGCACCCGGTCAAATTCAATGGTTTCTTTTCTTAATGTATCCTCCAACTTCTATCCCAGCCAACCAAGAGCAAGCTAGTCAAGTCTCATTCAGTATTCTAGATGATTGGCATCCTACTTAACCTATGAAACACCGACGCTATACACGCTCGGTAGATCGTGCATGTGCAAATTTTCTATATCACATGTGAATTATGCTGGAATCACGGGTGCCTCATCATCTAGACTAAGAACCCTAAGTTATCATATACATACACATATATCACAAATCAAGGTAACTGAGCTTCATTTTCCATTTTCCATTTCATTTTTTTTTTACAAGTTCTAACATGCTTACTACAAAGTTCCTGTGGTCTACCTACACCCCCCAACCTAAACTAAACAGTGTCCGCAATGTTCAAAAATTGGAAATCATACCAGGAAGACCATGCAGAGTAGAGATAAGGAGAGAGTGTACCAAATGTGAAGAGTGTTTCCCAAATAGAAACGAGTGCTTGGAAAGAAAACATCAAGGTAGAATGATAAGGATAGACATCCAGTTAGCATGCAACAGAACTGTATACTGCAGGGAGAACAAGATGCTACAACTGAAACTTGATAGAGAGAAAGAAAATGGAACCCTTCACCTGATTTATGTACAAGGGTGAACTAGTTCAGTCCACATAAATGGGATCTTCCAAATCAGTTGTTTCGATTTCAGGTGGGATTGGTTCAAGGAGAACGTCTTTAGTCTCTGCCCATTGACTTTGAAGACGTTCTTATTTGCTACATCTTCGAGTTCTACAGCGCACCAAGAACGGGCCTGTCCATCTCGAACACAATTTACCTGGAAAAAGATGCAAACGCGAATTGTACAACAAGACTTTTTGGCCAAGTTTGAATAACTTGCGCAAAATGCGCTTGTCATGGAACACTTTCATTTTGTTCTTGTACAGCTTAGCACTGTCATAAGCATCATTTCTCAGTTCTTCCAACTCATTGAGCTGAAGTTTCCCTTGAGTACATGTTTTATCAAGAGAAAAGTTAAGTATCTTGATAGCCCAATAAGCTCGATGTTCTAACTCCACAGGTAAATGACAAGGTTTTCCATACACAAGACGGTAAGGGGACATGCCAATAGGGGTTTTATAAGCTGTTCTATAGGCCCATAAAGCATAATTCAAATGTAATGACCAATCTTTTCTAGACGGGTTAACCGTCTTTTCAAGAATATGCTTAATCTCCATATTAGAAACCTCTACTTGGCCGCTAGTTTGTGGATGGTATGGGGTTACAACCTTATGAGTTATGCCATACTTGCGTACTAAAGACTTAAAAGACTTATTGCAGAAATGTGAACCATTGTCACTGATTATAGCTCTAGGTGTGCCAAAACGAGAAAAGATGTATTCTTTTAGGAACGAAAGTACCACCTTGTGGTCATTTGTTTTGGTTGCAATCGCTTCTACCCACTTAGAAACATAATCAACAACGACAAGGATGTACAACTTACCTTCAGAATTAGGAAATGGTCCCATGAAGTCAATTCCCCACACATCAAACAGTTCAACAATCAAGATGGGGTGTAATGGCATCATGTTTCTCTTTGTAATACTTCCTAGTTTCTGACAGCGTTCACAAGCAACACAATAATCATGACAGTCTTTAAACAAAGATGGCCAATAAAACCCACACTGCAAGACTTTTGCAGCAGTTTTCTTGGCACTTAAATGGCCTCCACATGCTTGGTCATGACAGAAAGATATCACATCTTTCTGTTCAATGTTGGGGACACATCTCCTAATGATTTGGTCGGGGAAGTACTTAAACAGGTATGGGTCATCCCAAAAGAAGTGATTAACTTCATACAAGAACTTAGAACGGCCTTGTCTAGACAAATGCAACGGCATTCTACCTGTAGAAATGTAGTTAACAATGTCGGAAAACCAAGGAAACTCAAATACAAGCATCAATTGTTCATCAGGAAATGATTCTCTAATCAGCACAGACTCATCAAAAGACTCAACATTTAACCTAGACAAGTGATCAGCAACCACATTTTCAGAACCTTTCTTATCTCGAATTTCGAGATCGATTTCCTGCAATAAGAGAATCCATCGGATAAGACGGGCTTTAGCATCCTTCTTAGAAAGAAGGAATTTCAAAGCAGCATGATCAGTGTAAATGATAACCTTAGAATCTATCAAGTATGACCTGAACTTGTCCAATGCAAAAACAACAACAAGCAACTCCTTCTCAGTAGTTGTATAGTTAAGTTGAGCATCATTAAGGGTTTTGCTAGCATAATATATGACATATGGAAGTCTATCGACGCGTTGTCCTAAAAAAACACCAACATCAAAATCAGAAGCATCATACATAAGTTCAAATGTCAATTTCCAGTCAGGTGGTCTGACTATAGGGGCTGAAGTTAGAAGAGTTTTGAGTTCCTCCCAAGCACGCACGCAAGCATCATCAAATATAAAAGCAACATCTTTACCAAGTAGATTACACAGAGGCCTTGAGATCTTACTGAAATCTTTAATGAATCTATGGTATAAACCAGCATGGCCTAAAAATGATCTAATCTCCCTCACAGAGCGAGGCTGTGGCAAGTGTTGAATGAGGTCAACTTTAGCTTTATCTACTTCTATGCCTTTTTCAGAGATGATATGTCCTAGAATTATGCCTGAATTCACCATGAAATGACATTTTTCCCAATTCAAAACCAAATTTTTTTCTTTACATCTAATCAGCACAAGAGTGAGATGGTTCAAATATTCATCAAAAAAAGATCCAAACACAGAGAAATCATCCATAAAGATCTCAAGGAAATTATCTATCATGTCAGAAAAATGCTCATCATACAACGTTGAAATGTGGATGGGGCATTACACAACCCAAAGGGCATACGACGTTAAGCAAATTTTCCAAATGGACATGTGAATGTAGTCTTTTCCTGATCTTCAGGTGAAATATGAATCTGGTTATAACCAGAAAAGCCATCTAAGAAACAATAGTAACTATTCCTAGACAATCGTTCTAGCATTTGGTCTATGAATGGAAGAGGGAAGTGGTCTTTCCTTGTTACTGTGTTCAACTTCCTATAATCGATGAAAACTCGCCACCCTGTGGTTACGCGAGTAGGGACTATATCATTCTTTTCGTTCTGAACAAAAGTAATACCCGACTTTTTGGGCACAACTTGAATGGGACTAACCCATTTGTTATCTGAAATCGGGTATATGATACCCCTATCAAGTATTTTCAAGATCTCACCCTTAACAACATCTCTCATGTTAGGATTAAGTCTCCTTTGCATTTCCCTAGATGGTTTAACATTTTCTTCAAGATTTATATGATGCATGAAAACAGTGGGACTTATGCCTTAAGGTCTGAGATGGTCCATCCTAGGGCTTCTTTATGATCCTTAAGTACTTCTAAAAGCTTACTTTCCTGTTTTATATGTAACGCAGATGAAATGATTACAGGCAAAGTCTTGGAAGATCCCAAAAATGCATATTTAAGAGTATCAGGAAATGGTTTCAGTTCAAGCTTTGGTGGCTCAATAAGAGATGGAATAGACTTGGAATCAGAAGGTGAGAGAGGTTCCACTTTAGTCTTCCATTTAGTGATGTCCATATGAGGTACAGATTCGAGCAAAGAGTGGACTTCACTAATGTACTCAGCATCATACAGATCCAAATTAAAATTTTCCATACATGCTTGCAAAGGATCAACTGATAAAGTGTTAGATAGTGAATCTTGACTCAAGATTTCAATCATATTAATTTCATACACATCATTATTATCAAGATCCATAGTCTGTTGACTAACATTAAACATATTCAATTCCACGGTCATGTTACCAAACGACAGTTTCAACACACCATTACGACAGTTTATAATTGCATTGGACGTCACCAAGAATGGACGTCCTAAAATGAAAGGAATGTGACAGTCAGGGTTTTGCACAGGTTGAGTATCTAAAACAATGAAGTCCACGGGAAAATAAAACTTATCAACCTTGATTAAAACGTCCTCAACCACACCACGAGGAACTTTGACAGATCGTTCTTTCAATTGCAGATTTATAGGTGTTGGTTTTAACTCTCCAAGACCTAACTGCACATATACCGAATATGGCAGTAGGTTAACACTTGCTCCTAAGTCTAATAAAGCCTTATCGACCGTATGGTCGCCTATAGTGCAAGTAATTGTTGGACAACCTGGGTCTCTAAACTTAGGTGGAGTCTTATTTTGAATGATGGAACTCACCTGCTCAGCTAGAAAAGCACGTTTGTGCACATTAAGCTTGCGCTTTTGTGTACACAAATCCTTAAGGAATTTAGCATATGCAGGGATTTTCTTAATTTCCTCGAGAATTGGGATGTTGATCTTAACTCGTTTGAACATCTATAACATCTCATTGTAATGGGTGCTTTTCTTTTTCTGCACCAACCTTTGAGTAAATGGAGCAACAGGAACATTAGTTGGTAAATAAACATTAACATCAGTAAAAAAATTATATTTACAAACATGCTCAAATTCATTTTCTACAATGGATGTTTTCTGTGGCGTTGCATGCAATGATGAGTCTGACTCAGACTCACTGGTTTGTGGTACGCCTACGTTGTTATCAACAACTTTACCACTACGAAGAGTGGTGACAACATGTGCAGTCTCATTACAAGTAGATGTACTTGCCTGAAATGTGCCTTTCGGGTTTTGTTGAGGCTGACTTGGGAACTTACCCTTTTCCCTTTCAATAAGCGCATCACAGATCTGACCCATCTTAAGTTCTAGACTAGTAAAACGTTGGTCAGCGGTCTTCTGATTTTTCAAAAGATTTCGGGTCAACAGACCGACACTTTCTTCAATGCTAGACAATTTTTTCTCAGAAGGGTGTTGTGTGTACGACTGCATTTGGGGGTTTCTAGGGTATGAATATCCTTGTGTGTTTCCTGGTGTACCCCCTTGTACAGGTCCCTTGGAACATGAAAAGCTAGGGTGGTTTCTCCACCCTGGGTTGTAAGTCTGAGAATAGGGATTATTCTCTTGCTTATGATACAACGCATTGGCCTGTTCAAGTCTAGATTCCTGAAATGCAAGTATTTCTGGACAACTGTCCACTAGATGGTCAGAACTATTACATGCAGCACAAATAGACATTTCGACATGGTTACGGAGAGTAGTGGCAGAAGGTTTCACATTCTTCTGCAGCTCTAGCGCTTCTATTCTCCTTGCCAACGAGGCGATTTTCACATTTCCCTCAAAGTCAGACTCAATCCTATGAACATCAGCTACAGGGGAAGTCTTCCTAGGTTCACGAATGGACTCCCACTGCTGAGTCTTTTCAGCAACTTCAATTAGGAAAGTCCAAGACTCCTCAGCACTTTTGTCAATAAATAAACCATTGCACATTGACTCAACTGTTGTTCGGGTGGAAACATAAAGACCTTCATACAAAATTTTCACAAGTCTCCATTTTTCTAAACCATGGTGAGGAGACTGAAGCATTAATTCATTAAACCTTTCCAAATACTTGGCTAAAGTTTCACCCACTAATTGCACAAAGCTATTCAGACTTTGACGAATGGTCGCAGTCTCGTGATTTGGGAAGAACTTTCTGAAAAATTCTTTCGTAAGATTATCCCATGTCCTAATTGACTGTGGCTGCAGGGCATATAACCAAGACTTGGCCTTTTCTTTCAAATAGAAAGGAAACAATCTCAATTTCAGGGACTCTTTCGGCATTTGAGTGAAACACAGAGTCCCACAAATCTCTTCAAACTCTCTCACGTGGTGGTAGGGGTTTTCAGCATCAACCCCTCGAAACACAGGGAGCATATGTATTGTGCTCGCCTTTAACTCAAACTGACCAGCAGTTTCTGGTAAAACAATGCAAGAGGGCTGGCTTGCCCTTGTCGGGTACATGTAATCCTTGAGAATGCGGGGTATTTCTTCACCCATTGTCTCAGGTTGGTCAGGGTTGTCTACTACAGAAATGGGGATTTCAACTACGTCCTCTCGCTGAATTCTAACTAGATGGTTAGTTTGGTCACGGAAAGAAACAATCGTATCCCAGCAGACACACCATTCAACATGTTATAACACCCAGAAATATCAACAAGTACAAAAGTCAGGTCAAAGATGAAGCTTACGATAAAAAGATTCGCGGACTTAGGTACACAAACACAGAAATTTTGCAGAGATGATATGCACAGTGAAGTAACAATTCAGCAGCAAATAAGTTACTCAAATTTCACAAGATCATGAAAAGTTGTTATATGTTGCAGGGGTTTTGACAGGGCTATGTAAATCAACTAGTTTTATCAGTCAAACATCATATATCACTCACACAATCTTCAGGTAAAAACAAGGGTGGAGATACAATACCGCCGGTATAAAACCGGGTTTAGGCAATACAACAGATTTTCATGCTCCCCTTTCTTTGGCTTGAACAGCAGCACCACAGGTACCTGGTTATTTAGAAAAGAATTTCAATTCCCAGAAATGTGCAGTTTCAAACAATATCGATATTAGTATAAGCAACTGAGAGTAATTTACTGCATGACAATGAGTTATTCCACTTGGTTGTTCAGGGCAGTCCGAATGCAAGAATCAAATTGAAAAGTTACAAAGTGCAGAAATTTGATATTTTACAGGGGAAAGTGAATAGCTTGTATGTTTATTTGGACCTACAAGGGGTTGACATAGTATGCAGCTATGGAAAAAGTACAAATGTAAGAAGAGAAAAAGAAAGTGCGAAATGCAAGAATACTGGATATATTACAGATGATGAATACTGTAACTGGTAGTGACCTAGCAAAACCATACACAACAACAAAATACTTACAATTACTGGAACAGGAAAAGGGAAGCTACAGATTATGCTAAATGATGAAAGCTTTAAACTAAAACAATATTCAAAAATAAAAAAAATGAAGCTAGCCTAATCAATGGAATAATTGAAGATAAAAAGCTACAGTTATCAATACAAGGCTAAGATGCAGTTTTATATAGACAAATGGATTATGCTGGACATGAATTGCAGATTATTCTATGTTATGCTAATACAATACAACAGCTGAGCAACACCTTCAGGAGATTTCAACTATCTCATGATACTTCAACTCAAGTCAGGCTTGCAGATGGTGACAACACACAGCTAAAACACTTCAAAGTACTTACAGACTCCTCTATGTCTAATTTACTGATGAAATTTTTTAGTCTAAGGGATAGCAGGTGATGACAAAGAGCTTTAACTATGACAGAGACAGGATATATGAACTGATGGATTAATGCTAAGTTACACTACATTAGAAAAAGTAAATCTAAACAAGTATATGTACAATCTACAGATGCAGATTATTATGAGATGCAAATAATTAGTATTTACAGGCTAAAATGCAGTTGATAGAATATTCTACCAAGTACAATTGAAAGAGAATTTTAACAGAGTCACTATCTAGGCTACATGATTATGCAAACGTAATGCAAGATATTGCTAAATGATGCTTCTTATAAGAGAAAAATCTATGATTACTTCAGAATAAAATGTAATGTTGCTGACTAATATGTTGAGATACACTTATGTAAATGAAGTAAAGAGAGAAACCAAAATTTACAGCACGCAAACAGGTGCAGACAGCACAACCAAAATACTACTCAGAGATTAACACAGTATGTTACAACAATAACTAAATTATGCTAGAGTACGTCACACGAGCTACGGAGTTACACTACAGATGGATTGCTCAACTAAGTTACACTACAATATTCACAACTACTGAAACGATAAAAGGGAAAGGGAAGCTACAAAACAACACTTGCAGGCTGAAAGAAATGGCAGAAAAGTTAACACATATACAAACTAAACTAGACACACTTATAAAACAATAATGTAGTTACCCTAATTGAAAACAAGATGCAAGAATGCAATTGATACTGAAAATCAGAACCTACAGCTAGAAGCTGAGATGCAAAAATTTATCTGGAAAACAAGAACTATTTTTTTTTACCACTAATATGAACATGCACAGATTTATGTTTATAACTGAGATGGTGAAAGATGCGGCTAAAAACTGACAAATTTACAACTAAAATGCCGAGTGTAACTAGTTACAAATGCTAATGGTTCAAAGATGATGCAGCTGACACTAATACTAAGTTTATAAGAACAAATGGATTATATGAGGAGTGACTACGGAAGCCTCGAAAGCTACAGTAATATAATGGAGAAAATTAAAACTATAGATGGTAGTAAAGAACTAAGATGCAGTCAACACACTAGAAAGCTACAGATTTTTTTTTTTAGAATAACTATAGAGTACACTAAAGAGATGAGACAGAAATTTTATACACAGATGGTTGAAATAACGAGTTAAACTAATGACAGACAAGCTATAACTAGAACTAAAACAAATATATACGAAACTTGAGCTAAAACCAGCAAGATTAAGCCAAAGAAACAATTACACCGCTACCGAGTCCCCTGGAGCGGCGCCAAAAACTTGGTAGGATTAGAAGATGGCTACAATATTAAACTGTAAGTGCACGGTGTCTACTATATAAAACAGGGAAAATACAGGTCGAATCCACAGAGACTAGGTTGGTGTGCAATTGTCTTCAAGTCTTGCTATACTGATTTAGATCAAACAGGGAGCTGTCGATACGACGATATAATTGATTTTTATGAGATTTAAACTAAAGAACAGAAATGTAAATGAAATAAGAGATTAAACACTTCATAAGAAGGAACTAGGGAAATTGACTTCACCACTTAACCTACACCAGATTATTCAGATAATGAAACTATTCTTGTTCCTTTTAGTAGACAGCGGAGAAGATTCGAGTCTTCCGCATATCCAAGGATATCTTCAAATGGATGATTTAACATCAACTAAGGTATTAATCCCTAGCATTAGTTGTCTTATTACAGCACAACTAATCACAGATTAACAACAATCAATTAGGCACAAGTTGAAGTACAACATAGAATTATTCTGACTACCTAGGTTGCATAAAAAACAAGGTGAAAGTAATATGTTGTAACACAAGATTAAATTTATCCTTACTCATTCAAGCCCAACAAGAACAATAACATCAGCACAAATATCCTAGAGTTAAATTAAGGGCTTCATCTAAACCCTAGCTTATAAACTTAGAACATAGCAAAAAAAGGAGACATATGAAATTCAAAGATGGATAAAATCATTCATGCAAATTTCTTTCTTCAACTGATTTCTACAAGAACAGTTTTGGAGAAGATAAGTTACAACTGATTTCTACCTATGACCCTTCTCCTTTTTTCTATCAATACACAAAGACAACCCCTATTTATACATCAGCTTCACCCTAAATTGGGTTTTTAATATCTCCATCAGTACAACTGAAATTAGGGATTGAAATAGAGATTTTAGATGTCAATCACTCACCAAATGGTACATAACAACTGATTTTCGCTCCATTGTGTTCACCCACTTCATTATCATCAGAATCATGCTGCTGCGGAGGGACTTCTACAGTTGTTTCGTACTTCTCTTCACTCACAATTTCAGAATTCTTCTCTTTTGTAACTCAATAAATGATACTGTGAATTGAGTATAGTACAGGGAGAGGCGAACCGAGTGATTCGACAACAAAGAGAGTTGGTAATTTAGAATCATGGATGCACATTTGAGAGAGTATGGGCAATGGTGTCGATGGTTTGAGAAGATAGGTTTTCTATTTTTCTTCTGATTTTGAGAACGAAAAGGGATAGTGAAAAGGAAGTTACTTTGATGTTAGGAATGTGTAGCTTGTTTAGGTGTTCACGGGTGAGATTTGTTGACTTTTGTGACTTCACACATGACCAGAGCACTTTAGACCATTGATCAGACTTGATTAATTTTTGCAATCCTTGACCACAACTATTTGTTTCATCAGCATACAGCTCCTTTGCGTTGCGGTGCGATATTCCCACTTCTTCTTACGCTCCCTTTTGCAGTTTCACTGACCTCTTGTTTACCATTTATTCAACCACCTAAAAAACAACACAAAAAGAGATTATTTCGACAAAATTACCCATTAAAAGAGCCTCGCGTTTTTAGGGGCCACTCAAAAGGATTTAGGGGCCATCAATTTATACCCATCCAAAGACTCTAGTTAAGGGGTACCCTATATGATATTGAAGTTACATAAATGCCAATCTGGTAAAACCGTATAAAAACCAAATCAAAAAAAATTCTACTCATTTCAACTCTTCTTCTTCCAGTCTCATATCTTCCGATTGTGGAAGAAAAAAAACTTTCCCTCGTTCAACCGAAACATCGCCGCGAATTGTAAAATCAAAACATCGTCGATTCGTTTATAAAACAATGGATAAGGGAAATGAAACCCACAGACCTAGAACCAAAAATGTTGCTCGGGGTATCGATCCAAAGATTGGGATTTTAGCAAGAAATAAAGAAATTCTTGCTGCAAATGAAGAAGAACGCGAAGAACGCGAAGAAGAAGTACCCGGCAATGTAGTCGGTGGTGGCGATTCCGATAGTCAAACACTTCGTCAACTTCAAATGGCCCCAATTAGGTAAGAATCTATCATTTTTGGTGTTTATTTCGTTTTAATTCGACGAATCGAGAAAAAAAATTTCTAGGGTTTTCGGTTTTTTATCCAGATTCGGGCGATATTCATGCTTATTTACTTCCGAATGTAGTCGTGTTCTTCGTTTCTCAAGAACATCGACAGTATTCAGGAGATATATTTGTTGGTTATCTGCCGAATATTGTTGGCCATATCTTGCTGGATACAAACTGGTAATAATCGGTAGTTTGATGAATTTTTTGGCTTCCGAATATATTTAAGTAGACACACAGTATTCGGAAGTACACTCACTACCGAATATATATATTGAAAAAATCTCAAAATTTCTGATATAGGAAAAATCTCATTTTGGGGCCAGTATTTATTCGGAAGACAATATAATTTTTTATACCTCCGATTGTGTAGGATAAAATTTTAGAGTTTCTAAACTTCAGTTGATGAATATTCGGTTGTAAACATGTTTAGTTATATTCCGATTATTTTTCATTCGGGAAAAATATGTGTCTTCTTACTTCCGAATTTGTTTATTCGGGTTATAGTTTTGTACTTTTTCTTCCGATTGTGTAGGATGAAAAATTTAGAGCTTCTGAACTCCAATTGATGCATATTCGGTTGTAAATATGTTTAGTTAGATTTCGATTGTTTTTTATTCGGGAACAGTATGTGTATTTTTACGTCCGAATGTGTACATTCGGGTTATATTTCCATAATTTGTCTTCCGATTGTATAGTTTGTAAATATTGTTCCTTTCTTTGTTGTTTAGACAAAGTCGAGAAAGGAGGAAGAAAGTGACATCTAGTGCTAGGAGGGAAAGGAGCGCCAAAGATAATTCAAGTGCTCAACAAAGCTTACAAGAACAAAGCAGTCAACAAGGAGTGCAACCAAGTGCTGAACAAAGTGTAGAACAACAAGGCAGTGAACAAGGGTTGCAACCAAGTGTTGAACAAGCCGCTCAACAAAGTGCAGAACCATCTGCTCCACAAGTTACACCCCACCATGAAATTGAACCAGTTGATCCAGTGCCAAGAGTAGAAGAAGAAGGACAACCAAGTGGTACCCAAAAAGCCAAAAAAGGAAAAGATGGTGTAAAGAAGGATATTGCTAAGAAAGCATCACATCTTGTCCCTCAGCACTTTAAGAAGAAGGGTATTCCAGCAGGCACAATCCTTGGGCTACCGGCGGATGGAGGAAAATTGCTATTTGGATACAAAGACTCATGGGCCAGAGAAATATACGAAACCGAGGTAATAAAATTACTATTTTTTATTAATGTATTGTCTATGTGTTATATCGTAGTATTTGTATTAAGGATTTTTTTATGTACTTTAATAGGATCATCAAGATGCGGTCCGTCTACTCAAACCTACCGTCGCACCAACAAAAATGCTTGTGTGGCCTTTATCCGGTGAATGTGAAAGGTTCAAGTCAATTGTTGCCAACTCGGGGTTAGCTAATGCCGCCGAGAATTCATTGTTGGAACATGATCGTGTGGCCATATCGGCGTTCGTGGAGAGAATGTATCCTGAGACCGATACTTTCCATATGCCGTTTGGGGAGATGACGATTACTCCGGATGATGTTGTGCAGATTCTTAACCTTCCCGACCAAGGCACAGCTGTGTAGTTTAACTACACAAAGAAGTTAAGTTGGGCACAACTTTATGCTCTAACTAAAAAGTGCTTAGGTTGGGATGAAGAGACAACAACAACAGAGTTTAGGAGGCATGCAAGTTACAGAACAAGACAGATCAACATTACAGCTTTGATGAATATGTTCCGAGGCACCTTGGAGAAGGAAAAGAATGGAACGTTAACTGATGAACGAAGATTATGCTGCCCAGTTTGGGGAGAAAGTCACGAAGAGGCATCAGCCCAAGGTGGCAGTATCAAAGACGGGTAAAAGAACTCGAGCTTCATCGAGCGCTGAAGCTGCTCCAACTGAAGCTGCTCCAACTGAAGGTGCTCAAACCCGTGGTCGTGCAGGACTGAGAGGTAGTCACGGTCGTAAAGTAAAGAAGAGCAGATAAATAACAATGATTTGTGTTGTACATTCGGAAGTTTGGGTAACTAAGTTTGACAAGTTCAAATGACAATGATTTGTGTGGTACATTCGAAAATTTTGGTAACTAAGTTAACTTCCGATTATTTGAAGTTCAAAATTTGAAAAGTATCAGTTTTTCCCAAATTCTGATTTTTGGGCCATCGTACATTCAGAACTTTACAAAAAAAATTATCCTCCGAATATTACAAGTTGAAAAAAAACCATGCCATGGCTCTAGGTGGTTCCAAGGGCCAATATAGAAGGTTAGACACCCCATATTCGGAAGTTTTGGTAACTGAGTTAACTTCCGATTATTTCAAGTTCAAAATTTGAAAAGTATCAGTTTTTCCCAAATTCTGATTTTTGGGCCATCGTACATTCAGAACTTTACAAAAAAAATTATCCTCCGAATATTACAAGTTCAAAACAAACCATGCCATGGCTCTAGGTGGTTCCAAGGGCCAATATAGAAGGTTAGACACCCCATATTCGGAAGTTTTGGTAACTGAGTTAACTTCCGATTATTTCAAGTTCAAAATTTGAAAAGTATCAGTTTTTCCCAAATTCTGATTTTTGGGCCATCGTACATTCGGAACTTTACAAAAAAAAATTATCCTCCGAATTTTTTATTCGGAGGGAATACGTGTATCGTTAGCAACCGATTGTAGTGAATCATTGGTACGAAACCTCAACGGCCATATTTTCAGAAACCTCAACGGCCATATTTTCAAAAATTAGAGTCGTTGGAACTCTAATCTATATAAGGAGGGTAACCTCTCTCAGTTATTATTGAGTAAAAAATCATAATGAAAAACCTTTTCAATGGAAAGTCCATCATCAATCGACAACATACTTCGAATATGCAAGCGAACAACTACATCAATTGCAGCAATGGAAGAAGAAATACAAAAAAGGAACAAACAACCCAAAAAAATTAAACCATCGTTAGTGGAAACGAAGGAGGAGGAAGAGGAAATCAAGGCTAAGAAGCGAGGTGAAGAACAATTCCATCATAGAGAAAGATTAAAACAAGTTGAGGAAGAGACCGAATGGATAAAAAATTATTACATTGTGAAAGATCTACCCAAAGAACAGCATGACGATCGTATATTTTGGATTAACGTTTCATTGGGTCCTTTTGTTGGTAAGTACAAGAATCCACGCCACAATTATGAACCATTCCATGTTTCTTCAAGGGTGCACCATGTTATAAAATTGTGCAGCGAGTACAACCGTATTCTTGCTAGGCACAGAGACGACAGGTTTGCGGCACAAGATGCTTATTCCAAGTGGAGAGGAGAGTCGTTTCTACATTTCGAAGCCGCGTTGATTGTTACATCTCGGACTGGGAAAAAAGAATAACATGTGATGTTTGAGTGCTGTAAATTCAAATTTTTAATATTAATCGGCGGTTTGATAAAATATGGAATTCCCGAATATGATTAATCGGATTGAAGTGTTATAATACTGTTGTTCCGATTACTGATTAATATTCGTAATCAAAACGTGTATCAAAGAGCCCGATTCCTACATTCGGGAGACAACATTGTATTATTTGCGACCGATTAAATCATATATCTTCACAAAAAAGTTTCCAAAAAACTTGTACAAATTACATGTTCGAAAAAAAAAGATCAAACATCGTCATCATCCGAGGGTATCAATTCGAGTAACTCAGCGGGAAAGTTGTGGTCCATAACGCGATCCCAATCAACCATGTTGGACTCATATTGTTTCATCCAATCCTTGCAATGGTTCATCGGGAAGTAATCGTGCCACTTACTCAACGGAGGTAACGGACAATCTTTCTTTACTCTTAAACCGATAAAATGCATTTCATTCACAAATGCCATTACGATTCTTCTATCTTTAACCGACTCGTCGCAAGCCGTTCTTGTGGGTGCAAACGTCATGCTAAGTCCATACATAGGAGGAACAAAGAAATGTACCACGCAATTCAAAAATTCCGCTAGGAGATATCCAAATTTAGGCATTGTCATCCAATACTTGGATCCGATTGTCTTCAATCCCTTTCGGCACTTCACACGCGCAACTAAGTCTTTGAACTCTTGTTCTTTGTCGTATCTATCTCCTCGCCTCATCATCTCCATATAAAAACCCTTGTCCTTCACTAGTTGTACCTCCATCTTATTTCTTAAATATTGGCATTGGGTGACATCTTCGATATCCGCCTCTCTAAAGTAACCCATTTGTTCCGTAGCAACGTGAAACCCACAATTTCCATCTCCATCAACCTCGTCGGTCGACAAAACAAATGGAATGATAAGTGGAGGGAGTTGTTCCAAATACTCTTTGTATATTGTATATGTGGATCGATTTGGTCTTCCATTAAGATCTTTAGGGCAACAAAGAGTACCTTTGTCCTCTTTTATAGTAAGAATTTCCATTGATTGGGTTTGTTGCGAGGCGTTCATTTGCTCAACAACTTCTTCGACAACATTGGGTTGACTTACTTGAGAAGGCTCTATAGAGATCTTTGGCCTTACTTGTCGGGTGGTTGGTCCACTTTGATCATTTCTTGGACGACCTCTTTTCTTAGGCTCCGGCTCATCTTCAAATTCGGCTTCCGAACGCTCGTGCCTAGACAATATTCTTTTATTAGACAAATACTCCTTCAACTCTTTTCTTTGTATGGTCCTCGACACTTCGGTGTTCGGCCTACCGGTGTTCTTTTGCTTAATAGGTTCATCAACCTCCCTTAAAGAAGGGTGAAGGGCTTCCTCCAAATTACGCATCAATATTTGCTTCTTGGTGCCGTTTGATGTAGCGTAACGCTCGGCTATTCGTGCACACAATTCCGACTCCAAGAAAGACGGACCATCAACTACCAGGGTGTTCGGAGTGAAATTTAATTGCTTCCAAAATGGGTGAATATCATCGATGTCAATCACTTCAACATACCTACCCAACTTATGACGACACGGGAGTCCAATACCTATCATATCCTTGCAAACACAAACCGTATTCTCGTCATCATAAGTTTTATATAACTTCAATTGTTTCATCATGCGGTTTATTGCCCATCTTGAAATTTTATGAACAACTCCCCTTAGAAGCAATTTTTCCTTAATATGTTCCATCGGGAATTGGTGTACACTAAATTGCATACATTTCCTAATCTTTACGAGATCACGATTGATGAATTCATGGATTGCTTCTTGGATCGACACAACTCCATTTTGACTACCAATTTGTATTTTCTTTAGTCGACCATGAGACCCCTCCGCAATGCTTGTCGCCTCGTTCTTGAAGTTACGATATTCATGTGTCCATGCAAACACAAACCTCTCCTTAATCGTTAACCATTGTTTTTTACAATACTCAACCGGTTTTGGGTAGTCCGTGCCGTATTCATCCTCAAATTTCTTCAAGTTACATTCGTAAATTTCCTCGGTCATCGACCAAACGATTTTGTCCCATGCATTCATGAACATTTTCCAAATAATTCCATCCTCCTTCTACTTTTCTTCAAATAGCCTATCCTCTTCCTTACGTTCTTCCACGGTTAATTTACTAATGCGCTCATCCTCTTCCTTTGACCTCTTGGTACCCTTCCTTGGTCTTTTAGCTTGGAAATGATGATGGAAATTGGTTTTGGATTGCATTGAATGTGCCACGTACATTGCAAGTTTTGGGCTTCCGGAAACACTACCTCTATTGCATGCATTAAGGCTTGATCGTTATCCGTTACAATAACGCTTGGAAAATTATCACCGTTATAAATGGACCTCAACGTCTCCAACATCCAAACGAAACTCACATTGTTCTCATGATCCATTAAACCCAATGCAATCGTAAACGTGTTTTTGTCCGAAGTATGGAAAGAAATGTTCAACAACGGCATGTTATACTTGTTTGTCTTATAAGTAGCATATATCAACAAAATTTGATGAAAGCATTGAGCCAATTGGATCATTTCGGGATGTGCCAAGAAAATACGAACCACTATACCATCCTTTTCTTCCCTTCTCAAGGTGTAGCCGTGTAACTCCGCTAACCACTCCGATTGTTGCATGACCGTTCTACCATCCCATTCAGTCCTTTTGATCGTAGCTAGGGCCGACTTAATTGTAGACAAAGAAGACAAGTTGTCGGGGTCATCCGCCTTTATTTTACTTAAGATTGCACTCGCTTTTTGGATCCGCATAGACCTCACCGTCTGCATTTGATGTGGTTTTAACTTGGCAACCATTACATGTCCAATTAAATCCAACGAATCATCATGGTTGTGACAACCGTTATCAACTTTATACATTTTATACTCTTTACCTTTAATACCATCGGGCTTATAGAAGACAATCTTAAATGGGCATCATATCTTCTTGGTATTGCTTCGGTATTTCCTATTCGTCTTCCGTACGTACTTACTATTCTTTCCCTCGTGACTCTTTCGCGTCCCACCTCGCTCGCAAATCATTTCAAATCGAGTGTCACTAACATGATTATTTTGAACTACCACGCACATGTTATCTTTTGCCTTGTTCATAAGCCATTCCTTTGCCTCCTTCTTACTTCCAAATGTCTAAACGTGCATAGAACAAAACAAATCTAATAAGCATAACCATTTAACATATAAATTTTGAAAAAAAAAGAAAAGTAGTAATGAGTATACCAAATCGTTTGCATAGTATAGGGAAGTGTCGGGCCTCAAATAGAAATCATCAACAAACTCTTCAACGGCCTGCATATGAAAGCAACAAATTATTATACAATAATCGGAGGTTATTGAATAAGTAAAACTCCCGAATATACTATATTCGGAATCCTATCGGTTACCCAAAACACCCGATTTATGCAAATGAATGTACACAGTTTACTGAGTGCAAAAAATGATATAATCGGAAGCTAAAATATATAGTAAAACAGCCGAATATAAATAACCGGGAGATAACTTTAATCGATAAACATCCGATTTTCAAGTTTTCGGAAATTTTATTTTGAGGCCACTGTTATATTCGGCAGGCAAATAATGTTAAACTATTTCCGATTGTAAAGGATAAGAATACTGAGTTTTGAAATTTTTTGGGGAATTCGTTTTTGGGGCCATTCGGGGGTAAATAACTCTACATAACTACCGAATGAAGATTTTTTTGGAAAACCAGTTTGGGGTTTTTTCTCATATTCGGCAGTAAACTACTATCTTGGAACTACCAAATATACATATTTGGTACTCAGTGTGTTATATTCGTAAGTTTATTAGAGAAATTATCTACCGAATATGGATAGTTCATGGCATTCAATGCATGCAATAATCGGTTTTTCTTGTTTACAAAAGCACACAAACGCATGCAAATCGAGTATTTGAGTTTCTTAACACAATACCTGTGTTTTACATGCATCGTTAGCTTCAATATCAGGCGATTCTCCATTTTCTTCCATGAAAGGGTCGTCTAGGTTTTCCTCTCCATAAAAGTTTGGATCATTCAACATATACCCCAAATCGTCTTTTCTAAACGGTCGTGAACCCTCAACATTTTGTTCTTCGCCATGATTCTCACCTTCTTCTTCATATCCATCCATTTTTGTAGTGATAAAATGGGTTTTCCCTTTTTTCCTTCACCTTCTTCTCTATAACTCTAACAACTCAAAAATGAAAAAGAAATGGAAAAAATGAAACAGAAATCATTCTAATACTGCACCGACTACAATCGGAAGTCTAAGTAATATTTTGGCTTCCGATTGCAATCGGAGGATAACAATGTTATCATATCCTCCGAATATATAAGGGTAATTTCGCCATTACGAATTACGCGAGATAAGGGATGACTACATTTTCCCTTTGGGTGACCTTTTTTGTTTTATTATTGGCCCCTAATCCTTTGAGTGGCCCCTAAAAACGCGAGGTAAAAGAGATGTGCTCAAGATATAAGATTTGTCCCAAAATAGAACATGAAGGCGTTAAAGATGTGATAATAGACAACAAAAAGATCTAGAAATATGCATTATTAGGCACCCATCAAAAATACCCCTACATATTTTACATATCCCACATCTCATGTCCGGGTAATTTCGATGAAACTCTGGGTCCTAAGAAAAAAAAAAAGAAAAAAAAAATCTCTTCTTCCTTGCACAACATACCGCCATCGTCATCGTAGCCAGCACCACGATCACCATCACCACCGTAGCAGCAAAGCGGACCACCACTGTTGCAGCAGCACCAACCAACATAACTAGCAGTACCACCAAATAATGTTATTCTCAATCAAATTAGATTCCAATAATTATTCCACCGTAACCACCACCAGAACCATATTCCAATAATCATTCCACCATTACCACCACCCGAACTAGTAGCATCAACCTCCGCCAGCACCTACTGTCATTAATCTCTACCCTAATCCTTATTTGAGGTCCATATTTTCTCCAATTTTAATTTTTTAATTTTCAGTTCTGAATTCGAATATTGATCTTTTTCCAATTTTGAATTCGCATTATGATTGATTTTCTCAATTTCGAATGTTATATTACCCTGTGTTTCGATTCCAATTGGATTCCACTGTGTAAAATACAACTTCTTTTACATGAACTTCAAGTATTTGAAAAAATATTCCAGTGAAAACTTCTAAGTAAAACTATTCATTTGGGGATTAAATGTTCACTTCAAGATGTTCTACCGCTTAATTTTGTATATCAAATTGGGAGGGTTAAGTCTAATGTTGCGATTGGATGATTGGTCAAGTTTATGGTTCTTACTGTTCTTCACATAAACAAGAGGTGGTTCTTCAATATTTCAAATGCTGATGAAACTGTCAGTACACTAACATGCTGCATATTGGTTACGGACTGAATCATTTCAGTTCCTTTTTCAATTTTGGTATCTTGCTTACCAACATCAAATCAAATGAATATTTTGTGCTTCAGAGTAATCCTTCATTAACTTAATTAGTTAGCCTTGATGTAACTGTCTGTGTTCATAACACTGTATGGTTGTGTATTGTGACAGGGATCTGTTATAACTAAATCAACATGTTTTAAGATATTGACCTAATGGAATAAAAAGGGAAATGTATATCGATCTCTTCTTCTTATTCCTCAGCATGGATCAAAGGATATTGGTATATAAATCATTGCCATTTATTTGATTTTCCAGCACTGCAAATTCAAATTGCTGCGAAAATTGTAGTGATTTTAGATTTTTAAGCACCCACCAAATTTAGTTGATTTTTTTTTAGGGCAATAGCTGAGGGCAATGATTTATTTTTTTGCTGTGAATGGTAAGACTTATCAAGTATTGCAATAATGAATTTGGTACTCCATCAAAATATGTCTCTAAAAGTTGTATGTATAAGTGTGGTTGGTGGTGGGGCATTTAGCAATTCACTTATTTGCACGTTTCATTGAGAATTCATAGAATTTCACTGCCATTCTCATTGCTTTGGTTTTATTAATTAATCATCGTATAGCTAATATTTTTGTGGCTTTTTAAGGAATTGAATTTTTTAGCTTTAATGGGTACGAGATACAGCGAAGTTAATTAGAGAAAGAAAGAAGTAGCCAGTGAAAGGTGGGAGCTTTGAGATGGATCAATGGGGTTTATATAAACTTCTGAAATAGAGTGGTATGTATATATAATGGAGCTCATATGTACACAAGTAGTCCTTAGCATTCACAACTAGACTACACGCCTTAAAATAAAAATACATACACACAAAGAAAAAACTCTTAGAGAGTGGTGAGAGGCAGGAGAAGAAACTTAGAGAGAGTTTGAGAATAGAGAAATGAGTCATGTATGTACGTATTCAACTTTTTGCAAGGTGACCCCAGACCAACCTATCATTTATCACTGACATTCAACTTTTTTCCCAGCTTTGATGATTTCGGCGCCCCTTCGCACTGCTATTTATAGAGGTTACCTTCTGAGGAACAAGGCGGTGTCATGAGCTTTTCCTTCATTTAGATTATTTTTAAAATTTAATCACCTCCACTGCAAAAAAAAAAAGTCTAGATCGATAAATTGTAATCATTGCCTATGATTGTGGAGAAAAGGATAAATTTACAAAACATGATGTGAGTAAACAAAGTTTGTGACATATTTAAATGTATGATTTGATTTGAACATAGAGTAAAAATAGATGGAAGCATGTCATCTCTGATGCTAAAGAAAATCAAAATGAATGATGTATTGGTGAGTCACTTTTGATGATTTCAGGCTAAAGTTGTGTTTAGATTTCACATAAACAACATAGATGCTTGCTCCATTTCCTGTCACATGCTTACTTCTAATACAATTCTGCTTACCCCTTAATCTCTCAACTGAGAACACTAAGCACCACGTTGAAAGCCCAATCTGCATTGTACAGCGGGAATGGACATACTATTCTGTTTTTGCAAGCAAATTTATTTAATTTTATTACAGCTCCTTAAATGGGATCGGGTGATGGCTCAAGGAAGAGATCGCCCATTGATGCTTCAGTGGAGTGCAACCAGGTGTCTAGCTCCAGAACCATAAAAATCCAAGACTCATCGACCGTGCTCAATGTCACGAACTGGTCCAACCAGAAAATTAAAAAGGTCATGTCTTCCTTTTTATTTCAGAGTTTTTTCTCCCTGTTTAATTATGTATAAATGTGATGAAATTAAATGACTATGTTTTGCAACTATCTACATAGCAGCAGTGGGAAAACAAAACTTATGTTTAGGCCTCCTCAGAATCCCGAGCATCATTTAGCATGCTAAACATCAAGAGTTTCAAAGTTCTGCAGAAAAGAGAAAAAGACGGGAAAATGATCATAGTGTTTACCAAAACTCTTGATGTAAATAACTATTTTTGATTAAAAAATTATTAAATGAAAATTTTGATTTTTGTTGGAATTACTTTTTGTCTAAATAAATATTTTTGATTGAAAAAATCGATTATAGTTGAAATGTAATGGCAGGCGCATCGCGCGTGCGTCTTGGCTAGTAGGAGATAGATTATATAGAATTTTGAGTGATAGATACCTTTTAGTCGATGAAGTTCCACCAGATCCTTGAGTAATTCTTCGTCTTTGTATGATGATCGTCATGGAGTCTAGAGCTCTACTACAGTTTATATCGTAGTCCGAGACTTAGCTATGAGTAGACTAGAAATCAAGACTTATAGTTTTGACAACTAAACTTGAAAACAAGCTTGAGATAGCAATGCTTGCGAGTTCGACCGAGCAGTTCCCTTACAGTTAAGACAAAAGTGTTGATATGGCTAACTTCGGTTAACTGTTATTGAGACAACTCAATATACACGTTTAGGTACGGTTACCCATATCTAAATGAATGTATATTTCATTTGTGTATAACAAGCTAAGACCATATAACGATGGATATTGATTGATTTATTTTGAAGCAGACTTAGCATCTTAAATCAGGTTTTCATCCAACGGTGAATAATGAATGCTTTGTTACTAAGCTACCTTAGATTTGACTTTAAGCAACCCCTGATTTGAAAGACTATATAAGGGAGAACTCTAGCAACTGTAAAACCTAATACCGACACTTTACTGTGTCCTAGTTGCAAACTAGAGTCGATTCTCCTTTAACATAGGTTTTTCCAAAACCCTATTAGGTTAACGACTTGAAGACTTCATTTGGGATTCGTGAAGCCAGACCCAACTATTTTCTCTGTAGTTGCGTGTTATGATCTTACTTGTATTGTCGTGTTGAGTACTATCTTCTCTAAGATTTTCTCGAGATTTATCTCCGATAGGTAAGATATAAAAAGTAGTCACAGAGTTCTTCGTCTCAGATTTTGTGATTCCACAGTAACTTCTTCTACCACCATATAGTGAAGTTATTGTGAGGTGATTGATATTCTAGGCTGCTCTTCGGTTTTTCCACCATATAAGACCGAATTATCAACTGGTTCTTGTTCACCTTGATTTATCAACAGACGGAACAAAACTTCATAGGTACTTCTATGTGAGATAAATTTATCTATCAAAATATACTTATCCGTGGGATACAAATTTGTTTATAAGTCTTCGACTTTGGGTCGTATCAACTCTTAGCTGTGAGTGAGATCATCTAAGGGAATCAAGTGCGCAGAATCCGGCGTGGTTCTAGAGGCGTAAGGAACGCGACTGTACCTTAATCGGTGTGAGACTTGGTTAGGGCTAAACTACATTCCAGTCCGAAGTTAACTTTTAGTAAGATAGTGTTTGTAGCGGCTAAATACAGTGTGATGTTCAATATGGACTAGGTCCAGGGGTTTTTCTGCATTTGCGGTTTCCTCGTTAACAAAATTTCTGGTGTCTGTGTTATTTCTGTTCCGCATTATATTTTATATAATTGAAATATCACATGTTCTGCATTGTTCAATCAATTGGTAAATCCGACCTTGATTGTTCGATAGGAATTGATTGGCACTTGGGCGTTGGTCTTTGGTACCGTCCAAGTTATTTCTCGTATCAATCAGGCTCACAAATTTCTATCTGTTAGGTTGCAGATTGTATTGAGAAATTGAGATTAAGCTCTTTGATATATCTCTTGATTGAGCTCGCTTTTAAGTTTGTGCTCTCGGAATTATATTGGAGTTTGTCAATATAAATTTCCGAACGAATTATTGGGTATGGTTGTTATACCCTCGCTTTTTCAAGAAGAATGAAAAATTTCTAACTAAATAAAACAAGGTCAATAGACTTTAGTTATAAAAATTATTTCTTTTGTAGGTATTGGTTCTTCCTTAATAAATGATCATATTTCTTTCATTACAAATCGTCCAACAAGTAAGAGAAAATAAGGATACTTTGAATCTCTTTCTTCCTACCTTTTATCTTATTCATACTCCAAGCGGAAAAAATTGACAGAAAAATATCGAGGAAACCCGTTTTATCTGGAAACCTTTAAAAACGAAGTCCTAAATCCACCACAAACAAAAGAAATGAAAAAGGACCGTAATTTGGGGCATATGTATAAATACTCGGCATACATAGTGATGACCCTAACTAGTATGAGGTAATAAGGGGTGTCTAATGGGTGGATAATTACTAAGATACCATTGATTAATTAAAAAAAAAATATTATTTTTAGTTATTATTGTGTTATATTATTGGATAACGATTATTACATGAAACTAGTTGGAAGCCTAACATGTTAAGCTCCAACGACATACTAATACATTAATTGAACAGGTTGTTGTGCTAGCCTACCAGCGAGCCTCATGGGTAACTTAGTCAAATGAGCCGAAGCGGATGGGGGGGGATGGGGGGGGGGGGGATGAGATTGTGTCATAAGGGGCAAACTAACTCTACCTTCCATGTTAATTTCTGCAATATCACGCCATTGGGGGCTCGAACCTGGGACTTCCTGGAACACATGAAACTTTGGGGAACGAGGATGACCAGCTGAGCTAGTGCTCGTTCTTGTTAATTTTTAGTTTGTATATTTATTTTCTTCTATTCCCTTCTTTCTTCTCTCATTGCTAGGTATTTCCCACATATCCAAGTTTTTTTTTGTGGTGTTTGTGAAAATGCGGGGGTCTAACAACCACACCCAACAATTCGTTTGGAAATCTGAGAGGACTTACTACAATACAATTTCTAGAGAATCAACTAGACAATCAGACTCAATCTAGAATAAAGTATATTAATAATATCTCTAACTCTTAATTCAATCTGCAATCAGCAAATAGAAATCTGCGAGCCCGATTGAATATAAGAGGAGTAAACTTGAACGGTACCAAAGACCAATGTTCAAGTCAATCAATGTAAATCAACAACCAAAGGTTGAATATTCTAATTGATTGATCTTAACGCACAACCTGTGATATTTCAATTAAATAACAATATATAATGCGGAAAAGAAATAACACAGACCCCAGAATTTTGTTAACGAGGAAACCGCAAATGCAGAAAAATACCGGGGCCTAGTCCAGTTTGAACACCACAGTGTATTAGGCCGCTACAGACACTAGCCTACTACCAATTAACTTCGGACTGGACTGTACTTGAACCCTAATCAATCTCACACTGATTCAAGGTACAGTTGTGCTCCTTACGTCTCTGATCCCAGCAGGATACTACGCACTTGATTCCCTTAGCTGATCTCACTCACAACCAAGAGTTTCTACGACCAAAGTCGAAGACTTGATAAACAAATTTGTCTCACACAGAAAAGTCTATAGGATTAAATAAATCTGTCTCCCACAGAAATACCCAAGAGTTTTTGTTCCGTATTTTGATAAATCAAGGTGAACAAGAACCAATTGATAGTCCGAATGAAGTCTTCAAGTCGTTAACCTACAGGGTCTCGAGAAGAAACCTAAAGTTAAAGGAGAATCAAATCTATCTATACAACTAATATCACACAGGAGATGTGGGGATTAGGTTTCCCAGTTGTTAGAGTTCTCCTTTATATAGTTTTCAAATCAGGGTTTGCAATCCAAGTTACCTTGGTAACAAAGCATTCAATATTCACCGTTAGATGAAAAACCTGATTCAACCAAGCTAATATCTTTCAACCGTTAGATCGAACTTAGCTTGTTACACATAAATGAAATGTACCCTCATTTAGGTTTATGTAACCGTTCCCAAATGTGTACTCTCATGTTGGCTCAACAATTAGTTAACCGAGGTTAGCCACATGTTTACTCTCATATTAACCTTATTCATCTTATCCATAACTAGTTCAAATGACTCAAATGAAACTAGTTAAAGAGTTGTTCAATTGCATAGAAGAATACAATTGAAACCAAATCGGTTTGATTCACTTGAATCAATCATGAACATTATAGCCACCATTTGCATAGATTGCATTCCTTAAGATTTAAATGTTTAAGTTCATGAACATACCGATTTGACAAAATAACCAGCTTAAGTATGCGTACGGGTATGCGTACTTAGGAAACCGGATTTGAGTTTGTTAAGTTTCCAAACTCAGCAGAAATTCTCGGTTCGAAAACTTCCACCAGTATACGTACGGGTACACATACTTAAGGTGACTAGTTTAAGTGTTTGTAATTCCTAAACACAACAAATGTTTTCGGTTCGAAAACCTCTACCAGTATGCGTACGGGTACGCATACTTATGTTGTTTCCTTCACCAATTTTGTACACACACATATGCATACACTTGGTTCCCGGTTTATGAATTTATACACTAATGTGCGAACACACTATATATGCTTATATCCAAATATGGTTATCTCATCAACTCTTAATTTCAATCATTAAAACTTTCTTAGAGGACGTTACATAGTTGTTTTTCACAAACTATTTTTCGTCAAAGCGATTTTCAAGTTATTGAAATTATCATAATGAAACATTCCAAGGAAACACCAAATGATTGTATCATACAAACCATGTTAGATGTAACTCGGCAATTTTCATATGATCTTATTCGGACTTTCATCAAGAATGTAAGATGAACATGGATAAAGCGAAAGCTTGCCAACACATATTTCGAGAAATATATAAGCGAGATAAACTCAGCTCGAAATCTCAAATATGTATAATAGAAAACTATATCGTAACACGACTTATGTCTAAATATTGGAGATAAAGTAGAAATAGACTTTCCAAGTGATAGATGAGTTTAAGTCTCCACATACCTTTTGTTGATGAAGTTCCACAATCTCCCCTTAGTAGTTCTTCATCTTCAAATGATGAACGAATAGAGATCAAAGCTCAACTACACTATCTATGTCCTAGTCCGAGACATCTACAAATATGATGGAAATCAAGACATATAGTTCTGATCACTAACATTGACAAACATGCTTGAGATAGCAACGCATGCGAGTTCGACCGAGCAATGCTCTAACAATCTCCCCCTTTGTCAATTTTAGTGACAAAACTATCAATACATATGGATTACAAAAATAAATTAAGATTGAAGCTTCATACACATGCTTTATCTCCTTGGCATCTTCAACACGACTCGAAATCTTCGTCTCTTCCAAGTACTCCATGATTCCAAAGGTTTTAAGTTTAATCTTATAGTTGTTGAAGATCCGTAGCAATAAGAATGAGAAAACAAATGCTCTCAATCATTGTTATATAGTGTCATAGTATTATTACACAACATCAAAGTTCAATTGTATCACAACTTTGAAAACAATACTATGGTGATATTTATCGCTCCTCCTTAGTCAATACTTATCTCAACATGTAAACCACTCCCCCTTACATAATGATCCGTAAACCATATGTATTTGTAGTATGAACTACACATTAATTCTCCCCTTTTTTGTCAATAAAATTGGCAACGGTACGGAAATTAGTGGGATCCTAATGAACTTTCCACGGAGATACTTCAAGACCAAAGGTGTATTAACATACCAACAAATTTAGATGCAATTATAAAGCCGAAGCTAAATGCATTCATCAAGGATTTTATAAAAGATACAAGATAACCCCTAAAATATTCCACAGCTGTACTCCCCACAAAGATATGGCGATTAAGCACAAGGTCAAAGGAACTCTCCCCCCATAAAATGTCATTCCCAAAGGAACAACAAAGGAGACCTTAGTTTTACAAGAAAAGAAGGATTTCAACACACACACAGATACAAACCGAAATGCATCTATCTAGAAACAAAAGTAAAAACTGAACCACTGCTCATGGAAACCCATACTCAATTGCCCAAAAGATCGAGATTCTATCATGGGCAAGAGTTATGAAAGACTAATGAACCAAAACAACACCAATAGACTGCCGCAAGTTTTCAAATGTGGCAGTGTCTAATGGTTTGGTGAGAATATCAGCCAATTGTTATTCAGAAAACACAAATTCCATATTTATGATACCTGATGGGTTGTCGTAGGCACAACAAATTAATTCAGATATTTCCCGCTAATTAACTAGTAATATAGCGGTAGTAAGAGATCGTTCCCACAAAGAGCTGTGTAATTGATAGGTTATTTGATCATCAAAATAAAGTAAAACACAAAGGAGGTTTTGGTATTAAGATAAATAAAAAGACAATAAGAAGAAAGAGATGATTAAGGAATCCTTCGTCGTTACCAAGCGATAGCTGGATTAAAATACTTATCTATTGTTCGTAAGAACCATTCATCACCCACCGTAGAATAACAGCTAGATCAGTGTTATCCCCAAAACTCCTTCAATCACTGGATACAGAAGTTCTCGACTAGCAGATTGTATCCAACGAACCCACCAAGTAGTAGATCACTCAAGGTGTAATCTAATCGAACGCTTTAAGCTTTGTGAATTTAGGTTAATCCCAGTAGTTAAACTCTTAGATCAATGTTTACTTGCTGGCTTTTTCTTCACACACGATTGCTCCACATAATCCCTCTGTAAGGTCTCGCGATTTCTACTTGTGTAGAGAGTTAATCAACGATTACTTATCTCATAACTTTTACTAGCAATAAAACAATCAATAGACTAATCTAGTATGCATCCCAAATAAATCTAAGAATCACTCATAAACCCTAGATATGGTAAATACAAACGATGATGATAAAAACTCTCAATAGATTTGTATTTTTAATAAAGCTTCACGCTTAGAACATTGAATTCATCCTTAATCAACAAAGGATTTATCTACTCATATTACAAAAAAGATGACAATGATGGTTTCTCCCTAAAGGGGTAAACCCTAGGTTTTTTATATATAACTTGCGATACGAGATCGATTGATATTTCTTTTACATAACCTAATACCTTTTTATAGGTTTATATTGCTTGGTCTCCAAGTATTTAGTTCGGTTCACGAACCCTACTCGAAAACACGAACTAGCGATCCCAAACGTGCCCTTAGGCCTTCCAAGATTTTCATACACGTTTTCCCACTTTCTAAGTACGCGTACCTCAAATTCCAGCAGAAATTTTCGGAACTTGGGTATGCGTACCTTACTGTCTTCATTATTCAATAAAAACTCGTTTTGGCCACAACTTCTTCGTCCGAACTCGGAATGACCTAATTATTTTTGCACTATTTTTATATTTCAATTCTCTTCAATATGGTGATGAGAAATCCTTAATTTGACTGAGTTAAGATCCGTCTATGGCCTGAGTCTTGATTTTGAGCGTTTTGCTCCTTTTCGTCGCACTTCTTCCACTTCTCTTGGACTTGGGCACTTGAATGCTTGGAATACTTCTCTTCCTAGATATTTTCATCACTTTGTAGCTCCTTTTTGGATGATTTACCTAATTGAGACAAATAATAGAAAACCAAAGTAATAATACGAAAATATGCAAGAATAATATCTAAAGCAAGTATGCAGTGGACACTAAAATTATATGAATTACGCACTTATCAAATTCCCCACACTTAGGTTTTACTAGTCCTCTAGCAAACTAAATAAAACTAATCTTAAATACAACAACTCCATGTCTTGAGGATAAGGTTACTCTTAACATGAATAACATGCCTTTAAACCCCTAGGTGTCCCTAGTGGACGAGTTATAGTCTCATGAGGGATTACAAGAGGTATACCCACAAAACTTACTCCAAGCTCTCGCATTAGAAGAACCACTAAGGATAGACACAAAGCAAAAATCCAAATAATTAGCTTGCATATGTTCTTTAGCTGCAAATATCCCACATACATTCCAATCATCACATATTATCAATTACTTATGTGTGACATTCAACATGTTTGCAAAACTCCACTAAGATAGTCATCGTACTTGTTGCAACGTTTGTCACAACACTCGCATACTGAAATCACATAGATAGATAAGAAAATGGAAATAGAAAAGTGAATTGTGCAAAATGCTGACTAAAGTGAAAGATATTACCCACAATACTTGTATGAATGTCGTCAAAGGATTCTATTTTGTAACGCACTAGTTGAGAGAAGCACCCATTTAAATCGACCACATGATTGCATACTCTAAGCGCATGTTCCTTTTTAGCAAGTACATATAGTTTCCTTGGATCCTGCGTTCCATGCTTGCTTAGGCGACGGAGACAGGGACAACGTTTCACACATACTACTATCCAAGTGTCAAGAACCTCATCAATAGTCATTTTTACTTGCTATATAATGATGATATGGTTTTTGTTTTCATCAATAGTCCGTAATTCCGGACCTATCATTTATTAGTGTCGATAAAAGAAGAGGAGCCTTTTTTATTTTTTTTATTTTCTTTTTCTTTTTTACTTTTTACTTTTATTTTTTACTTGTTATTTTTTTTGGCTTACTCATACTGAGTGTAAGATAATTGTCTTATTAGGCTTTTAAATAACTCAAACAATGATTACCTTGATCCAACATCCACGACAGTATCAGGATCCCACCAAATCACTTTAGAGAAACATAAAACTGAAAAAATAAAAAGAAAGTGATTCAGTAATGATTAATTGCGAGGATAAATCTTTCAAACAACTACCATATCTTAGTTTCACAATCAATTATGAACGTATATATTTAAGGATTAAAATAAATGGAACTTAATCTATAGCTTGAAGAACTGTTTCAATGTTAAAAGGTTTAGTGTGTCATCTTAATAGCTCAAAATTAACTCCAAAAGATGAAGTCTCAAGAATGAAAGAAATCAAAGAGTATGATCCTTTTTTTTTACAAGCCAAACATGCTTAACTACTCCTCCGCACTTAAACTCAACATTGTCCTCAATGTTCAAAACCAAAAATTCTGATTTCTGACATAACAGCCCTGAAAAAATCGAAAACTGTACAAATGGATAGGGAACTAGGAAAAACTCCTGACTGAAAGTTGTTCGCCTACATCTTTTCTATAAGGTGTCAAAATTTCACAGTGTTTCGATAAACGGTCTGACTTGATGGCCTCCGGACTGACTGACATGCAATCTGAAATACCGAAACTCAAATGTCCAGGCCTATCGCTCCAACTTAACAAACTCCAAATTAAGATTTTATTTTTGGAAACGAAAGATGAGGCTGTCCTCTTTAAAAGTTGGGGTCAACCACTCAAATCGAACTCCGTATGAAGTCTCAAGAGCTGTTTTCGTAATGAGTGCGCAGTCAGAATTTTCTGATGAGAATTCGTCAAAACTTTCATTATAGATATAGGACTTTGTAAAATCTAAGATGGGACTGCAATATATGATATGCAAAACTAAGAAAACTAAAAAAAAAAGGATAGAGATACAAAACCGATGGGTTGCCTCTCATTTAGCGCTTGGTTTAACGTCGTCAGCCCGACGTTATTGTTATCGTCCATACACCAGTAATCTGAAAATTTGGCAATCCTTCCAAATAACAATATGCAATTCAAATAATAGCTTCTCAAAAACATTAGCACAAAATATAAATATTGAAGCTATAAATTTATTGAAGTTTCCCCCACACTTGGTCCTTTCTACACTCGTAAGTGGATATAGAACATAGAATTGGGGAACTTCAGTGGGTTCCTCAGTTTGGTGAACCTGCACAATACTCGAATCAAATACATCAAGTGGTGGATACTTAGAAGAAAAATAATCCGTTAAAACTTTGGAAGCACACAACTCCAATCCTAAGTGAGGTATTTTCTTAAAAGTCGGGTTAACAACTCTTTTAGAATCTACTTCAATTGGATGGAAAGGACCAATAGATATAGAATTAAGCAAAAGTTTAGAAAAACCTTGTATTGGATCCTCATCTTTCTTAATTAACAGTGAATTATTTACTTCAAATATATCGTGGTCCTCTATCGAACTATTATTATTTAGCTCAATTGGGTCTTCCACAACTTCAATCAATTTGGTTTCTTTCTCAATGTCTATATCTTCAACAACCTCGTCATCGGAATTGGAATCCTCTCCTAAAACGTCTAGTTCATTGATGCAACTCCTAATTTCTTCGTTTGAGTATGTTACACCATTTATAACAATAGATATGTCATACCCAATCTCCTCCTTTTGAATAGGCGAATGATCGTTATTATGATCCGGAGTTGGAATAATTGTATCATTGTTACAAGAACTTTCCAAAGGTTTCTCATCCTCATCGGAATCTCCGTCAATTTCATCGTCTTCCATATCCCAACGACGTTGAAGTTCGGTTCGTATGGCTATATCAATTACTTGAAGAGTCTCTTCTGATGCACCATCTTCTTCCAGTTGATTATATCTATTAAAAAGTTTTCTGACATTAACACGCCTAGTCCATACTTATTCTTTTGGAAAGAGAGAAGGAAAATCACGGTAAATAGGAGTATGTCTTAATTCAGTATCATAAGTTTTTAGTTTCACACTCTCTGTCATCTGCACATTACTAGAAAACAACTGATCATAAGCATAACTATCCTTCCATCCTCTTAATTATTCACTTACATGCCCGTTATAGGGTTGTTGACATGTATGAGAATATCCATAAGGTTCTGTGGGATAGTGATCATAGCCAAAATATTGTTTTTGATTATACCCATAGGATGGTTGGTAGTTATCATATGAATGAGATTTAAAACCATATTGATTACCACTTTTGTTTGTGTAATCTTGTGCTCCGTACATGTTATTTCCATAAGGAAACATGACGACTCACAAGAACAAAAGAGAAAATAAAAACAAAAACCTAAAAAATAAAAATAATCTAAACAACAATTAGCAACTGCTCCCCGGCAGCGGTGTCAAAATTTGTATGGGCTGTCGTAGGCACAACAAATTAATTCAGATATTTCCCACTAATTAACTAGTAATATAGAGGTAGTAAGAGATCGTTCCTAGAGAGAGCTGTGTGATTGATAGGTTATTTGATCAACAAAATAAAGTAAAACACAAAGGGGGTTTTGGTATTAAGATAAATAAAAAGACAATAAGAAGAAAGGGATGATTAAGGAATCCTTCGCTGTTACCAAGCGATCGATAGCTGGATTAAAATACTTATCTATTGCTCGTAAGAACAATTCATCACCAACCGTAGAATAACAGTTGGATCAGTGTTATCCACAAAACTTCTTCAATCATTGGATACGGAAGTTCTCGACTACCAGATTTTATCCAACGAACCACCAAGTAGTAGATCACTCAAGGTGTAATCTAATCGAGCGCTTTAAGGTTTGTGAATTTAGGTTAATCCCAGTAGTTAAACTCTTAGATCAAGGTTTACTTGTTGCTGTTGTCTTCACACACGATTGCTCCACATAATCCCTCTGTAAGGTCTTGCGATTTCAACTTGTGTAGAGAGTTAATCGACGATTATTTATCTCATAACTTCTACTGGTGATAGAACAATCAATAGACTAATCTAGTATGCATCCCAAATAAATGCAAGAATCACTCATAAACCCTAGTGTTGATGGTGGTTTTTAGCTTAGGGTTAAAATTGTAAAACCTTGCATCTGATGTGACGTCACTCTACGAAGAAAGAAAGCCACGAGTGTCAACCTCTCCACTGATACATTTATTGAGCCGTTCAATATATTTACATGAAGTTTATCCAGACTGGCGAATGTAGCAACAATCCCAGATGCTCTGTAAATTTCGGCGCCTTGCCCATATTACTTATTAATATAAGATTCACTGAGTACTTTTCCTGTGATATGTTCCCTGGCAGAACCCTTAATATCGATATGTCATGACGGATTTGTGTTCACTCGCAGCTGATATGATTCGGGAGAACCCTATTTATATATAACCGCAATCGCACGGTGTCTAAGTAGTAGACAGAAGCAAGTACGGGTCGTTCCCACAAGGAGCGGTGGAAATATCAATAACCAGTATTCCTAATTAATATCAAGAATAAAATAACCAAATTCAATATTTTCAGAAATTTGTGGAATTAAAGAAAAATAATAAAACGTGACCAATGATTATGGAGGTGTTATGGTACCAGGAATCCATTGTAGGTAAATTATTGCATTCAATCACAAAGGGTATTGACACAGAAGACATTTCGTTAAAAGTGTCGACAATAATTATCAAAAGATTGGTTGCTCTCACCTAAAAGTAGAACTCTTAAGCACTAGATATACATGGCATAACTAGTCAAACGAAATTCATAATTCGATTATTGCTAAGGTTCAATGAATTCTTCTATTAATCTAACGATAGACTATACGTGGTATAGAACATGAAAAATCTAGCTAGAAGGTAAATCATTGATAGAGAAACAAACCACATTTATTAAGCTCATATTATAAAAAACCCTTATTTCAAAAACACAAATAAATCAAGCTACAACATCATCCTTTCACCCTAACATGAAAAACTAGCAAGCCATAGCAAGAGAAAACGATAAACAGCAAACCCTATTCTTATTCTTCTGTCCAGTTGCGGCTCCCCCTCCTTCCCCAAAACAGAACTCCAGCCGGCCTCCTTCTGAAACTGCTTCCGTTTTCGTTATATACCAGTGTTCCGAGAATCTAAACACTGGACCGAGCAAAATAGCCAAAGCCCAGTCCAATTCACGGACTGACTTCAAAGACCAACTCTTCCAAAATCAAGCCACGGCTCTAGTTTCAGAACTTCTTCCAACTCTGGCCACGAACACTGAACTCCACCTGCTCAGGTTCCATTCTGTCCTTAGCACTCGAGCCAACACCAGCATCTCGAGTCATTGTTTCCTGCTAAAGTTGTTCTCATAGTACGTACCAATCACACCTATTTCTGACCAAAACATCCAACCGTTCTCGCCATCTTCTTACTGTCGACCATCCTCCACAAGCATCACTACTCAAACCTCATCATCTTCTCTGCTTTCAGTCCCCTTCAGATCCAATCCCGGAAGACAGCAGATCGAATGCCATCACACAGCCCTTAACGTCTTTGTTGCTGCTGATTCAATCAAGACAAAACTCCTTTTACGTCCTGCCAGCATGTATCCGGTTCTATCATAAACTGATCATTACTCAGCTAAATCGAAGTTTTACTGCCTCTCCATCCATGTTTTCATGCCTTCGTTGTTTCTTAAAGCCATAGAACCATCATAACCACATCCAGTTGATTCGAAACATCAACCATCTCCAACTCGTCTATCACCGTTAGCCTATAGCTTCATCTCCATTGCGCTCCATCTCCATTGCGCTCCATCTTGTAGGCTGACCACAACTATCACTGCCATTCTCCATTCGAGCACTATTACTGGCTTCTCCTTGTATTGCAGTTCACAGGCAAGGAAACACCACCAGCTCTTGCATTTTCGTCGTGTTTCTGAACTGTGAACTCCATCAAATCCACGAAATCTTGGACAAAAACATCAATCTCATACCTCTTGCCATTACACATTCCTTCAACTGACTTTCTTTTGCTCCATCGACTCACCAGCTTGCTGCCAAAGCCTGCACTCGCCACATGAGATTGGTGGTGATGACAGCTGCAAAACATTTGCAAGAGCTAATGCTGTAGAACCTTTCCCTCACAATTGACATCTCATTTTCCATCAACAAATGTGAAAGAGAACTATTTTAATAGAAACCGAACATGCCTAATGCCCTTGCTGTTCTCAAAATCAACATCTGCTATAGAACTGCCGCGTCACATCTCTTAAGCTCTATTGTAAACAAAACAATTCCATGTTCCACTTGGTGACTTTCCTGGCCGTGAAATGGAATAACCAAGCACGTGGTCATAAAATGATATCACGTCTCTCTGTCCTTGGTGCTATGAACTGCATCATTGGTAGTTCACTAGTGGTTTTAGGTACAAACACCACTTTAGCCGCATATTTAGCCATTTATCTCCGAATGACTGGATTTACTTGCACTTTCTTCAAAAGCACTAAAATAATGGTAAGCCAAGATGTCGAAGCCTAGCTAATATAAATATGGGTATAAAATTTAGAACTAACGTGCTTATCAGCAGCAGAGTAGCACGGATCTCGAAGTACCAAAGTTAAAGGCCATTTCACGAAATACTCAGTCAGAAAGCAAACATAGCCGTGGAGTAGGAGCAACAACGAGGAAAGCGTGCGCCACTTGGCCACACCCCATGCTACCCAACCGGCCCTTATTCCTCGTCGACCAATCAGGTCGTTTTAAACCTGCCACCCTCCCAATGAGTTATGGCTGGGCCCATACTTGTCGGCCCTATTTCTCATCGACCAATCAAGTCGCATTAAACCTGCCACATGCACCAAAAGGTGGCCACGCCCGTGCTTGGACGTCCCTTCCTTTTATCGACCAATCAGGTTGCTCTAAACCTATCACAACACTGAAAGAGGTGGAAATTGCGTCAAGTGGTCACCATGCCAAATCGGCTTCCCAAATATTGTACAAAAAACTGGGAACGTTTGGTAAACAATTTTAGTATGAGCTACATGCCAAAAGTTTTTTATGGATGTATATCATAACATACTAAAAATTCAAATCAATCGGAGAAACGAGCTAAAAGATACAACATAAAAGGCGAGTTAGGTCATGGCTGAGAACTGACAGAATCACTCCTGAATTCTTCCTGAGTTTTACTGCTGGGATGTTTTCACCTCCTAAACGAGCTGAAAACCTAAATATTCCCGCGAGGGAGATAAGAAATTATTTTCCGATCAAAATAGAATGGAGGACCGTCGAAACTACAACGATTTTAATGAGGGTCCCACATCTGAATTTTCTGATTACGAAATTTTATGAGTTAACACAAAACAAAATGTAGCCATAATCAACAGCTACCCTTCCTCATGAGATGCGATCTCAGCCATCCAAGTTTGCCACCAAACTGACAGACTTATGGAAACTTTTAGTCAACCAGTGGTCATGGCTACGTCAGGCGCGACTCGCACCACTGCGCCACTGGCATGCACGAGCCATGCCATCCATGCCGTCAAACCCTAATTTTGGCCACGACGCCAAATCCTAGTTTGCCCATGCCACTAAACCCTAGTTTTGGCCGCGGCGCCAAAACCTAACTTTGATCATGCCACCATTTCACCGACATGTGCCAATGGCACCACTTTGCTATTGACAGGCGCCAACAGAAGGTAGCCATAATCAACGGCTACCTTTTCTCATGAGATGCAATCTCGGCCATCCAAGTTTGCCACCGAACTGACAGACTTGTGGCAACTTTTTGGCGACCAACCGCCTAAATCCAGTGGTCATGGCTACGCCATGCGCCACTTGAACCACCGTACCACTGACATGCACGAGCAATGCCAGCCATGCTGCAACGCCGCTGGCACACACTAAAGGCGTCGTTGTACCATTAGCAGACACTGGAAGAAGGTAGCCCTAATCAACGGCTACCCTTCCTCATGAGATGCAATCTCTGCCATCCAAGTTTCCCACCGAACTGACAGACTTGTGGCAACTTTTAGGCGGCTGGCCATGGCTACGCCAGGCGCCACTTACACCATCGTACCGCTGGCATGCACAAACTATGCCACCCATGCCGCTACGCCACTAGCATGCACTAAAGGCGTCACTGTGCCATTTTCAGTCGCTAATGGAAGGTAGCCACAATCAACGACTACCCTTCCCCATGAGATTCAATCTCAGCCATCCAAGTTTGCCACCAAACTAACAGACTTGTGGAAACTTTTAGGCGGCCAGCCGCCTAAATCTCGTGGCAATGGCTACGCCAGGCGCCACTTACACCATCATGCCGCTGGCATGCACAACCTATGCCATCCATGCCGCAATGCCATTGGCATGCACTAAAGGCGTCACTACACCATTAGCAGGCGCCGACATAAGGTAGCCATAATCAACGACTACCCTTCCTCATGAGATGCAATCTCGGCCATCCAAGTTTTCCACCAAACTGACAGACTTCTGGCAACTTTTAGGCGACCAGACGCATAAATATAGTGGCCATGGCTACGCCAGGCGCCACTTGCACCACCGTGCCACTATCATGCATGAGACATGCCATTCATGATGCAACGTCTCTGGCATATACACCAAAGGTGCCATTGCGCCATTATCAGGCGCCAACATAAGCTAGCCATAATCAACGGCTACCCTTCCTCCTGAGATGCAATCACATCCATCCAAGTTCGCCACCTAGATGGCATGATCGTGGCAAGTTTCAGGCGACTATCCAAGAAAGCCTAATAGCATCACATGCTATTTTCCTACGACGGGCCTCTCGATTTTAACTTGCCACACGTAAAAAAATGTTGTTTCCTAGGAAAACACTCTAGACATCAAACATGTCACAAACTGGGGGATGCTCATCAGGGTATTGGTCTGGAAGTTTACAGCGTGCGGCGTGCAAATGCCCGTTACAAGAAAGTGTCATAAAGTGGGGCGGTTAGTAATGACAAGGAGTAATGGCGTGAGCGGATCCACCTCCCTCATTATGGAAACATAAATCCCAACGTTACACGTTACTCTTCCACCGCTCGATCATTTCCACTTCCTACGAGACCAGGGTACGTTTTATTGCGACTTGTATAAATAGGTCTCACATATTTCCACCAGACAACAAGTTTTGGTCAGGAGAACAATACAACATCCAGAAATCACCTGGTAGATTTTCATTCATCTAGCCAGTTCTACTTTCTGATACAAGAAAAAACCACCACACTTCCAGAATCAACGATTCTGGTCTCAACACTTTCTTCGCTTCCATCCCTAAGAACAACCTCTCTCCTTCACTTTGTGACCGAAGCAAGACTGGAACGGCCATTTCTTGGTTTAGGCCAGGATTGTACAAATTGGTCTCTCGAATCAAAAGTACTCCCGTGCACTGCATTGTTTAGAGTCTAAACTCGTTTCTCATCCACACACACGAAATTACCAAAACCAGCAGAAACAGTTTTCACCCACAAACAATTGGCGACCACAGTGGGAGATTAATCTCTCGGTTACAATATCAATTTCCAATTTCCAATTTCATTTTTTCAACCCTGATCTCAAGATGGTAGAACTCAGGTCCGGATCAGCAACAAACCCTGAGAACGCTAGCACTGAAATCATCCCCGGTATGCACCACTGTGCAAGACGGAAGAGCAAACAAAAGAAGAAATACGGAGATAGTACATAGAATATGCTCGCCTGATTTATTTCTATCGCTTTTCCGCTAGTTCCAAGGCGTGGGAATAAAACTGATGATACGTGATAAAGAAGATGGGTAACACCTTTTATAGGCACCACGCTTTTGGGAGTTCTAATGGAGGAAGGTTTCCTATTTTTGGTTACACACGGAAAGAGGCAACCGGACCCGCATTGGCAAGGCTCCATGGCGCCAACAGGCCGCGATTAAGCTAGAGCTAAGAGACCGCTCCTAGACAGCGTCATCTTCTCCGCGTTCCATCCAAATCCTAGCCAGCGGCATCTTCTCCGCGTCCCAGCCAATGCCAAACCAGATCCATCTTCTCCCCTCCTAGCAAGCGCCAACAGTCCACTCCATAGTCGGCCAAAGTAGCGCCCGCCACTCCATAACCAGCGCCATCTTCTATGCTCCATGGCTGATGCCAACATCCTGCGTCCTTCTAGCGATATCTTCTATGCTCCATGGCCGATGCCAACAGCCCGCGTCCTTCCAGCGCCATCTTCTCTGCTCCATGGTCGATGCCAACAGTCTGAGTCCTTCCAGCGCCATCTTCTCCGCTCCACAGCCAGCGCCATCAGTCCGCGTCCCAGCCAACGCGAAACCAACGCCATCGTCTCCGCTCCTAGCCAGCCAAAGCAGCGCCATTTATCTTTCCATAGCCAGCGGCGCCATTGACCTAGACAGCCAAAGCAGCGCTATTCACCTTTCCATAACCAGCAACGCCATTGACCTAATCATCCAAAGCAGCGCCATCCACCTTTTTGTAGCCGACCAGCGCCCGTCCCGCGGACCAAGTTGCAGTGCCACCTCTGCCAGTCAGTAGCCAAAGTTTCAGCGTTGACGCCAATACCCTATGTCCAAGACGAATTTATGTAAAGCCGCCTATGCAAGGATCACAGATTCTTCATGCCTCCTGACAAAGCGGCGCGGAAAATGTCCCTTCAGGCGTTACACCTCCGATCACCAGAGCCAGAGCCGCTGCCGCCACCCCCAACGTTTCTTCAAGTGTGACAGCTCCAACCGTCACCAGAGCCTCTACTAATCCACCACCAGGACGAGAGACTAGAGGATCCAGAAGAAGCCGACCTCCTCTTACCACTGTTGATTTGATGGAAAGACAAAAGGTTCTCGTAAGGCTCAGACAAACATGGATACAACTCATAAAAGGATACCTATTTTCAGCAAGACACTAACGAAGCGGCCACCACAAGAGGCACGTCAACCACAGATGGAGATGACAATGAATACTTTTAACATCCGGCGCAGGTGCTTCAGCAGGACGCGCTATTATAGATGAAGAGGCTTGCGTTGCTCTTGAACGCCCAAGGAAATCAACAATCCAATTTCATCATACGTGAAGATCATGAACGACTTCTCCAAAATCAAGGCAAAGGAAATCAGGAACTCTCCTGAGTTCACAGAGACCCTCTTCCCATTAGGAGCTGCAGGATTTCTGGGGACTTCGCCCACAAAATCGTGCAGTCTATGATGAAACATTTATGTGAGATTCTATATTTCTCCAAGGCGCAGCGTCAAGACATATTTGCATCCCTCAACCGAAATGCATTAGGAAAGCAGCTGTTTCCAGCCAGGGAAGCCGTTCCCAAACCCCAACTTCTCCTGGAAAGCAAGATTGATAGATGGAATTGGGGACTCCTAACCACTGTTCACTTGAAGGATCGGGTTTGACAGCACGCTTATTGACGCGGCCTCCGACTTCAACATTGTAACCATCAAGGATCTGGGAGTTGCAAGGAAAAATCAAACAGAAGAAGAGAATTCTTTCCCGTGAGAGAAAAACACGACTTGTCGACCAGCATTATTTGTGTCGTCTTCCCGTATTCCATATCGTATCAAGTCGTTTTTCGAAGTCAAGGGTTAATAGCGCCCTCACTGGAGTTTTCTCCAGGAGCCGCTTTGATGTCTCTCTCTAGGAGCCGCTTCAACGTTCTCTCCAGAAGTCGCTCCGCTGCAACGTTCTCCAGCAGCGGCTCCGCTTCAACGTTCGCTCCAGAAGCTGAAGCTTCAGCGTTTTGCTCCATAAATTTCAACGTCCTCTCCAAGAATAGTAGTCGCTTCAACGCCTCCTTCCTTCCAAGATTCATGATAGTAGCCACCACACTCGTCCCTGTCAAGGATCGTGATTGCATCCAGCCAAGGTTCATAGTCGTGGGCACATTTTGTTTCATCCCATCAAAGACCTGGGGACTTTTGTACGTCTTTCGAACCGTCATCAACCTGATGTCATCACTAACGCCTAATGCTGATCACACATGGGGGAGCCTAAAATACCCAAAGCCCAATCATGCGCGAAGGACATGCCTCGCGGAGACAGATCTAAGCGATTATCCATAAACTAAATGTTTTATATCTATTAGGCATATTCAATAAATTTTAAAATATCTTAGTGTTGGGACGTGCAAATTCCTCAACACTCACTACTGTGTTGCTAGGCATGCTTCCTCAACACATCCTTCCTCTTAGTGTTGAGACGTGTAAATTCCTCAACACAGTAGGCATGCTTCCTCAACACATCCTTCCTCTTAGTGTTGAGACGTTCAAATTCCTCAACACTCACTATTGTGTTGCTAGGCATGCTTCCTCAACACATCCTTGCTCTTAGTGTTGAGACGTGAAAATTCCTCAACAGTCACTACTGTGTTGCTAGGCATGCTTCCTAAACACATTCTTCCTCTTATTGTTGAGACGTGTAAATTCCTCAACACTCACTACTGTGTTCCTAGGCATGCTTCCTCAAAACATTCTTCCTCTTAACACTCACTACTGTCTTGCTAGGCATGGTTCCTTAACGCATCCTTCCTCTTAGTGTTGGGACGTGCAAATTCCTCAACACTCACTAATGTGTTCCCAGGCATGCTTCCTCAACACATCCTTCCTCTTAGTGTTGAGACGTGCAAATTCCTCAACACTCACCACTGTGTTGATAGGCATGCTTCCTCAACGCATCCTTCCTCTTAGTGTTGAGACGTGTAAATTCCTCAACACTCACTACTGTGTTTCTAGGCATGCTTCCTCAAAACATTCTTCCTCTTAACACTCACTACTGTCTTGCTAGGCATGCTTCCTCAACGCATCCTTCCTCTTAGTGTTGGGACGTGCAAATTCCTCAACACTCACTACTGTGTTGCTAGGCATGGTTCCTTAACACATCCTTCCTATTAGTGTTGAGAAGTGCAAATTCCTCAACACTCACTACTGTGTTGCTAGGCATGCTTCCTAAACATATCCGTCCTCTGAGTGTTGAGACGTGCAAATTCCTCAACACTCACTACTGTGTTGCTAGGCATGCATCCTCAACTCATCCTTCCTCTTAGTGTTGAGACGTGCAAATTCCTCAACACTCACCAATGTTTTGCTAGGCATGCTTCCTCAACACATCCTTCCTCTTAGTGTTGAGACGTGTAAATTCCTCAACACTCACTACTGTGTTGCTAGGCATGCTTCCTCAAAACATTATTCCTCTTAACACTCACTACTGTCTTGCTAGGCATGCTTCCTCAACACATCCTTCCTCTTAGTGCTGGGACGTGCAAATGCCTCAACACTCACCACTGTGTTGCTAGGCATGGTTCCTCCACACATCCTTCCTATTAGTGTTGAGACGTGCAAATTCCTCAACACTCACTAATGTGTTCCCAGGCATGCTTCCTCAACACACCTTTCATATTAGTGTTGATACGTGTAAATTCCTCAACACTCACTATTGTGTTGCTAGGCATGCTTCCTCAACACATCCATCCTCTTAGTGTTGATACATGTAAAATCCTCAACACTCACTACTCTGTTGTCAGGCATACTTCCTCAACACGTCCTCCTTTTAGTGTTGACACGTACAAATTCCTCAACACTCACAACTGTGCTGTCATTCATACTGCCTCAACACATTATAGTGCTGACGGCCCCACCACCTCAAACACTCATCTTTGTATTCGAGGCTCGCTGCACCAACACTACATGACGTCAGCACCCTGTGGCCAAGACAGAAGTATGCCAACACAAGGATCATAGACTACTCATGCCTCCCGCCAAAGGTTAGTCGAATTTTTATGGCAATCTCATAATGTCTTCCCTTTCGATTTTTATCCTCATATGTCACCATCTCATGCTGACCCCGCAACAATGCCACTGTTACGTGCTAAGCAGGGGACTTAATGTTGATGATGGTTTTTAGCTTAGGGTTGAAATTGTAAAACCTTGCATCTAATGTGACATCACTCTGCGAGGAAACAAATCCATGAGGTTCAACCTCTCCACTAACACATTTATTGAGCCGTTCAATATATTTACATGAAATTTATCCAGACTGGCGAATGTAGCAATAATCCCAGATGCTCTGTAAATTTCGGCGCCTTGCCCATAGTACTTATTAATATAAGATTTACTGAGTACTTTTCCTGTGATATGTTCCCTGGCAGAACCCTAATATCGGCATGGCATGACGGATTTGTGTTCACTCGCAGCAGAGTAGCACGGATCTCCAAGTACCAAAGTTAAGGCCATTGCGCGAAATACTCAGTCAGAAAGCAAATAGAGCCGTGGAGTAGGTGCAACAACGAGGAAAGCGTACGCCACTTGGACACACCCCATGGTACCCAACAGTCCCTTATTTCTCGTCGACCAATCAGGTCGCTTTAAACCTGCCACCCTCCCAATGAGTTGTGGCTGGGCCCATACTTGTCGGCCATATTTCCTATCGACCAATCAGGTCGCATTAAACTTTCCATGATCACCAAAAGGTGGCCACTCCCGTGCTTGGCCGGCCCCTAGTTTTATCGACCAATCAGGTTGTTATAAACCTGCCACAACACTTAAAGAGGTGGAAATTGCGTCAAGTGGTCACCATGCCAAATTGGCTTCCCAAAGATTGTACAAACAACTGGGAACGTTTGGTAAATAATTTTAGTATGAACTACATTCCAAAAGTTTCGTATGGATGTCTAGAATAACATACTAAAAATTCAAATCAATCGGAGAAACGAGCTAAAAGATACCACATAAAAGGCGAGCTAGGTCATGGCTGAAAACTGACAGAATCCCTCCTGAATTCTTCCTGAGTTTTACTGTCGGGATGTTTTCACCTCCTAAACGAGCTCAAAAGATAGATATTATCGCGTAGGGATATAGGAAATTCTTTTCCAATCAAAATAGAGAGATGGACCGTCGAAATCCGAGTTCGTACGAGAATTCTACAACGATTTTAGTAAGGGTCCCACATATGAATTTTCTGTGTTTAAATTTCATGAGTTAACACAAAACAGAAGGTAGCCATAATCAACGGCTACCCTTCCTCGTGAGATGAGATCTCATCCATCCAAGCTTTCCACCTAACTGACAGACTTGTGGAAACTTTTAGGCAACCAGTGGCCATAGCTACGCCAGGCGCCACTCGTACCACTGCGCCACTGGCATGCACGAGCCATGCCAGCCATGCCACCAAACCCTAATTTTTGGCCACGACGCCAAATTCTTTGGCCATGCCGCCAAACCCTAATTTTTGTCCACGACGCCAAATCCTTTGGCCATGCCGTAAACCCTAATTTTGGCCACGACGCCAAATCCCAGTTTGGCCATGCCGTCAAACCCTAGTTTTGGCCGCGGTGCCAAAACCTAACTTTGATCATGCCACCATGTCACCGGTATGTGCCAATGGCACCACTTTGCTATTGACAAGCGCCAACAAAAGGTGGCCATAATCAACGGTTACCCTTCCTCCTGAGATGCAATCTCAGCCATCCAAGTTTTCCACCGAACTGACAGACTTGTGGAAACTTTTAGGCGACCATCCGCCTAAAGCCAGTGGCCATGGCTACGCCAGGCGCCACCTACACCATTGTGCCACTGGCATGCACGAGCCATGCCATCCATGCTGCAACGCAGCTAGCGCGCACTAAAGGCGCCACTGCACCATTAACAGGCGCCGACAGAAGGTAGCCATAATCAACGGCTACCCTTCCTCATGAGATGCAATCTCGGCCATCCAAGTTTGCTACCGAACTGACAGACATGTGGCAACTTTTAGGCGACCAGCCGCCTAACTCTAGTGGCCATGGCTACGCCAGACGTTACTTGCACCACCGGGTCACTGGCATGCACGAGCCATGCAATCCATGCTTCAATGTCGCTGGCACGCACTAAAGGTGCCACTTCACCATTAGCAGGCGCCGACAGAAGGTAGCCATAATAAACGTCTACCCTTCCTCATGAGATGCAATCTCGGCCATCCAAGTTTTCCACCGAACTGACAGACTTGTGGAAACTTTTAGGCGACCAGCCGCCTAAATCTAGTGGACATGGCTACGCCATGCGCCACTTGTACCACCATGTCACTGGCATACACGAGCCATGCTAGCCACGCTGCAATGACGCTGGCATGTACCAAAGGTGCCATTGCGCCAACATAAGGTAGCCATAATCAACGACTACCCTTCCTCCTGAGATGCAATCTCAGCCATCCAAGTTTGCCACCGAACTGGCAGGATAGTGGAAAGTTTCATGCGACTATCCAAGACAAGCCTAATAGCATCACATGTTATTTTCTTACGAAAAGCCCCTCGATTTTAACTTTCCACATGTAGAAAAATGCTACATGTTTCCCACGAAAACACTCTAGACATCAAACATGTCACAAACTGGGGGATGCTCATCAGGGTATTGGTCTTGCGGTTTACAGCGTGCGGCGTGCAATACACCCGTTACAAGAAAGTGTCATAAAGTGGGGCGGTTAGTAATGGAAAGGAGTAATGGCGTGAGAGAGTCCACCTCCCTCATTATGGAAACGTAAATCCCAACGTTACACGTTACTCTTCCACCGCTCAATCGTTTCCACTTCCTACGAGACCAGGGGTACGTTTTATTGCGACTTGTATAAATAGGTCTCACATATTTCCACCAGACAACAAGTTTTGGTCAAGAGAACAATACAACATCCATAAATCACCTGGTAGCTTTTCATTCATCTATCCAGTTCTAATTTCTGATACAAGTTACAAAATCACCACACTTCCACAATCAACGATTTTGGTCTCAACACTTTCTTCGCTTCCCTCCCTAATACCAACCCTTCTCCTTAACTTTGTGACTGAAGCAAGCCTGGAGCGGCCATTTCTTGGTTTAGGCAAGGATTGTACAAATTAATCTCTCGAATCAAAAGTACTCCCGTGCAGTGCATTGTTTAGAGTCTAAACTCGTTTCTCATCCACACACGAAATTACCAAAACCGACAGAAACAATTTTCACCCACAAACACCTTGATATGGTAAAGACAAATGATGATGATAAAAATTCTCAATAGATTTGTGTAGCGCCCCCAAAGCTAGCAGATGACTAATCCAAGAGATTAACTAAACAAAGAGGCACTAAGAATCCAAATCATATACTTAAGCATTCAATTCAGAAATCTGCTACAAAACTTAACCAAAAGACTAGCCCCACTCTTAAATATACATATAACTTCTCTCAAATGATACATAAAAAAATAGTCATTTGGTTTATAAATAGGATATACAACATAATAAACATAGCAGAAGTTAACCAGTAACAGACTCAACACTTGAAGCTTTCGCTGCGCAGCTCTGATCTGTCTCTTAAATTGAAAGTGGGAATCGGTGAGCACATCATCCCTAAAAGGGGTTCCCCGCATGAATAACATTTAACTTTAAAGAAATCATGGGCAAAATTTGGAAAACAATTCATGTTTTCCCAAACATCAAAGTGACTAAGTCCCTGGAAATGCACAAACAATGTATATGGACAAACTCCTTCTTCAAACAATGTACTATATTGAGTGTCGACCAATTCCTTACACACCCTATTAATTTATATTAGTGCCAAATTCCACACCTCATAAGCATAAAAGCTGAATTCATGTAGATATAAATGAAGGAGCATATCCTATATACCACAGGTGGAAATTCTCATTTCCCATAAAAATTGACAATGACGAAGAACATTACAAGCCAAGCCCTTTCCAATTCATGGAAAGATTCAAAGAATCAACAGAATAATCACAACACAAATTAAACAATGCATGAAATGCACGAACAGACAATGCATGAGTGTGTTAAACATAAACTTTTGTAAAAGAAATAAACAATGGTTTCAAAAGAGTTAAAAGTACTCCCACCTCTTTTGATGACAAGCCTCGCTTACCTCGAGATCCATGATCCACTGGTTCATCCTTTGAATCGATCGTTGTTAATAACTAACTGTTAGTCGTACAAAAACTCTAAGAATCTAACCAAAAAAGCTCACACAAGAACCATACAAGTCTATCTAATGGTTCTAAGTCCATTTAATAAGTCTTAAAGATATCTACAACTTTGTAGAAGCAACCGAAAGCTAATTCGGACCATAAGGGTCCAAACATCAATTTAGGATAATTAGTCCTAAGCCCAAGATTCACTAGACAGGCCCATTATACAAGGCATGACCTAACTGGGTCAAACTGGCAGTCCAAGGTCAACTTAACAGTCAACATCTAAAGTCTAGGCCAGAGTCTAGTCAAGGTCTGGTCAACTGCGTCCAAGATTCACTGAGTCAAGTCGGATCAACTGAGTTAAACTGTTTCAACTCAGTTAGATAACTACATCAGCTAAAAAGAAAGTCTGACTGACTAAGTTCAGTCAGACAAGCCGAAGGTTCTTACCCATCTGCAATTCTTAACATCAGTTCAACTTCATTCTATTTCATTACAACAAAATATTCATTTCAGTTTATAACTCTAAATTGATTTACAAGACAACATAGCTTACCTGCTACATCAATTGCAAGCCTCACTGAAGCTACAAGATAATCTTTACATCCACCAATACTTGATACACATCTCAGGCCTAAGATCACTCTTCAACTCTATCTCAACACTTTCAAAATCACTACCTTAATTTCTGCAACACAATACATATCAACTTACTCTATACACAACCTTCTTACAAGAAGTTCACCTGCACAATTAGACTTCAACAACTGCAACTCAGATTGCAGTACGAAATAATCTGCAACTCCTTGACTTAAACAACATCCCTGCAACTTCATTTCCACCATCTCTCCATGAACCGCGACACCATCATCACCACCAACTCATAACCTCAACCATCTTCAGCTTATGCACATACCCATCATATCCGTTCCCCTACACAGTTCATACATTCTCTACCATCATGATTTCAACAGCAAAATCTCATATATTTCATCTCAATACCAGTTCTAACAATTCAATCATAAATCCTCCTTATAATTCATCTTAACAACAATTCCAGCATCATTATTGTTCTTTCCTTTAACTCATAATAACACCAGTTCACTTCCAAATTCATACCCTTATCAATCTCAGTTCAATTCATACTTACCAACCATTTCATAATTTCAACAATTGAAATGAATAACTTATCTAAAATGACATAGAAGAACAATTACCTCAATTTAGGAATGCTCAGGCAATCGAATTCAGGTTCTTCTCCACCTGATTCAATTTATCAACCTAAAAACAGCTCCACAAAATCTAATTAACTCCAAACCTTTCCTCAGTTATTCAAATCCAATCCTTAATTCTTCTTGTTCATCGCCAGTTCAAACTTAAAACCAAACTACTGAGAGACCCTAGTTTCAAAAACGACTCCAAAGCCCTAACTTCATCAAACTCGAATTACTCCTCAACTCTAACCTTAATTCATCCAATAGATCAATGCCCATCTCAAATCCCTTAAAACATCAATTTCATCTTCTAATTCATTTTTGAATTCTTGTAGAAACCCTAACTTTTCAATTCATCATTGAATCAGCTTCAGAACTTCACAAGAACACCAAATCCCTTTGTTCTTCATCTAACAACAACCCAAATAATCCATCAGTTCACCTGAGAACTCGAAGTCATTCTCAATACCCTAATTTCAATAATAACAGTATAAACTTCTTCTTTTTCCCGAGCTCAATAAACATCAAAACCACCACCAACCATCAATACATCTCCGTCATCGATATTATATAATCAAACCTCACTCGCAGCTTATAAATCTATCGCAGGAAGAAAAGGAACGAGAGAAGAAGGAAGAAGAATAAAAAGAAAGAAAGAGACGAGAATTATCCTCTCGATCTGTAGATAAGGCCGACCATGATGATGAGACACCCACTCGCTTTGACACGTGCAGCCCCAAGGGTAAAATCCTAAAATTATTATTTTACCCTCCGAAAACAAATTGATAAATTATCTTCATCCGGTATCCGAATGATACGTGCGAGTGGTCCATTTCATATAATTTTTCGAGATCTATCCAATGTCACTAATTTCGTATCTAGGTCGTTGTTAGATTAATTCGTATTAATTAACCTTCGTGTTAAACTAATCGAGTTATTATCGGCTAATACGTCTCTTGGTCAGTCTAATAGCGTTGACGAGCTTGAGAGTCCTTACAATTTGTATTATTAATAAAGATTCACGCTTAGAACATTGAATTCATCCTTAATCAACAAAGGATTTAGCTACTCATATTACAAAGAAGATGACAATGGTGGTTTCCTCCTAAAGGGGTAAACCCTAGGTTTTTGATGTAGAACTTGTGATACGAGATCGATTAATATTTATTTTACATAACCTAATACCTTTATATAGGTTTACATTGCTTGGTCTCCAAGTATTTATTTCGGTTCAAGAACCCGACCCGAAAACACGAACTAGCAACCCCAAACGTGCCCTTAGGCCTTCCAAGGTGTGCATACACGTTTTCCTACTTTCTATTACGTGTACCAGTATGCGTACCTCAAATTACAGCAAAATGTTTCGGAACTTGAGTATGCGTACCTTATTGTCTTCGGTATTCAATAAAAACTCGTTTTGGCCACAACTTCTTCGTCCGAACTCGGAATGACCTCATTCTTTTTGCATTATTTTTATATTTAAATTATCTTCAATATAGTGATGAGAAATCCTTAATTTGAGTGAGTTAAGATCCGTATTTGGCCTCAGTCTTGATTTTAAGCGTTTTGCTCCTTTTCGTCGCACTTCTCTTGGACTTGGGCACTTGAATGCTTGGAATACTTCTATTCTTAGATCTTTTCAGCACTTTGTAGATCCTTTTTGGATAATTCACCTAATTTAGACAAATAAGAGAAAACCAAAGTAATAATACGAAAATATGCAAGAATAATAGCTAAAGCAAGTATGGAATGGATACTAAAATCATATGAATTATGCACTTATCAATACCATTTTCATAAAGATCTCGAATAAAATGGTACCTTTTGTTAATGTGCTTGGTTCTTGAATGCTCAACAGGATTCTCAGTTATGTGAATTGCATAACTGAGAATTGCACTGGAGTTATCACAAAAGATCTTCATTATTCCTGAGTCAATTCCATAGTCAGTAAGCATTTGTTTCATCCATAGAATCTGTGTATAACATGAACCCGCAACAATATATTTTGCTTCACATGTTGAGAGAGATTGTGAATTTTGTTTCTTGTTATGCCAAGAAACAAGATTCAATCCTACATAGTGGAAACCCGCTAAAGTACTTTTTATGTCTTCCACGCATCCCTCCCAATCAGCATCTGAATAGGCTGTAAGATCAGTGTTAGTATCAAAAGTATAAGAAAGACCATACCCGGCAGTGTGATTAATATAGCGTATGATCCTCTTTGCAGCTGCAAGATAAGACTCTTTTGGATTTGCGTGGAACCTAACACAACAACCAACACTAAATGCAATATCAGGCCTTGTGGCAGTGAGATATAGAAGACTTCCAATGATAGATCGATAGAGTTTTTGATCCACATTTACACCTTTCTCATCTCGATGAAGTTTACCCATGGTTGGCATAAGAGTCATTTTTGGAGTTGACTTATCAAGGCCGAATCTTGAAACAAGATTTTTGGCATATTTTTCTTGAAATAAGCAAATTCCATCCTTGTGTTATTGAATTTGTAAACCCAAAAAGAATTTTAATTCATCACATTGCTCATTTCAAACTCCTTACCAAGAGAGACTTGAAAATCTTTTGCAAGTTTTTCAGATGTTGGTCCATAGATGATATCATCTACATAAACTTGATCAATCACAACATCCTTTCCACTCCACTTGGTAAACAAGGTTTTATCAGCTCCGCCTCTCGAAAAACATTTCCTAAGAAGAGAAGTAGTTAGTTCTTTGAACCAGACACGAGGTGCTTGTTTTAATCCATACAATGCCATGTTGAGTTTAAGGACATGATCAGGAAAATTAAGGTTTTCGAATCCCTTAGGTTGAGCGACATAGACTTCTTCCTTTAAATTCCCATTTAGGAAAGCGGATTTTATGTCCATTTGAAACAACTTAACCTTAAGAAAACAAGCATGAGCTAATAACAGCCGTATGGACTTGAGGCGTGCCACAGGAGCAAAGGTTTCGTCAAAGTCGATTCCTTCAATCTGTGAATATCCCTGAGCGACAAGTCTAGCTTTCTTTCTACCAACTGTGCCAAATTTATCAGACTTCTTCTTGAATATCCATTTGGTTCCAACAATATTGATATTGGGTGGACAAGGTACGAGTTCCCAAACTTCTTGTCTTTGAAATTGATTTAACTCTTCATGCATATCATTTACCCAATGGGGATCTCTAAGAGCTTCATCAATATTTCTAGGTTTTCACTTGCGACAGATAACAAACAAAATTACAAATGTTTTGAAGTTGACCTCTCGTCTTAGCAGTAGATTCCCTTCCCCAATGATATTGTTGGTATCATGATTCCTTTGAACCCAAAGATGTCGTGGATGAACACGTTCTTGTTCAACATGAATTGCTTGACTAGAGATTTTCTCCTCATCACTAGAAACTTCCGAATCAGCAATTGTTGGAACAACTTCTACTGATTCTTATGTTTCTTTGACATTCTCAATTATCTCGGTATGAGGAAATTCAGCAGGAGAGTCATCATGATGAAAATTACTTAAATCAACAGTAATAAAATTAACAGATTCCATCATGACATGGGTCTGAGATTAAAAACTCGAAAACCACGACTGTCAGATGCATAGCCAAGAAAAATACCTTCATTGCTTTTTGAATCAAATTTTCCTTTTTTTCACGGTCCTTTAGAATGTAGCACTTGCTGCCGAACACTCTAAGATAGTGTAAGTTGGGTTTCTTACCGTACCACAACTCATAGGGAGTGTTTAAGGTCTTTGACCGTAGATAAACACGATTGATCAAGTAGCAAGACGTAAAGACTGCCTCACCCAAAAACCTTAACGGTAAGTTTTTGTTATGAAGCATTACCCTTGCCATTTCCCGAATGTTTCTATTCTTCCTTTCTGCAACTCCATTTTCTTGTGGAGTAATAGGTGGTGACTATTGTTGAATAATTCCCAGAGAATCACAATATTCAAATACTTTGGTGCCTTTGAATTCAGTGCCACGGTCGCTTCTAATTTTCTTTAGTTTGCGAGATTGTTCATTCTGGATTCTATTCACAATAATCTTGAATTCACTTAAAGTTTCATTCTTGTGAGCAAGAAAAGCCACCCAAGTGAATCTGGTGTAATCATCCACCATAACCAAAGCATATTTCTTCTCATCCATAGTAGACTGTTGAATTGGGCCGAAGAGATCCATATGAATTAAATCAAGTGGAGATTTGGTGAGAATATCTCGAGATGATTTGTGTGGAACTTTCGTTTGTTTAACCTTTTGACAGGCACCACATACACCTTAAACCTTGGCATTGATTTTGGGAACGCCTCTAACAAGTTCTTTGTTAATGATCTTAGTTAGAAGACGATAATTGACGTGACCAAAACGCTCATGCCAAAGATGAGTAGATTCCACCTTAGTGAAATTGCAACCATTACTGAACTGAATATCAAGAAGATAGCAGTTATTTTTGCCACGTGATCCTTGAAAAATCACTTTTCTAGATTTATCGACAATGTCACATCCATTAGCATTGAAGATAACCTTATGGCCTTTGTCACAGATTTTTCTAATAGAAAGGAGATTAACAGTCATACCTTTAACGAATACAACATCATGTATTTCATGAACACCGGGTAATTTGATGGTCCACTTCTTACTTATGTAGTAGAAGATTCCATCTCCAAAGGTTACTGGTTCACCATCAAAGTCGCTTATGTTGATAAACCACGAGAGGTCCCTAATCATGTGTCTGCTACATCCGCTATCAAGGAACCATTGAAAGGGTGATGTTGATTTTAGAGAAAAAGCTCCCATGCTAGTACTACAAACCAAGTTGGATTTTCGTATAGATTGTCTTTTAAGATAAGAAACAAGTTGCAAAGCTTTCTTATGAAGATCACTCGCAACTTTTAATATTTTCTTAAAAGATAAGCATGAATGTTGAAAGTTATTACAAGAACCACAAAACAAACAAGTCTCAACATCATTAATCTTGTTCGAAGAATTCTGAGCACGAATAGGTTTCACAAAGCCTAGGCCTCGTTTATCGTCTATCTTAATACAATTCTTTAACAAAGAATTAAAGGAATTAATCGAATCCATTGAAGGAGATTTTACTGGTTTCAAATCCTTAATTTTTGAAATTTCTACAACAAGATCAGAGTTGATCTGGATTTGTTCACCTAACTTCTTTTGGAGATTATCTACCTCTTTAGAGAATTCTTGAACCTCAGATTTTTTTATTCGACTTTCGCAATAAGGAACCTCAATTATTCTTATCAAGTGATGTTTCTTGAGATAAAGAAAATTGACGAGGTTTTTTAAATCATGATTCTCAACCTTAGCAATGATAATTAGAACATGCTTGATGTTGAGAATATCCTTTTCTGGTGAAGCGTTTTTCGAGACGATATTGTCCATCATCAGATCGCTACAAACACAGACTTATAAGGTCTTTAATGTGTTTGTCTACTCTGATACCAATTGAAAATACCGGGGTCTAACAACCATACCCAACAATTCGTTTGGAAATCTGAGAGGACTTACTCCAATACACTTTCTAGAGAATCAACTAGACAGTCAGACTCAATCTAGAATAAAGTATATTAAAGAGTGTAATATCTCTAACTCTTAACTTAATCCGCAATCAGCAAATAGAAATCTGCGAGCCCGATTGAATATAAGAGGAGTAAACTTGAACGGTATCAAATACCAATGTTCAAGTGTCAATCAATGTAAATCAACAACCAAAGGTTGGATATTCTAATTAATTAATCTAAACGCACAACTTGTGATATTTCAATTATATAACAAAATATAATGCGGAAAATAAATAACACAGACACCAGAATTTTGTTAACGAGGAAACCGCAAATGCAGAAAAACCTCGGGACCTAGTCCATTTTGAACACCACACTATATTAAGCTGCTACAGACACTAACCTACTACCAATTAACTTCAGACTGGACTGTAGTTGAACCCTAATCAATCTCACACTGATTCAAGGTACAGTTGCGCTCCTTACGTCTCTGATCCCAGCAGGATACTACGCACTTGATTCCCTTACCTGATATCACCCACAACCAAGAGTTGCTACGACTCAAAGTCGAAGACTTGATAAACAAATATGTCTCACACATAAAAGTCTATAGGATTAAATAAATCTGTCTCCCACAGAAATACCCAAGAGTTTTTGTTCCGTATTTTGATAAATCAAGGTGAACAGGAACCAATTGATAAACCGGTCTTATATTCCCGAAAAAACCTATATTATCAGTCACCTCACAATATTCTAAATCGTATAATGTCAAAACTAGATATTGTGGAATCACAAACAATGAGACAAAAAATGTTTGTGATTACTTTTCTATCTTGCCTATCGGAGAAATAAATCTCAAGCCAATTTTACAATTATACTCGTACGATAGAAACAACAAGATCAGATCACACAACTACAAGAAAAGTAGTATCGGTCTTTCTTCACAATCCTAATGAAGTATTCAAGTCGTTAACCTACAGGGTCTCGAGAAGAAACCTAAGGTTAAAAGGAGAATCGACTCTAGCTATACAACTAGTATCACACAAGAGGTGTGGGTATTAGGTTTCCCAGTTGTTAGAGTTCTCCTTTATATAATTTTCAAATCAGGATTTGCAATCCAAGTTATCTTGGTAACAAAGCATTCAATATTCACCGTTAGATGAAAAACCTGATTCAATCAAGTTGATATCTTTCAACTGTTAGATCGAACTTAGCTTGTTACACACAAATGAAATGTACCCTCATTTAGGTTTATGTAACCGTTCCCAAACGTGTACACTCATGTTGGTTCAACAATTAGTTAACCGGGGTTAGCCATATGTTTACTCTCATATTAACCTTATTCATCTTATCCATAACTAATTCAAATGACTCAAATGAAACTAGTTAAAGAGTTATTCAATTGCATAGAAGAATACAATTGAAACCAAATCGGTTTGATTCACTTGAATCAATCATGAACATTATAGCCACGGTTTGCAAAGATTGCATTCCTTAAGATTTAATGTTTAAGTTCATGAACATACCGATTTGACAAAATAACCAGCTTAAGTATGCGTACGGGTATGCGTACTTAGGAAACCGGATTTGAGTTTGTTAAGTTTCCAAACTCAGTAGAAATTATCGGTTCGAAAACTTCCGCCAGTATGCGTACGGGTACGCATACTTAAGGTGACTAGTTTAAGTGTTTGTAATTCCTAAATACAGCAGATGTTTTCGGTTCGAAAACCTCTACTAGTATGCGTACAGGTACGCATACTTATATTGTCTCCATCACCAATTTTGTACACACACATATGCATACGCTTGGTTCCCAGTTTATGTATTTATACACTAATGTGCGAACACACTATATATGCTTATATCCAAAGATGTTTATCTCATCAACTCTTAATTTCAATCATTGAAACCTTCTTAGAGGACGTTATATAGCTGTTGTTCACAAACTATTTTCGTCAAAGCGATTTTCAAGTTATTGAAATTATCATAATGAAACATTCCAAGGCAACACCAAATGATTGTATCACACAAACCATGTTAGATGTAACTCGGTAATTTTCATATGATCTTATTCGGACTTTCATCACGAATGTAAGATGAACATGGATAAAGCGAAAGCTTGCCAACACATATTTCGAGAAATATATAAGCGAGTTAAATTCAGGTCGAAATCTCAAATGTGTATAATAGAAAACTATATCGTGACACGACTTATGTCTCAATATAGGAGATAGAGTAGAAATAGACTTTCCAAGTGATAGATGAGTTTCAGTCTCCGCATACCTTTTGTTGATGAAGTTCCACAAGCTCCCCTTAGTAGTTCTTCGTCTTCAAATGATGAACGCCGAGAGATCTGAGCTCAACTACACTATCTATGTCCTAGTCTGAGACATCTACAAATAGGCTAGAAATCAAGACATATAGGTTTGATCACTAACATTGACAAACATGCTTGAGATAGCAACGCATGCGAGTTCGATCGAGCAATGCTCTAACAGTTTGATCGATAAATTATGTTTAAATCGGAAAAACCATGGTTTTATGACAGTTACAAAGTGAAGTTCGACTAACAATCGAAACAAACTATCAGCCGAACTTTTCATCATTCTTACTTCTGAAAGTGCTAATGAACAGTTCCGCTGATGATTAAACACCAAAATGTTAGCTAAATTTAACTTTATGAAGAACAATATTCATAACCCATAATGGTTATTAAAGAATATTAAGTTCGTTTGTCATAATTTTTACTCGAATCTGCCAAACCTAAGTTCAGTAATTACAGAGTTAAGTTCGAATGATAACTTGTCAACCGAACCTAAGTATATTCTCACAAAGCCTAGGTTCGGCTATCAAGTTATCAGCAGAACCTCTGAGCATTCTTCATATACGAAGAATACCTAAAATTTAACTTGCAAGTTATTAGCGGAACCTAGGTATATTTTAAAAAAACTTAGTTGTCAGCTGAACTTAGGATTCGTAAATTAAAAAAACAAAAAATCTTAAAAGATATTTTTTTTAAATAAATTAAAAAATACTATAAATAATAAGGCAGTCTTGCCACTATGAAATATTGGTGGATAAAGGGCTATTACTATTTCATGAGCTTGTTTTGTCTTATTCAGCATGTTATAAAAGTTTTAGGTATGCCTTAAATTATGGTTCATAAAACAAATATATGATCCATCGTTTCCTCTTCAAAATGAGGTCCTATTAATTCAACAAATAAGAATTCCACTCATTGGCGAAGATTCAAATAAAATTATTGTCAGGCCCAGATAGGAAATTAGACAGGTTCTTTTATGTAAAAATCTTTTTTTCAAGCCCCCTACTCTCAAATTAATATTATCTGGAAAATCACAAGCGGTGGTGTTTTTTTTTTCCTTTTCTGTTCGATCCATTTACAAATCTCCGGTGGCAGCTAATGCTACTCTCCCAGTGACTTGAGATGAGCAAATATTTTGACTTAAATTGTGGCACTTGAAGTTTTCACATTAGTAGTTTATTTTATCTAGAAGTATTTACTGGATATCTTGCCTAAGAGAAGAAATTGAGAGGTTAATCCAATTGGAAGATACTAAAAGCATGTTTGTTTTTTGCTGATTCGGGGTCTGTGTCTGACTCGGTCCGAGTCAGATGTCAGATAGTTTTTTTTAAGTCGGATATGACTCGCAATCTAAGTCAGACCTAAACCATGACTCGGACCCGTTTGAATCAGATAATAAAATACCGCTGACTCATGGGTACAAGCCAGTGACTCATATTTTTGAGTCAGATGAATCAGATCTGACTCATAAAACAAAAATATTGAGTCAAATCCAGATGACTCAAGTGATTTCAGTTAGATCCAGACGAATCAAGTGAGTCAGGAGAAAACAAACATGCTCTAATTGTTCTTTCCGCAAACAATCGTAAGAATCAACTAATCATTTGCTGCTCCAGTGCCCTACAACCGAGCAGTATACTTTTCTACCTCTTCACTCTGTCTATAGTTTGATTACCATAACATGAACCACATTGTTACAACCTAATTTGGATTAATAATCCATAATTCTATTCTCATTCCTTAACAAAAAAAAAACCACATTTGGTTAAGACACTAAAGATAAATGGTTAGATGTGACTAAACATTGCTTAATTTGTATTCAAATCCTTGGTCGAGAAGAGCACTATTCAGGCATGTAGTCAAGTTTGATAATTCCACAGTTTTTTCAGCACACTCTCTAAGCTGTTTCATCATAAAACGAAATCAATCAATAATAATGACACCAAATGCATAAAGCCGTTTTTTAAAAAACAAAACCAAGACGTGAAGCATATTCTTGACTTAGTAAATAGGGGATTGACTTACATTGACCATGAATGTAAAAGCCACTCTCTCAGGATAAGTCCTGAAATTTGAACTTTGAACATCCGAGGAAGTTAATGATTCAAGAGCTTTGTATACAAATAATGCCACACCTTCTCCTTTGTTGCAAACTATTCTTACATGAAACAAACTTTCATCTACTTGGAACACATCCATTTTCACAATTTTCTTGCAACTTTGATGCATATTTTTATGTCCTGGAGTTTGGTTCTTTTTTGGACTTTCGACTAAGTTCAGTATACTTTCTCTTTTATTCGCCGATGAGGATTCAAGGTTTGTTATTTCGAATCTTAGTTTCTCGGCTTGCATTTGTAAATCTTGAACATAAGACACCGCATCACCTATGATTGACGTCTTATCCATCTGCATAACATTACATTAATGCATGAAAAATCAAAATGACAATGAATAAAAGGGAAAATGTAAGAAATTTTGTGTGTGCACAAATTGCTTTTAGGAGACCGTTGACAAGTGAGGGAAGTAGTCCTTGTTTGGCTTCGCGCCCCTATATTATCAGCATGAAAATGAGAGGAAACAAATAATAATAATAAAATAAAAACAAACAAACCTTGGTGATGTTTGGAACCAAAGCACGCAAAGAGTAAAGCTTCTGTTTCATCCAACTTCTCCTCTTTCGTTCCGAACTTGAACCATCCACCAACAATGTACTGGTACTTCTCTTCAAAGATGATGATGGTCTAGGTGTGTTTGTATTTCCAGAGGAATAATCATCTCTATCATTTTCTTCCTCTTCTAATAGTCCATCAATTTTAACACTACCAATTGATGGTAATAAATTAGGATCGGAGACAATATTACAACCACTAATATTGCTGGCGCTCCCGTGTTGATTGTATTCAAAGAGATATTCAGGAGTGGACAAGAACTGGTTATTGTACTTAGCACCATCAAGAAAGTACATAAGCTCATTGTCAATAACTTGTTGATGACTATCACAATAAATTGACGCGTAATTGCTGATGGGTTTGTCAAAGTCTTCTCTAATCTGATCCATGAATTCTTCGAAATTCTCTATAATTGCAAAATCTTGATCAAAGTCATTGCTCTGTATATTGGATGGTTCATGTGCTCTAAGATCATCCATTTAGCAAGTTTTTTTTCTTCTTTCTTTTCGCTCCTTTGTCTGTGCTACTCTATGATGGTTTTACGTAATCTCAGAGCCATATTAATACAAGTGTGACCGATTCTTCTTTGTTGGTATTTTGTTTTTTATATATACAATATAAACTTTGTATTTGTATGTCTTTTTTTTTTTTTTTACTTTACCTAATCCGTTAGTATCTAGACTGTTTCTTTTGTTGTTGTTTGAATGAAAAAGAAATATGGTCAGTCACTATTTACAGTTCTACGTAAGCAGTGAAGTCAGGCTCTCTCTCTTTAGATCACGTAAGACAAATATGTAAGCAACAGCCGGGCAACTCTCAGGGCTTTAGCAACCACAACAATAACCATCATCTCCAGTACCCTCCTTGGCAGAGTAGTCATATTCTCAATAGATGTGCTAATCTGCGTAATATATTTTCTACTTGGTGTTGCTCTTTTGTACCCAGGTTTTGTAATCAGGTCGATGACACCTTAGCAAAGTTTGCTTCAATAAATCCATAAGCTGCAGCATGATGTATTCAGTTTTCCTACTTCTTCTTGATCGATAGTTTTCGTACTTTTATTTCAGTAATAAAAGTCTTATGATTAAGCAAAAAAAAGTGTGTTAAAAGAAAGAAAGAAAAAAAGAAGGGACAAAACAAAATTTAGAAAAGCCTTACAGCAGAACAGCACTACCCAAGTGATCAAATATCTTTCCATCTCAGCAGAGTTTGTCCTAGTAGACATGCTCGACTCGACAACAAACTTTTGTTTCATTATTTATTTTGATAAGAGTAGACTAGTGACCCCCCCTGATGGATAATGATGAACCAGGACAACTGAATTGGTGGCTTGTCTTGTATTAAGGATAAAAGGGAAAGACTTGTTTAGTATATTTGAACACAAGAAAGAAGCTTCTTCCTCTTTCAATCTTAAAAAAAGAAAGAAAGAAGTTTCTTCAGTTAGGATGAGATTGAATTGAACGGACTTTAATTATATAATGCTCTCTATCTCTGCCCTCGGCACGTTGATGAGTGCCAGCTAGCCAGAACTTTGTACGGTTTGGTGTTTTTCTTTTACCCTAATAAATTACCCATCGATACTACAAGGTACTCGACATTACATATATATATATATAAGGCCGTGTTGATGTCATTATTTATGTACTGTATATGTCTTGCCAGACATCATGGTCGGTCCAATCAGATCACCGAGATTGGACTCCATCGATCCAAAATCCAAATAAATGCCTTCGTTCATGCATATAACAGGCTAATAGATTTCATTAATCCCTTAATTACATGGTTGATTCAGTCAAATTTAAGCTGGAGATGCTTCGGCTCTACTTCACTGTCACTTTTAGCCTTAGGGCACTAAAAACACTAAATAATCCTTTTACTGGTTTACTTCCATTTGGTCTGTGACAAGTTCTCCATTTTGTTGTCCATCGTTTAGTGTTTCAGTATAAAACTATTAGGAAGGGTACATATTTCTCTAGTGTTATACTAGTAATGATTTAATGGTAACCACCAGGAAGTACAACTCTTTCCCATTACATGTTCAGATGAATCAGAATCATGCCTAGCTAGGAAGATTAATTGGTGCCCTAGAAACATCTAATGATACGGGTAACTAGCTATATCAGGTCAGGGGCTAGAGCTTTTAGCTCATTTCCAAATCCTTGTTCATACAAGGCGTTATACTTTAGGCGTTCCTGTAGATTTTGGGAAACAAAAGACCCTCTATCGACTTGAGCTTTCAACAAACTCTCTTCTTAAAGAGTTCCCCATTGGCCATTCTAGGAAGAAGGAGCTACAGTTCAATAACCAGATCATATACAGAAGTCTTGCGCCCTCAACCAGGTAACTTAACTATGTCTTTTACCGCATGCCAATCCAAAGTCAGCACTCAAAGGTGAACAAACTTCTATTCATTGCTATAGGCTTCTATAAAGGTCTTCTCCAACTTCTTTGACTGGACTTTCAGGCATTTTCTATCTCCTACTCCCCATGTCAACTCCCAGTTATGGAAATAATAAAAGGCAAGGAGTAAACGAGGAATGTACTAATTATGTAATTGTCAGGTGTATGAAATTTTGTATCCAGAAAATAAGACTAGTAAACTTTTAATGACAATGCTTTGATGCGTTGGTATGGAAATATAGATCAGCAAATATAAGATGTGAACAATTAAATCGTTTTATTCCGGATTAATAATCCATAATTCTAAAAAAATAATAACAAACGAAGAATGAATTCACGATTTTAAACATAAGTGCGGTGCCCACGTACAGCCCAATAGTTTACTCTACGGGCCTACACTTTTTACACAATTAATTTTCACTCGATTGTAACAATGTTAACGCGACAAAAGGACTCGTCAAATCTTCACACAAATCCCTGATTCAAAAGAGCTTCATTCAGCCATAGCTTCATATTTGATAGGTTCATCATTTTCCCTCCACATTCTTTAACCTGTTTTCATTATATAACAAAGTCAATTAACAAAAATTGTTCACACACCTGACCACTTGAAAAGGACATAAAAAAGAAGAAGAACACCAAAATTAGTAAATAGGGAATTTGACTTACATTAAGTGTGAAGGTAAAATCCAATTTATCAGGAAATGTTGCAAATTTCGAACTTTGAACATCGAAGGAAGTTAATGATTCAAGAGCTTTGTATAGATATACCGCAACACCATCTCCTTTGTTGCAAATTATTCTTACATAAAACTCATTTTCTTCTACTTGAAATACATCCATCTTCACAATTTTCTTGCAAATTTGATGCTCCTTGTTCCAGTCCGAAGTTCGGTTCTTTTCCGGATTCTCAACTAAGTTTTTGTATTTCTCTATTTGATTCGTCAACGTTGGTTCAAGTTCTGCTATTTCAGTTTTTAATCTCTTCGCTTCTTTTTGTAAATCTTGAACATACGAAACCGCATCTCCAATGATTGATGCCTTATCCATCTGCATAGCCAAGCAAGTGTTCATTAGAACTGAACTCATTTTAGTGAAATTTAGTTACATTTTTATTTTTTTTATCGACTACGCTAGCTAGGAGAAATGAGCAGTACCTTGGTGATGTTAGGAACCAAAGCGCGTAAAGTGTAAAGGTTATGCTTCATCTGGACTCTCCTTCTTCTCTCCGTGCCTAAAATTCTCGAATTATCAACAGATGAATTCCGCTTGGAAGATGATGATGATGGTCTTGTTGATGTGGTTCCGGAAGAATAATCGTCTCCTTCATTCTCTTCATCTTCCTCTAGTACTGCGTCGATATCAATAGAACCAAATGATGGCATGGGATTCAACGAAATAGGATCAGAGGTAGTGGTAGTAGTACTCCCAGCAGCTGAGTAATTATTGATCAATTCGAACAAGTCTCCCGGAGTTGGAAAGAGCTGGTTCTTATTATACCTAGCACCATCATTGAAGTACATAAGCTCATTGTCAACTTGTTGTTGCTGATGAAAATTGCCATGATAATAATTTGTCCCGTAATCTATGATGGGTTCAACGAAATCCTCTCTAACTTGATCTATGAATTCTTCGAAACTCACATGGTTGATGAACTCATGAAGATCAAAATCACTACTGTGCATATTGGATGTTTGTTGTTGAAATGGTTGAAGATTACTAATGTCCATTGCTGGTTTCTCTTTGTTTTTCACTCTATAATGAAATGAACGTAAGCAAGCACTATTTCAAGTTAAGGATATATATGTGTTTGAATTGGCATCCTATTAAGTGTGAAAGGAATCTATGGTTTTAATTTGCTCTTAAATTTCTTTTCATTAAGAAGTTTATTTTCTCTTTAAGAAGGTTCGAAATCGAACAAAGAAAAAAAAAACCTTAATTTGCAACTTGACTTTTCCTTAACAAGATATTTCAATTCCAATCATTTTTTGGGTGCCATTATTGAAAAAGAAATTCCACTCAGACCCAAAAAGATGGTCAGTTAGATTTTCTTTTGGATTGCCTACTAATAATATACACGTCGTCCACTATGGGCCATAGGTACTCAAAATCGTCTATACCTAATTGCCTATGCAATGCTACGCTATATGCGCCTAATTGTATAAGTTTTTCATTTAACACATTTTTTCCTCTAAATAAAAAATTGAGCTCACCAAAGAAATCAAGAAATACGCACTGTCCCCGGCGACCTTAATTTGAGGGAGGGTGTAATGCTGCTGTTAAAATGATAGGTTTTTTTTTCCCCTCTATTTTACGAAAAGGTTTTAACACGATCAGAAAAAAGGTCACATAAAAGAAAAAAAGAAAAGAAACAAAAAACCTACAGAACGGTAGAAGCTTCACTTTTAATGGGAGAAGCAATACAAGAAGGAGGAGAAGATAACCACACATCAGACATGTGGAAATAGACAACAAAAGCTGCTAAGGAATGAGCCACATTATTGGTCTCACTTTTTTTTTTGACAAAACTGAACACAACGAATTCACCAAATTCTCTCTGATTCTGCTGATAATGTACTGAATGCGCCATGGGAACGGGAGATGTTTGTATTTCAAAGTGTTTATAATGACAAGAGCATCTCCTTCAATCAATATCCTTCCATCCTTTACTGGCAGTCAAATCTGTGGCGAGTAAGGCCCCAAAAGCTTCAGGTTCGACAGCGGTGGAGAAATTTAAAACTCTTCTTTGACAGCCTTGAAACTCAGCTTTACTGTCTCGTGCAACAACACTGCAAGCAAAGCCCTTAACCCCAGCAGCACCATCAAAGTTAACCTTGATCCTGTTAGGAGGAGGAGCTTCCCACTTATCCTTTTGAGTTTTAAGATATCAGTTTCAGTGGGCATGTGCTTGGTCTCATTAGTGTTGGCCAGGCCTCAAGATTGTACCAGTACATGGCTTATTTGAGAATGGACTGAATATTGAAACTTCCTCTGTTGATTATGATGTTGTTTATGGCCTTCCAGATGGCCCAAAAAAGGCACGCACCCATCTTCAGCTTACAATAGTCACCACCTTCATTAATCCACCTAGCTATATAATCTTACTGAGAATCATTTGGTGTTAAGCCGGTTCTGAGATTCATGGTAGAAGCAAAGAAAACAACTCATGTGGCCCATATTAATTAAAACGATAAAATTTAATATTATTTGTCATTATTTTTCTTATGTGACCCATATAAGGTTTTATTAAAAGTTTAATCTTTTTATAGAACATGGAGTGTGATTTTTTTATCCTTTTAAAATTTGATTCATAATTTTATAGATTTGAAATTCAATTGTTTATAAGCGGTTGAATTCAAAACGATAGATGGTAACGCTATATGACACGAAGTTTGTTAATTGCGGAAAAAATGGATTACACAATATGAAGATCAGTTCACGTTTTAAGCACGTGAAAATGTCAAAATTTTATTATTTTCTGGAAATCGAGGTTATGTTCATCTCGAATCAGCATGTTTGCATAGATATAAATTCCATCAAACATCCTCCTTTAGATAACTTGGCTTAAATCCTCTACTACACCCTTAGATTAGCATGATTGATAATACTAGTAACAATTTATATAACCAATATGATATAGGCGATCACACACGACATAAAGATTACATCGTTCACCTATATTTCGTAGGCTACATTCATGGTCAAAACCTCCCCGAAAATCTTTCATTATGATAACACGTTATTACATCGACACACTTCAAACAATCAACTAATTATGTAACCCACTAGCGATAAAGACTTAAAAACAAGAAGACGTATTACGAAGAGCTTATCTATTTTTTTTGTGTTTCTTCTTCCATAAACCTCCACCACTATGGTTGCTTCGACTTTAAACAAGAACATGAAGAACACCATGAATTCTAGATTCTCATATATGAACCCTAGAATTCCTATATTTCTCTCATACCCGCTCTCACTACAAGTCTCTCTTCTCACATAGATTTATCCTCGTCACCTGCCGTTGTAGGACTAAATAGTTGTGACCCTTGATCTCTCGTTATTGAGAGGATGATTTACCCTTCACGATATAAGCCATATTATATATTACTTATATCCTTGCTCTGCAAGGTTTAGAACTCCTAAAAACAGTCTCAACTTTTCCCTATCAATTAGAGTCAAAGGCTCGGAAAGACTCTCCTTTTAATTAAGAAACAAATTTCTTTTAGTTAACGTACCCCTTAGATTCCCCAATATTTATATTCTTTTAGTACTTATTTGAGTCACGTAATTTTAATTGCGAAGATACAGACGAGTCGAAACCAATAGCATACTTTAATTAGGAAATCCAAACAACTCAAACTAGGAAATCACATAACTTAGGAAACACCCAAGTTATGTTCTGGAGAGTTCCCAAGTTATGTTCCGGAATTACGAAACTATCTTTACAAAACAAAACCCCAAGAAACACCACCTTTGTGACGCTATCAAAACCGACGTCTTCACTCTAACAAAGCATAAAATTTTACCACCTTATACGAGGCCATCCTCTCGGACATCATCACTAGCAAGAATTAAAATTTTCCTGTACTTTGAGATTGAGCCACTACCTAAGACAAATCCTCCTTTACACTTGCACCACTGGAATAACTGTCTGTCGCTCTTCTAGCATCACTACAAACAACTTCTTCATAAAATTTATACAAGTTTTTGCATCGACTTGCATTAAACTACTTCGTTTTTAAGATAAATCATTATTCCACCTTGTGTAAAATACTTCTTCTTGGAGATACATGCCTGACACTTGACATTGTTTGAACTGAGTTGCCAAGCAATTCTAGATGGATTTTACCAACTTCAAGAACCAACAATCTTGAGTCATCCTCCATGTAGACAAAACATGTTACAATCTTCATTTGAAGGATTTCCGCATAGCACCACCATTATTCGAAATATTCTCCTGGAAATATTTGCAGACGCCAATTGAACCTACGAACGATCTTCTCTCTCAAAGAAAACACCTTAATTTAACACGAATCATAGTCACATCAAGCAAAGTTTTCCAATTTTCTTGATGTCATCCCATTCTTTGATCACCTTGATCGACTCATCATTATCCTGAACTATATCCTTTCGCTACAAACCAAGACTTTTTTTTCTTTCTTAAACCTCTTATTCAAAGCACCGAATCACTGCTATTTTTATTTATGGTCACCGCAACTTATCGAGAAACCGAGGTTACGTTCTTCTCGAACCGGCATGTTTCCAAAGAAGTAAATTCCATAAAACATCTTACTTTAGATAACTTAGTTCGAATACTCTACATATATCTTTAAATTAGCATAATTGATAATACTAGTATGAATATACAATCAATATGACAATAGACAATCACATACGACACAAATACGTGGTTCACCATCCTTTGTAGGCTACATCCACGACCAAAACCACGCACCCCGAGAATCTTTCATTATCATAACAAGTTATTACATCGACATACTTCAAACAATCAGCTAGTTATGTAACACACTAGCGATAAACGACTTAAAAACAACAAGACATATTACGAAGATCTTACCTCTTTCTTTATTCTTCTTCTTCCATAAACCTCCATCACCATGGTTGCTTCCACTTTAAACAAGAACATGAAGAACATCATGATTTCTATCTTCTCATATATAAACCCTAGAATTCCTAGATTTCTTCCATATCCGCTGTCACTACAAGTTTCTTTACTCACATATATTTTTCCCCATCACCCACCATTATACGACACAATGGTTGTGACCCTGGATCTCTCTCGTTATTGAGAGGATTATTTATCCTTTACCATATAAGGCCTCTTATAGTACATACTTACTCCCCAAGTCTTGGAACTCCTAAAAATAGCTTCATTCCTTAATTAGGAAACCACATAACTTAGGAAACAACGAAGTTGTGGTCCGGAAATTTCCGAAATTATCTTTACGGAACAAAATCCTAACAGCTATTACAGGCTCACTCTAATTTGATTTATTTATAATAAAATATAATATGATTTTTTTGTTGCAATAAAGTACGCATAATTTAGATGTATTTTTGTTCGAAAGAGAACAAAAATCATAACCAACTCGCCAAATAAGATGGATTCTAAATATTTATGTGAGTCCAACTATAATTAATATCTTAGTAACACATGAACACTTCACACTTATAATAAAAATAAATTTTAACCCAATTTATGGCTTATGGTGGCCGCGAGGACGAAGGTGGCAAAGCAAGAATGCTTTAATTGACGTTATATCTTTGGATTGTGAATGCACGAAGAGTTTATTGTTAGAAAAGATCTTATAGTCGAAGACTTTTCATTATCCAAATTCAATGCAACCTCATAAGTCACAATTTGAAATAGATCATGGAAGTGCAAGTTTAATGGTTGAAGGTGAAGCAGATTTTAAAATGTTAAAAGGATTGAGTCAATCCGATTAACACTTCATCTTTGGTCCACACAATCAACCGTCAGAAATGAAAAATAAGATTTAGAAACAAAATCAACCACAAGCTTGAGCATCATTCCTTGTAACGTTTTGGTTTGGATTCCAAGCTCGTAGTCTTTTTAAAGGAACCTTGGACATGGCAAGGAAAAAATGTAGAAGCCACCTTGTAAGCTATTAGACTATTCCACATCTTTTTCAAGCTTTGGAATAGTTTGGATTCAACCATTAGACTTGTAAGCTTGGCGACCATTAGGCTTGCTCTTAGAAAGACTATTTTAATTAGGTTACATAAATATTCAGAACTGTTCATGGTTAATAAATCAACTACAGCTTTTTGCTCCTCAAATTTCATTTTACTATTCCTCTAACCAAAAGAGCTTTAGATAAGAACTAAAATAACCTTCCAGCTCAATGACAGAGGGCTGGATCACTGTACGTAGGGGAGCCTGACAAGATGTGCAGATACCTCGACAGCAAATTCATTCTGAAATGTGTATATGATCTCATTCGATCACGGAACTCCGTCCCAATACTCAGTACCGCTAACTATTTTATTACGATGAGGATTGAGGATAAGAGCTTTAACTAATAATCGTCATCATCGTGATGATCAGGACAAACTAACTACTCAGGTTACTATTTAGAAATAAAACAGAAGTACGGATTACTTTAATTAATCTCCAAACAGAACACTAGATATTCGTGTTTTTATATGAGCTGCATATGGATGGAACCCTAAGACTTGGGGAGGAGTCATAAACAAAAAAGATTGTGGAACACACGCAATGGATGAGTTCTAACGTCTGATCAGTGGAATCATACACAATCATCACTTTGTCTGTGTGTTCTAATTACTGGTTAGCTTATGAATCTTGATTATTTAAATGTTGATAATGTTCGACACCTTGGATAATATCACTTATAAAGGACACGAAGGTACTTGACTAAAAGCAAATGAAAGTGTGCACCACGTGTTGCACTCACTTTTGTCCGTGGCTTTGTGGCCAACTAGGATCACTTTCAGTTTGGTAAACCTGACTAAATACTACTGTTCATGGACATAGACGTGTAAATGTCGGCATCAATTATAGGTGAAATGCCTGCCACTAATAGTGAGTACATGCTTGGTTCTATGTTTGCTAGCAGCCTCCCCCAGATATCTCTCCCCAAGATTCCTGTTCCCCGTCCCTGTTTGCTGGTAACCTCTCTTCGTGGATCGGCTCTCTGTCAGAACTGATATTGCAATTGGGTTCCTAGAACTTCTGAGTGTTCACTGTTCAGTAATTTATTTTATCGAAGGATAAGTTAAAATCTGTTGTAGGCTGAGAAGGGGAGCTGTATGGAAAACCTGTACGTTGCTCTCTCAAAAAAAGCTATCGAGCCCAAACTAACACGTTATTTTGGGACTAATGATTATGCCTTAGTTGATAAGATCTCTTTGCAAGACTTCGATGGCTATTCCTCACTGATGCTATTTTTAAGTTTCTTGTATTAGACATAGGCATTTTAAATATCTTTACATTTCTAGAACTTGTAATAAGGGGGCACGTTCTTTAGCAGCTAGGGCTAGAAAATACTCTTGTTTCATGTTTTGGACCTTCCCTGCCTTATGGTTGTCTAGCCAGAAAGCCCTTTGGCCTTTGGAGTGTGAGCTTTAAACAAAAAAAAAAGGTGAAATGATTTAGATGCACGCACACAAATTAAGTGCGATCCATATGTTAAGAAAACCTTGGGTTTCCATTTTCTGGCCTATTCCATACTGAAATGGGTTTACCTTTTCGTCGGTTTCCACTTTGAGGTCGGTTTTCTAATCTAGGTAGTTTAGAGTTTTTGAAAGAGTTTAGTTTCATAATAGAAGACTAATATTTTGTGGCCAAGCTTTCGTTAAGTGTATACAGAATTAAAATTGTAGGTTGGTAGACATCCCCTAAAAGATTGGTGAATCCCTATATTTAGGGTTTTGTCTCTTTGTTAGGGATGGGTCGAGTGTTACCGTAAGGGTGAATAACCATGTGAGAGAAAAACTTAAGAGGATAATGGTATTCTAGAGTTCATGGTTTAGGGATTTGCCTTAAATCAAGTTTCCGGAGAGTCCCATGTTTCTCATTTGTTACTGGCAACCGTGAAGATGGTGTGGAAGATAAGATCTATGAGGCTGATTTTAAAAATGGTTTAGACAGTTGGTTTCTATAGTTTTTCCAATGGTATTCTCGGGTATGTCTTGTTGACACTTTGTGTTTGAATTTTGTTTTCTGGATTGCGGAAAGAGCATGTAATGCTCTTCGGTTTAATAGAAGTTTTTTTTGGTAGTGTTGACCGTGGATGTAGCATATAAAGGTGAACCACATGTATATTGTGTTGTATATGTAATTCTTTATCTTCCATCTCTCTTATTACTTTTTCATGTTTGATTCAAATCAACAATTGCCCTTTGCGAGCCTGTGTTTCGCTGAGCCTCTGGACGAGCTGGTATGATTGAACCTGGAATTTAACGATAGTTTATTGTTCGGGCATAGAAATATTGTTCGAAGATAATGTTTCAACCAGTGTTTACACAAAGACATGTTTGTGGTGTAATTTACAAATCGGAGGTTCAACTTTGTAGAAGTGTATGTTTTTCGTTTGGTTTTTTATGATGTAGTATGGGATGCAAAATTAAGCTGAATGAGATGGAATACATGTATACATACTCCTTGAAGGTTGTTAGTAACCATACACTGTTAGGAAAGGTATTACAAAGTTTGAAGAAAGAATGAGGTCGTCAACACCTCGAAGTTATGCACGAGATATTATATATTTATATTGTTAAATATATGTTAAAGTATTCTTGGTGGCTTGCACGTACTATCAAGAGTGTGCCCGATCTCGAAATCATGTTGTAATACCCCGATTTCGGCAGTGGTTCGCCGATGGAACATAATATAAGTAATGGTTTGTCCTTTCCTAACACCGAGGCCTTTTCAGCACCATTGGCTCCAGCGTTGGCAGAAAACTCAGAAGTTAAGCATGCTCGGGGGAGAAATCTAGGTATGGGTGACCATCCGGGAAGTTGTTGCTGGATGATCGCAGCGACGCCCGTTGAAAATCCCACACTGCCGGATAACCGCAGTGGCTAAGTGGGGACAATATCGGTGGAAGGTACAGGTCATTACAAATGGTATTAGAGACCATGACGAGTCATCTGTCGAGGGTAGGAAGGTACGCTGGAAGGGGTTAATCCAGTTGCTTCTTTCATGAGGGGCAGGGAACGTCGGAGATCTGAGCTTGAAAATATATTTTGCAGCTGAGGACGACTCCAATTTAAGGTGGTGGTATTGGAATACCCTGATTTCGGCAATGGTTCTCTGATTGAATGGAATATAAGTAATGGTTTGTCATTTCCTAACACCGAGGCCTTTTCAGAACAATTGGCTCCAGAGTCAGCAGAAAACTCTGCAGTTAAGTGTGCTTGGGCGGGAGCAATCCAGGGATGGGTGACCATCCGGGAAGTTGTTGCTGGATGACCGTAGCGATGCCCGTTAAAAACTCCAAACTGCCGGATAACCACAGTGTCTAAATGAGGACAATGTCGGTGGAAGGGATGGGTCATTAAACATTTACCTCATCATTATGGGAATTCAGACGGAATATATTATGAGTAAGTATGTTAGTTGTGATGGTGGTAAAGAGTATGCCAGATATTAGTGATGGCTTTAGAAATTGCTCGAAGGATTAAGCATGTTAATCATAGTGGAGACATCTGACAGTTTGTTTCGGATACACAATAATCATGATATATGATGGAGTACGATATATTATGAGCTTCAAAAGTAATTCTTTTCAGCACAATTGGCTTCATAGTCGGCAGAAAACTCTGCAGTTAAGTGTGTTTCGGCGGGAGCATTCCAGGGATGGGTGACCATCCGGGAAGTTGCTGCTGGATGACCGTAGCGATACCCGTTAAAAACCCCACACTGCCGGATAACCACAGTGTCTAAATGAGGACAATATCGGTGGAAGGGATGGGTCATTAAACATGTACCTCATCATTATGGGAATTCAGACGGAATATATTATGAGTAAGTATGTTAGATGTAATGGTGGTAAAGAGTATGCAGATATTAGTGATGGCTTTAGAAAATGCTCGAAGGATTAAGCATGTTAATCATAGTGGAGACATCTGAAAGTTTGTTTCGGATACACAATAATCATGATATATGATGGAGTATGATATATGATGAGCTTCAAAAGTAATTCTATGTGTATATCAAAATGATGAACAACTCTGGTGGAAGATGGAGGTGATTTCATATGATTTTGTCATGCTTGATAGCATGACCCGGGGTGGAAATTGTTAGAAAAACATTGGGTTCCTTGTTTTGGGCCTATTCTATAATGAAATGGGTTTTCCTATATTGAGATGTTTCCACATTGAGGTCGGTTTCCTAAACTAGGTAGTATATAGTTTTGGAAAGAGTTTACTTTCCTAATCAGAGACTAATACCTGGTGACCAAGTTTGTGTTCTATATATAACTATAATTGTAGGTTTATAGACATCCAACCTAGAAGAATGATAATTCCTTGTGCTTAGAATTTTGGCATTTTTGTTAGGAGGGTCGAGCGTTACCGTGAGGGTCAATAAATCTGTGAGAAAAAAACTTGTAGAGAGAGGATTTTGGTGTTCTAGTATTTAGGGTTTAAGGCTTCATCTTAACCCAAGTTTCTAGAGAGTTTCCATGTTTCTCATTTGTTACTAGAAACCTTGAATATTTTGTGGAATTAGATCTATGAGGATAGTTTGAAGAATGGTTTAGACATTTGGTTTCTATGGTTTGTCGATATGTCTTGTTGACTATTTTTATTTGACTTTTCTTCCGTGGGTTGCGAAAAGAGCATGTAATGGTCTTTGATTTAATTGAAGTTTTTTTGGTGGTGTTGGCCGTGGATGTAGCATGTAAAGGTGAATCATATATATCTTGTGTTGTTTATGTGCTTTTTTTTATCTTTTGTCTCTCTTATTATTTCTCCATGTTTGGTTTAAATCACCAATTTTCCTTTGTGATCATATGTTTCGCTGCGATCAGGGTGCCAATTTTCCCTACACCATTTGTAATTTGGAATTTATTAGTGTAGACTTTATACGATTATTGAGGAAGGGAAAAATAAAATAAAAAATCTTGATTAACTGAATTATTTACGGTTGATGAAATTTCGCACATCCTAATACAGAAGTAGCTTTGTACATGGGAGACGTTTCTGAGTTGGAAAGTCATGCTTAAAAAGTAAAATAAAAAGTTTGAGAGTCAAAACATACAAAAAAGGGTTAATCTTCTAATTTCAAGGATCTATAAAAATATTTTTTGAAAAGAAAAACTAGACTCTTGCGAAATGAGTCCGCAAGTATAAGTGGATTACAAGTATAAGCCTGTTTTTTCCTTCTTCATCTACTGAAGATTATATGAATTTGGAGAAACCTTTTTTTCTGAAGTAGAAGTCAAACAAGTGACTGATCAGTTTGGCGCTAATAAAAGTCTGAAGCATGTATATGGTTTTACAATGAAATTCTATAAATATGCTTGGGATATCATTAAGTATGATCTTATGCTTGTTGTGAAGGAATTTGAGACTACGGCATGCTTTGATTGGAGGGTAAATTGTACTAATATCACTTTGATCCCTAAGTATTGTGGGGTTGTTTTTCTTCATAATTTTAGACCTATTAATTAACTTAATTAGAAGTGTCTTATTTCTGAATTATTGGTTGAAATAATTAAATTGGTTATGCATTCTATCATTTGTGATTTCCAGGGGCCTTTCGTGCATGGAATGCAGATACAAGACGAAATTCTAATAGCTCCTGAACCTATTGATGCTAAGTTAAGGTCTAATAAAACTGGTGTGATTTATAAGGTGGATTTTGAAAAAGCATTTGATAATTTAAACTGGAACGGTGTGGACATTACTTTGGCTAAGTTTGGTTTTAGAATGTTGTGGAGAAGCTGGAACAAATGGTGTATTTCTACCTCGATATTTATAGTTCTATAAAAAGGCGAAGCTACTAATCCCTTTAGAAACCAAAAAAGTATTAGGCAGGGAAATGATGTGTCCCCTTTCCATTTAATTCTTTTTCAGAGGTGTTATCTTTAATTTCAAAAAATATTTAAATGTTGGCCTGATTTCAGGTTTTGATGTGGCACAATAAGGTATTGCACTTTGCTATTTCCAGTTCAGATGACCAAATATTTTTCTGAATGATGAAGAAGTTCAGTTACAAAACTTAAAATATATTCTTTTAGCTTTTGTAGTTGTGTCTGGATTGAAATTAATTTCAGAAAAAGATTTATTGTTGGATTAAGACAAATGCATAATTAGGAAGTTGGTACATATATATATTGTTGTTCTTGTTCTCAACTACCTATGAATTATCTGGGAGTTTCATTAGGGACCAAATCTAAAATTAGAACATTTTGGAATGGTATTGTTAAAAAAGATTTAATCATAAGAAAGCTACTTGGAAAAATTATTATTTGTCTGAAGGCCAAAGACTTATTATGATACAAAGTGTATTATCAAGTCCGCCTATTTGTTTATTTCTTTTTGTTTCAAAATCCTAGAATTAGAATCATGCATAAGTTCTCATGGGGATCTAACAACTCAGCTAAAAACAGAAATTGGATATCCTTGTCTAATGTCACTTTGCCGAAATGCAGAAGGGGAATATGAATCAAGAAGCTGCAAATTCTAAACAAGGTTTTGCACTCAAAATGGATATGGAGGTACGGGTCGGATAAGCAGGCTTTGTGGTAAAGATTCATAAATCATAAATTTAAAGTTGCACCTGAAGCTTTGTTCCCTAAACACAAAAATAGATCGTTCTGCCACTATCCTCGGTCTGGTGTCTTGAAAGCTAAAGAATTTATTAAGTTTGATTCTAAGTTGATGGTAAGGAATGGAGAGAGTATTCAATTCTGGAATGATATGTGGACATGTAAGATTCCTTTAAGTTCTGTTTTTCCTGTTGTTTATAAGACTTCGAAGAAAAAAAGGGCAACGATAAAAGACATGGTGCTTACTGAGGGTGCTTGGAATTTGCATTTCTATAGAAATATGAATGTATATGAACTATTAGAGGTGGTGCAACTCTTAAAACAAAGTGAAGAACCAGTTGTGACTTTGGAGGATGATGACAGAAAATGGAGATATGGCAAATGCTTTTCTGCAGCAAATGCTTATAAATATAAGGATTTTTGTGCTTTCCAGACAAGGTATGTGTAAGGATCCTTGAGCTCTTCAATGCTATTTGACTAGTCTAGCGATGATCAAATACGTATTAGCCGATAATAACACGAACGTTAATTGATATGAATTAATTTAACCACGAACTAGATTCGAAACTAGTCCCGTTAGATAGAACACTAAAAGTTATAGGGAATGTACTACTCGAACGTGTCATTCGGACACATGAAGAAGAAGATATCGTCAGATTATTACGAAGGGCAGAACCGTTATTTTATATCTTAGCCGCCTTGGCTGCCCGCAGGTGCCTATAGCCTTTGTGGTTATCTCAATCGAGTAGATTAACTCGTTATTCTCTCTTTTTCTTCATTATTCTTCTTTCTTCTTCTTCTTCTTTCTTTCTCTCTGTTTCTTCGTTCTTCTTCTTGTTCTTCGCTTGTGAGAGGCATATGAGATGAGAGTGAGATTTAATTGAGTAGTATCAGCGATGGGGTTGTGTGAATGATGAAGAAGTTGAAATTGAATGAGTTCGAGAAAGGAAGAAGTTGATGTTGTTGTGATTTGAATTTGAGGTTTCTCTGTGAATCGATGAAGGCGAGGATGTTAATGATAAATTGATGATAGAATTAAGTAACTAAGAGGGGTTTCTGTTTAATTATTTTTGTGTAACTGTTTTCTCGAAGAATCAGTGAATTAGGGATTACAAGGAATTCAGAATATGAGTTTGAAGATTAAATTGAGGTTTTAAAGGGGGAGATTTGAGATGGGTTTTGATCAGGTATGAAGTTGTAATATGTGCATGGGTTTAATTTCGATTTAACTTACTCATATTCTTCCCCAAATTTGGAAATTAGGGTTTCGGTGTTGAGAATTGAGAATTGAATTGGAGTCTTCTGAGAATAGAAGATGGTGATGAAGATTAGGAGTATGACATCGAGAAAACAAGAATACAATGGAGGAAACCAGTTAGTGATGGTGGTGTCAGTTCAGGTGTTGATTCAATTCAAGAAGAATCAGATAAGGTAATTAAGGGTTCTCTTATTTCAATCTGTTTTCATAGAATTAAGGATGAAATGATGATATTTAGATTGGGTTGTGTTTATATTGAAGTTGTGTGATTATTAATTGACTTATAGTTGAGTTAGATAAATGGGGTATGTGATGGAGATGAAATTGTTTACCTGTTGATGTTGTTTTAAGATGATTGGCAGGGAAGAATATTTATTGGCATGTGGGGAAGAACATGTTTGTATTGATGGTGTTGTTGCACAAAGATGGAACTGTCAGTGTTGGTGTTTACTGGTGCAGGGATAGCTGGCTACATATTATGAGATTTGAGTAATGTATGTGCTAATTGAGCAGATGTGGAATGAGTGGGTAAATGTAGGTATTACAGATAGACAATGTTATCCCAGTTGAAGCTTATATGTATGAAATAGGATTGAGACAACGTTGAAGGATGTTATACTGTGGTTGAGTTCTTGGTGGTGATATTTACTTGAGGTTGAATTGAGGGAGATGTGTTGGGTTATAGTGAACTGAATAAGGGATGATATGGCTGTGTAAGTATGAAAAGGTAGTGACAATGAAATAGAGAATGAAGATATAGTTGTTAATATCCAGAAGAGTATGTAGATGAATTGAGAAATCACAGATGTGAAGTTGGAGATGTTGCTGATGCTGACATGAAGTTGTAGGTGATGTTGGTTTGGTAAGTACAGGATCATGGAGTGGTTAAGGAGTTGAGTTGCAAAGTTATGGGGTTAGTATGAATTGCAGGGTATGCGATTGGTGTCAATGTTGTAAGATATAGGAAAGAGTTAGAGTGGTGATGAATTTGCTGAAAAGATGGATGAGAACTGACTGAGAATCTGATGTTATATGATTGAGTTATAGGAATAAAGGTTTGATGAGTGTGTGGAGTTGAATCTCTTGGAGAAGCTTAGAGCTGTAACTGCAGGTAATTAAGCTGTAATTGTATTTGTAAATTGATTCTGAAGTTTACTTAAGAATATATGAGTTGAGTTATGTTTGAGTTTTGATTTGTGCAAGAGACTTAGCATGAGTCTTTTCAGCTTAGGTGACTTTGTCTAGTGTTTCTGACTCAGTTATATGACTGAGCTAAGTTAACCCTTTTAACCTGAGTTGAATCGGTTAGACTCAGTGACCAGACCAGTAGACCGTTGACTTTGACCTGGACTTGAACGTTGACTGTAAGCTGACCCTTGACCGTTAGTTCGACCATTAGTGACTGTTAGTTGACTTTGGTAGACTTGGGCTGAGGTCATTTTTCTTAGTTAGATGTTTTGGAAGTCTTGTGGTCTGCATTGGACTTTGGTTTCTTCTACAAAGTTATAGATACTCATAAGACTTAGCTATTGGACTATAGAACCAACCCAATTGGATTAGTAAACTCTTAGTTATATTAAAGGTAGATAATGAGATACCATAATGGGCTTAGGACCATTCGATAGACTTGTATGATTCTTGTGTGAGCCATTGTGACTAGATTCTTAGAGTTTTTGTGTGATTAACAGTTCGTCTTATTAACAACGATCGATTCAAAGGATGAACCGGTGGATCGTGGATCTCGAGGTAGGCATGGCTTGTCATTAAAAGAGGTGGGAATACATTTGACTTTTTTGTAACCATTATTGTTGCTTTTACAAAAGTTTATACTTAACAAACTCATGCATTGTTTGTCCGTGCATTCCATGCTTTGTTTAAATTGCATTATGATAATTCTGTTGATTTGGTGAATCTTTCCACGATTTGGAAAGGAATTGTAATGTTTTGGTTGTCATTATGAATTGTTATGGGAAATGAGAGTTCCCTCTTATGGTATATAGGATGCGCCCCTTCACATTTATATTTATATGAATTCAGCTTTTATTGCTTACAGTGGGTCATCATGCTCTTGGTGATATCAATAGCTAATGATTGTGGTTAGCACGAATATTATACATTGTTTGAAGAAAGAGTTTGTACATCATGTTTGTTTATCTCAGTGACTTGGTCACTTTTAATGTTTGGGAAAACATTATTGTTTTCCAAATCTTGCCATGATTACTTTAAAGTTAAATGTTACTCCTGCTGGGAACCCCTTTTAGGAATGATGTGCTCACCCTTTCCCACTTTCAGTTTCAGAGACATATCAGAGTTGCCCAGCGAAAGCTTCGAGAAGTTGACTTCGTTAATTAGTTAACTTCTGCTATGTTTATTATATTTGCAAACCAAATGACTATTGTATATGTATCATTTGAGAGGAGTTCTTGTATATATAATTCTGAGCGGGGCTAGTTTTGGGTTAAATTTTGTATCAGATTTCTTAATTAAATGTTTATGTAAATGATTTAGATCCTTAGTGCCTCTTTATTTAGTTAATCTCTTGGATTAGTCAGTTGCTAGCTTTGGGGGCGCTACAGTGTTGGTATCAGAGCTCACTATTAAATCTTATATGGGAAACAATAGGAATAGCCAGTGCCTGTTAGTGAAATAGATTAGTTCAGAACTAGGTTGGGTTTGTGAGATAACTCTTATTCACTAAAAGCTATCAACAATTAAAAGAATTATTTGATTGATTGATTTGTTTATTTGGCTATTGTATATGTATGAACTAAAAATTTTAGGGTACACCTATAACTTTAGCTAAAAGGATTTGAAAATAATTAATCTAAAAGGTATGAACACGTGTACAATCCGATATTAGAAAAATAGTGACATTAGTATTATTGATAAATCTTGAAAGCTATTTATAAACCTATTGAGAACCTTGGCTTATACGAAAATTTAACAATTTATAATTACATAAATGTTTATAATATTTTTGGACTCAATAATATTTGTAAGAGCAGTTAGAATAATAGTTCGACCATCGATGATAATAATGAAAATATTATTATAGTAGCTATAGATGATAATAACTGTAATAATAATTTTAATAAAGTAATGAGTAATATTTATCAAGTAGTATCATATCAAACGTAACTTAACTAAAATTTCAATAAAGATATATAACTATAAAAATAACGATTATGATTAAATAGCTACGGAAAATTAGTAACGTTTATCTACGATTAAATTTTATAAATTAAGCTAATGAGAATTAGAAACATATGTTTGCGTTTAAACTACAAGTGAACGTAATACTTATTAGACGTAAAAAAATGAGATATAACGTATAAAATAAAAAGACTTAATTTTTTTAATAATGTTATACCGAAATTAGTAAACCTCTAAAATGAAACAAATATACAAGAAGTAGTAATAATAGTATTCGGATGTTCAGTGTAAGATTATAATTAAAAGAGAGCATATTAATAGGATACCTTACATTAATAAGAAAATCTAAAGACTATTAGGATATATGATAATTTTATGCAGACTCAAATTTAGATCATATTAAATTACCAACGCCAAAATTTAAGAAGATTTAGCATACATATTCAATCTGAGTAAATAAAACCTATTATATCAATCTTTACGTGAAAGTAGAATTATATTCACAAGATTAGGACTTAGTGTATCAGACGGACTATCAACTTAAGAATAATGAGATCAATAGTATGTGAATAATTTGGCTGGTAGTAAGTTTATAATAGATAATATCGGGAAAAATTCATATATATGGTATTACAGTAAAGTTTAAATTATGAAATATTATAAATTGACGTAAAATTGAATTGGGATTACATATACTGGTAAAAGGAATAAATAAAATACATTTTGATGATTAAATTGTTTAAAATGATGTGAAGTAGTTATATATTTTACCAAGTAAGTTTAACAGACTTACACCAGTTGCGATAAAAGTTTAGAGACTAATAAATCTTTGTAAATTAATGTTTAGTTAATCCAGCACTGGGGAATAGTGAAGGTTGTGTTTTCTCTGTTCGTATGAAGGCATTGTTGGGATTGGCCAACCTTGACAGGGCAACTGCATTTAGAGATGACTGATCATAGAAGCCGGTATAATTTTTAGAAAATTGATAATTATAATTTCACTTAGAAAGATTCGTAGGATTCTTCCTTGAAGTTAGAGACAGGTATTTTATAATTAGAAATTAGCGTAAGGAACTTAGAGACTGAAATTTATAGTTTTCCGTTATATAAATTAGTGTAAGAAACTTAGACCTTCTTATTAAATAAGCATAGTTGAACCTAGAGCCACAAATTTTAGTTGTAGAGAGCCATTTAGGTTTTTTTGTTTTATGTTGTTTGCGCTTAGACGAAAGATAAGACTTTCCTTTAAGGTGGGGAGTTTTTAAAGACCATAAGGTGGTTCGACTTTCGAGGAATAAAATGAATAAGGTGGGGAGAATGTAAGGATCCTTGAGATCATCAATGTTATTTGACTAGTATAGCGATGATCAAGAGACGTATTAGCCGATAATAACTCGATTAGTTTAACACGAACGTTAATTGATAGAAATTAATTTAACCACAAACTAGATATGAAACTAGTCACGTTAGATATAACTCTAAAAGTTATACGAAATGGACTACTCGAACGTGTCATTCGGACACCGGAAGAAGAAGATATCGTCAGATTATTACGAAGGGCAGATCCGTTATTTTGTATCTTAGCCGCCTTGGCTTCCCGCGGGTGCCTTTATCCTTTTTGGTCGACCTTATCTCAATCGAGTATATTAACTCGTTATTCTCTCTTTTTCTTCATTATTCTTCTTTCTTCTTCTTCTTCTTTCTTTCTCTCTGTTTCTTCGTTCTTCTTTTCTTCTTCCCGTTCTTCGCATGTGAGAGGCATATGAGATGAGAGTGAGATTTAATTGAGTAGTATCAGCGATGGGGTTGTGTGAATGATGAAGAAGTTGAAGTTGAATGAATTCGAGAAAGGAAGAAGTTGATGTTGTTGTGATTTGAATTTGAGGTTTCTCTGTGAATCGATGTAGGAGAGGATGCTAATGAGAAATTGATGATATAAATAAGTAACTAAGAGGGTTTTATGTTTAATTGTTTTTGTGTAACTGTTTTGTCGAAGAATCAGTGAATTAGGGATTACAAGGAATTCAGAATATGAGTTTGAAGATGAAATTGAGGTTTTAAAGGGGAGATTTGAGATGGGTTTTGATCAGGTATGAAGTTGTAATGTTTTCATGGGTTTAATTTCGATTTCAGTTACTCATGTTCTTCCCCAAATTTGGAAATTAGGGTTTCAGTGTTGAGAATTGAGAATTGAATTGGAGTCTTCTGAGAATAGAAGATGGTGATGAAGATTAGGAGTCTCACATCGAGAGAAAAAAGAATACAATGGAGGAAACCAGTTAGTGATGGTGGGGTCAGTTCAGATGTTGATTCAATTCAAGAAGAATCAGATAAGGTAATTAAGGGTTCTCTTATTTCAATCTGTTTTCATATAATTAAGTATGAAATGATGATATTTAGATTGGGTTGTGTTTATATTGAAGTTGTGTGATTATTAATGGATTTATAGTTGAGTTAGATAAATGGGGTATGTGATGGAGATGAAATTGTTTATCTGTTGATGTTGTTTTGAGATGATTGGCATGGAAGAATGTTTATTGGCTTGTGGTAAAGAACATGTTTGTATTGATGGTGTTGTTGCACAAAGATGGAACTGTCAGTGTTGATGTTTACTGGTGCAGGGAAAACTGGCTACATATTATGAGATTTGAGTCATGTATGTGTTATTTGAGCAGATGTGGAATGAGTGGGTAAATGTAGATATTACAGATAGACAATGTTATCCCAGTTGAATCTTATATGTATGAAATAGGATTGAGACAGAGTTGAAGGATTTTATACTGTGGTTGAGTTCTTGGTGGTGATATTTACTTGAGGTTGAATTGAGGGAGCCATGTTGGGTTATAGTGAACTGAATAAGGGATGATGTGGATGTGTAAGTCTGAGAAGGTAGTGACAATGAAATAGAGAATGGAGATGTAGTTGTGAATATCAGGAAGAGTATGTAGATGAATTGAGAAATCACAGATGTGAAGTTGGAGATGTTGCTGATGCTGAAATAGAGTTGTAGGTGATGTTGGTTTGGCAAGTACAGGGTCATGGAGTGGTTAAGGAGTTGAGTTGCAAAGTTATGGGGTTAGTGTGAATTGCTGGGTATGTGATTGGTGTCAATGCTATAAGATGTAGGAAAGAGTTAGAGTGGTGATGAATTTGCTGAAAAGATGGATGTGAACTGACTGAGAATCTGATGTTATATGATTGAGTTATAGGAATAAAGGTTTGATGAGTGTCTGGAGTTGAATCCTTTGTAGAAGCTTAAAGATGCAACTGTAGGTAATTAAGATGTAATTGTATTTGTAAATTGATTCTGAAGTTTACTTAAGAATATATGAGTTGAGTTATATTTGAGTTTTGATTTGTGAAAGAGACTTGGCATGAGTTTTTTCAGCTTAGTTGACTTTGTCTAGTGTTTCTGACTCAGTTATATGACTGAGCTGAGTTAACCATGTTAACATGAGTTGAATCGGTTTGACTCAGTGACCAGACCAGTAGACCGTTGACTTTGACCTGGACTTTAACGTTGACTGTAAGTTGACCCTTGACCGTTAGTTCGACCGTTAGTGACTGTTAGTTGACTTTGGTAGACTTGGGCTTAGGTCAGTTTTATTAGTTAGATGTTTTGGAACTCTTGTGGTCTGAATTGGACTTTGGTTTTAGGCCTGTCAATATCTGTCCGATATCCGGAATCCGTTTCCGATTATTCGAGATCCTATAGGATTTTATCCGTTTTATCGGATATAATATATTATCGGATATTTCTTTCTTACCATATCGGAATCGGATTAGCCTATATCCTTTTGTTTAGATATCCGATATGCTAAGGAGTAAGGACGTACTTGTAATTTACTCCTACCTTAGTTATTTCACTCCACTAGACACTCAAAGTCTTTTTTTTTTTTTTCATTTTTTCTTCTCTTCTTAGTTTCTCAGTCGACAGTCGCCTCTCCTTCTCTCCACTATCGTCGCTCTCGAGTCTCCACTCTGTCTCTGCCTCTCTAGATCAATCAATCACTCTGTTGTTTATCAATCAATCACTCAGTTGTTTATCAATCACTCACCCACTCAATCAGGTACTGATTCTCTTCTATTTTCTATGTTCGATTTTTGTGTTCGATTCATCGATTCACATGAAAATAGGGTTTCTGTCTTGCAATCAAAAATTAAGGTTTGATATGACTTACATGTATGGATGAAATTAGAGAAAGATTTGAGATGGGTTTAACTTAAATATTGATATAGTTTTATGGTTTGATTGGATTGATCTATTTTTGAGATGGTTTTGTATTCAATGATTTTTCGACCAACGGGTTTTGTATTTGGTAATTCAACTGCCTCTATGACTATAACTACCTATTCTCGTCAATTTATGCTTGGACTACATAGGGTTCTTCTGTTCTGAAGCTATTTTTTTTACAATTTCTTTGTTAGGGTTTGAATTTGGCATGTTGTGTTACTTCATGATACAGTAAATTTGGGTTTGATATGAAAATTGGTTGAACTGGAATACACAGGCTACACAACAAGCACTTGCGAAAATGTTCCAGCCAAGGGCAAGACAGTTGCAACCTCAAAGTCAACCCCTTTGCTGCCTCAATCTCAATCTCAATCAAATATTGTCGTTTCTAGGGGTGGTTCACAATCACAAAGTGTTCAAGCTTCAGCAATTGGCTCAACACCGGGTACTAGTGACACTAGGAGATTACCAGAACCAGAAGAGAACCTAGCTGATGATAACATGCCAGGCTCTCATACAGATGATGAATATGGAGAAGCTGGTGAGGATCCACTGATAACTGCTCTGAAGAAAAATCATAGAGCAATAAGGTCACCAGTGTGGGATGAATTTGAAAGGGATTGTAAAGTAAGACACAACAAGAAAATACACGTGAGGGAAGCTGTTGTACTAGGTACATGCCATCATTGCAACAAGGTAGTTGATGTTGATAGTGTCAGTGGTACTACAAGATTGCGTAATCATCTAAATATTTGCCAAAAGAGACCACAGAACAAGGATGGACAACAACAAATTTCTACTTCACTGAAAACAGCAGGTAACAAAGCTTTAAAATTAGCTAATTGGCAGTATGATCCTGCAGTTTCTAGGGAATACATGGTTAAAATGATTGCTAAGCATGATTACCCTCTCAACATGGCTCAACATTTTTACTTTAGAATGTTTTGCAAGTATTTCAACTCTGTTGTTAATATCATGAGTAGAAACACAACCAGAAGTGATGTGATGAAGTTTTATCATGAACAGAAACTAGAATTGCAAGTAGAATTGGATAATCTGACCTCTACATGTTGTCTTACAACTGATATGTGGACTGCTAAGCATACTAAAGATGGGTATTATTGTGTAACATGCCACTACATAGATGATGAATGGAATTTGGTTAAGAAAACATTAACTTATATGTTAGTGCCAGCACCACACACAGGAGATGTTCTCACAGAATGTATCAAAATTTGCACTATTTAATGGAACATAGATAGGAAATTCCTTTCTTTAACTGCTGATAATGCTGCTGCTAATGGTGTGATGATGAGAAATTTGATTAAGTGGCTAAATAATAAGGATTGTCTAGTTCTTGATGGGGAATTGTTTCACATGAGGTGTGCCAACCACATTCTTCATTTGGTTGTCCTAGATGGTATGAAAGTTGCTGTTAAGTTTGTGCAATCAATTAGAGATTGTGTTAAGTATGTTAAAGATTCACAAGCTAGGAAAGAGAGGTTTGAAACGGCATTGTCACAATGTAGGTTTTCTGGAAAGGCAGTTAGTCTTGACGTGGACACTCGATGGAACTCAGTTTTTCTTATGCTTAAAAATGCAATTGAGTTGAAAAAAGGGTTTCAAAGATTTGTTGTCCTTGATCCTGAATTCGATTGTATACCAAGTGAAGACGAGTGGAAACAAGGGGTAGTTATTTGCAAGTGTTTAGAGGTGTTTAATGATGTTTCAACCAGGTTTGCAGGGATGAAGTATCCAACTGCAAATCTGTACTAAAATGGGGTCTATGAAGTTAACAAGTGTGTCAAACAATGGGAAGACAGTGAGTATGCGTATATCAGAGAAATGGGGTTGAAGATGAGGGAGAAGTTCGATGTGTATTGGCTTGAAAGTAATTTGGTTATGGGCATCGGAGTTGTGTTAGATCCTAGATACAAAGCCAGATGGGTAGAGTTTCGTTATAAGAAGTTGTATGGAACTGGCTATGCAGTGGAGTATAACAAATTCAAAACAAAATTGACAGCTCCTTTTTATGAGTATGATTCACAAAACTCAAATGCAGATGAACACTATTTTGGCGCCCGCAGCTCTGTCTCTAGCTCAAGTATGATGGATTCAGACAATCCAGATGAAGCACGTGATCCTGAATATGCTGAGTTTATGATGGAGAACATTGAATTTGAGGTGCAGAAGTCTGATTTGGACAAGTATTTATAAGAACCAATGCTTAGCAAAGGCTCACCAAAAGATGAGTATTTGTTTGAAATCTTAAGTTGGTGGAAGCTAAATGCACCTAAGTACCCAACTCTTGCAAAGATGGCAAGAGATGTCTTGGCTATCCCAGTCACCAGTGTGGCATCCGAATCAATGTTCAGTGCAGGTGGTAGAGTGCTTACAACACACATAGCTTCATTAGATCCAGAGCTTGTTGAAGCATTGTTGTGCTTAAGCGATTGGTTGCCAGATTTCATTTGTGAAGGTAACATATTTTTTTTCTTTTTTTTTTTTGCTTAAACTCAGTGCATAGATTCATCTGTAATCTGTTATTCTTCTTAGTTCCTATTGAAATATGTTATGACCACATAAGAGAAAAGCATACCGGATGCTGGTATTGACCAGTATATTTTGATTTAGAGAGCAATGAGCAGTACAAAACAAACTATCTACTTAGATGTTTTTCTGAAATACTACTAATCTCTATTTATTGTTATTTGTTAGCACTTCAATTTGGATCTAATCTATGTGTGTTTGTCTGGATGCAGATATGGAAAATTTGGAAATCGACGACGAATGAAGTCAAGCCTCAAGAGGGTCAGAGGTTGGAGCCTGGAGAGGAGAGTGACAAATACTTATCTTACTTTCTATAGCATTTGCTTGTGTTTATTTTCATGTATGTGTGTGTAAGAGACTTACTTAGAGACTTAAATACTTAAGAGTAATGTTTTAAGACTTTTTGAAGACAATTTGGATGGTATGTATGAGAAATTTAACTTAAATATCACCTTTGCTGCTCTGCATATGTTTTACAGACAATAGTTGTTTTTCTTGTCAGAATCGGATATTATCGGATAAATATTCGATATCCGATAGCTTAACCTATCAGAATCGATATCTGATTTTGATATCCTATAGGATATTATCGGATATCGAATATCCGATAGTGCTTAACCTGTCGGATATCAGAATTCTAAATATCCGACGGATATTCTTCCATTGACAGGCCTATTTGGTTTCTTCTACAAAGTTATAGATACTCATAAGACTTAGCTATTGGACTATAGAATCAACCCAATTGGATTAGTAAACTCTTATTTATGTTAAAGGTAGATAATGAGATAGGGCTTAGGACCATTAGATAGACTTGTATGATTCTTGTGTGAGCCATTGTGGCTAGATTCTTAGAGTTCTTGTGTGATTATAGTCTTATTAACAACGATCGATTCAAAGGATGAACCGGTGGATCGTGCATCTCGAGGTAGGCGTGGCTTGTCATCAAAAGAGGTGGGAATACATTTGACTCTTTTGTAACCATTATTGTTGCTTTTACAAAAGTTTATGCTTAACAAACTCATGTATTGTTTGTCCGTGCATTACATGCTTTTTTTAAATTGCATTATGATAATTCTATTGATTCTGTAAATCTTTCCACGATTTGGTTGTCATTATGAATTGTTATGGGAAATGAGAATTTCCACTTGTGATATATATGATACGCTCCTTCACATTTATATCTACATGAATTCAGCTTTTATTGCTTAGAGTGGGTCATCATCGTATTGGTGATATCAATAGCTAATGAGTGTGGTTAGCACGAATATTATACATTGTTTGAAGAAGGAGTTTGTCCATCATGTTTGTTTATCTCAGTGACTTGGTCACTTTTAATGTTTGGTAAAACATTATTGTTTTCCAAAATCTTGCCATGATTACTTTAAAGTTAAATGTTATTCCTGCTGGGCGCCCCTTTTAGGGATGATGTGCTCACCCTTTCCCACTTTCAGTTTCAGAGACATATCAGAGTTGCGCAGTGAAAGCTTCGATAAGTTGACTTCGTTAATTAGTTAAATTCTGCTATGTTTTTTATGTTGTTTATTATATTTGCAAACCAAATGACTATTGTATATGTATCACTTGAGAGGAGTTCTTGTATATATAATTCTGAGCAGGGCTAGTTTTGTGTTAAATTTTGTAGTAGATTTCTTAATCAAATGTTTATGTAAATGATTTAGATCCTTAGTGCCTCTTTATTTAGTTAATCTCTTGGATTAGTCAGCTGCTAGCTTTGGGGGCGCTACAGTATGTTTTACGGGTGCTCCCACTGTCGAAGACTTACATAAGGTAGGTATGATTACAAACTGTTTATTTGTAGATATCGGGTTGAATCATGAACACCTCTTCTTACACAAAAAAAATCTGCTTTTAGTGTTTTGTTAAATTTTTATTGAATAGTTTTGGTATCAAATGGGTGCTTGCAAATGATGTGAGAAATACCTTATGGAAATGGAGTGTTAAGAAAAATACAACCTTGATTAACAAGATCTGGAGCTTATTACCCTTTCACAATATGGAAGAGTTTGTGGAGGAAAATGAATAATAGGTTATATAACAATGTTTCAAGGAGTACTAACCTGATTATTGTAGTCGTTAAGTTCTTGTCGTACAATTAGGCTTTGAATTCTGAGACTTACAAGGGTTTGTTTTTGTAAACTTTGATATGTTATTAATTGGGATGTTTTGGTTCACTCATCCATATGATCTTTTGGAAAAAAAAAAATCTTCCTTTTTTGGCAATTATTTGTTGACTAAGAACTATTTTTATATGAACTTTGCCCTTCATGTCCAAAAAAATGACGCCAAGGTCGGTATTTACAACAGAAAAAGAAAAAAAAAAGAATTTGTGATAATTGATGGCAGTCAATTGAACGAATTTATACGAAGGCTGAACGATTTTATATGAAGGCTTGTCTCTCTATTTGAGATGTCTGTTGATGCCCTTAGATCCTTTCGACCTCACTCATGATCAGGTCGTCGTCGTCATCGTATACGTGGTTCACCCACACACATCACCTAAGGGGTGAGGCTCCCTAGACCCTAGTCAGTGATTCAACGAATTTTTTTCGTATTATTCGTGAATATTCGCGAACTAGTTCTTTCCATAATAATCCAATCCACCCACCGCCTATTTACAATCTCGGTTCATATACGCGAGTTTTCTAGCCTTATCCGTCTGCTTAATTCGTCGTAGGCTCGGGCCCATTAGTTCCATACTAACTCCATAAATACTCGGCTAGAAAGGAATATAAATATTTAAAGGCATACACAAATAAAGCTCCCATCTTGAATGGTGAGGAAATCCTCGCTTCTTACTGACCGAAATATGCCTATTTTGAGTTTTGTGAAACGAGCGTTTTGGTTAGGACACTTGGAAACGTATGATTGGTTTAAAAGAGTAGTAAAAAGATTAAAAGATGGAAACCAAATTCAATTTGGAATTATTTTTTTAACAATAATTTGGTAAAGACACTTGGCGACGTATGATTGGTTTAAATATTACAAACTCAAAATGAAAACTAACTTACCATGAAGTCCAAATTCAATATAGAAATCGAATACCTACCATATTAAGAATTTTTTTTCTTCTAAACGGCGAGGATCAAACGCGACACGGAAGGAACATGGTTTTATTCTACCGTGCTCGATTAAGTCCTTACCTGGACTCGGCCCTAAACTCCTCCTAATTTTAGGTTTCCTAAGTTAACCATGTTTCCTAACCATGACTAATCGTAAAAACCCTATATATAGTTCTTCCTCCTTGGTTAACACCTCTTCCCATATTCCACCATTGCGTCTTCTGAATTCTCTTCCAAATAAAACCCAATTGTCTTATTACCAAAGAACCCTCCAACTCTTTCTCTTTCTGTCAAAGTTCGATACCAGGTACATATCTCATTAGTTTTAAGAAGATCTGTAATGGAATTAGAGAAGGTGTAAGATTTTTAGTCAACAAGTGTAGTGGAAGATATGCCGTATGGCGTGTTTCTCCATTATCTACTTACAAACATCTCTTTAGATCCACCTTTGGTCCACGGATGACGGTTCTGAAACGAGTATCCAACTTCACTGTAGCAGTTGTAGTAACACTATTTGGGAGCTCGATTCGTGTTTCTGGACTGTTATGCAGCCATAAGACTTGAAAGTGTACACCTCCTAGACTCACCCACTTTAGCTTTTTCTCCAGGTCTTTGGACCCCATGGTTGGTTCTGTCGTCTGTGATAGTCGTTAAGCTCGATTCTTGGTCGCTTCTGCATTTGGAAAGTAACACTTCAATAAAAAAAAAATTGTAGACGCGTAGAGATCACACTTCGTCAAGCATCATTATTCTCATGGGCCAACGTCACGAGTTCTTGGTGAAGAAAAGTAAACCAACGTCATTCTTATGTCCTTTGTGCATACCAGACTGTTAATTATTTTCTCTCTTTATGTAGTTGGTTGTATGGCGGTGTGCAGGGATCAGACTTCGTCAAGCATCATTGTTCTCAATGGAAGTTACTTCAACAAAGTTGGGATTATTTCGACACTGTACCCAGTCTTGGAAACTTCGTTCAAGACTACCCGTTCTTGGCAAAACCATTTCAGGCTCAGTGGTTTTGTTTTTGAAAGGATGCATCCTCCATCTATTCGAACAAATGGCTATACAATGTTAAACAATCATTGACCCAATTCACGGTAACATTCAGCCATGACAATACACTAATTTATGACCCTTAGACTTGATACATGTAGTATCTATGTATCTTGGGAGCAAAAGATAATGTCTTTTACTATGACGAGACTACGCAAGTTTTCTGTCATTGAGATTAACTAAGCGTTCTTATGCTTGAGGATCAAAAACTAAATAAAGGAAACACATTGCTGATAAGCTATGGTAGATTCTCAAAATGCGGCTCACATTCTTATTCTACCTCTTCTTTGAAGGAGAAAATAAAATCCACATATTTCACACATACTTTCTGGAAAAACAAAAAAAAAAATTAATAAAATCTGTACATATTTATCACGTATTTAATGTATTTGTCCCGCCATACAAAATAAAAAATACATCGTCACATGGAGGGACAAAACCCCGCGCACACCAAATTAAAAATATATCTTCACGGGAAAAAGCGAGGCCCCACACACACCAACTTTAAAGATGAAATATGCCCAATGCGTAGCACGGACACAAATCCAGTGTTATTAAAAATGTTATCAAAGTGAACGCTTAACCTTCAACTCCCTCACCAAGGATGTAATCACCAGTCCACTCATGTGTATATATTATATATAATTAATTCAAGCCATAATACCCTCTGCAAACATAAAGATGTTATTTTCTCACCATATAACACAATAACTAATTTTTTATGCTTATAAATACTTATTACTAATGTATTACTCCTTCCGTTCCATTTTACTTGATGTTTTAGGGTTTTTTTATGTTCCAAAATAGATGAGTGTATAGATATTTTTCCCAAATTCTCACTAATTTGCCCTTGCTTTAGAATCATACCATACCATTAATTTTTATTGAAATTAGTAAATGGATAATTAATCTAACTTTTAAATCCACTTCATGGAAGATAAATACTCTATCCCAAGTAAATTACAACGGGATCCGTAATTTACACTAAATATATATACTAAAAACTAGGTGCTTTAAATTTTTAGGAAGCTATCAATATGGATAGTTTTGGAAAAAAATTATTCTAAATGTTATTTCTTAATTTGCGTAAAAAACTCTACAACGTCAATTAAAATGGAACGTAGGGAGTATATGAGTGGAATTTTTAATGTCAGATCGGGATATACGAATTTAGCATTTCCGTATTTTTCCCGAATAATCGCATAGTTGGTCGAGTTTCAATTGTACCTGGCCGGATAATGGGCGCATTTTTACCGACCCAAACTACTACCGCTTAACGAATGAGGAATTTGTTGTTTGGTCCACTAAACCCGATCCGGGTTAATCTGTAGTCCAGTGGGAGAATATTTTTAACCCTTGGTCCAAAAACATGGAAATGACTAGCATACCCATCATCCAAAAACGTGTGAACCAAAAATACGATATCTTTTTCGTCTCTGTATTGTGAGTTCTCCTGTATTGTTTTTCTTCTCCCTTAACTTTCTTTATCTCTAACCTAAAACATCATCTGCTATTAATATTTTCCCTATCGATTCATATCTGGTTAAGGTACAAAGTAAGATTTTAGGGTTTCCGACGTGATTGATCGATCTCACCGTTTTTATGCTTTTATATTTCATTGTTTTTCAAATCTAGGTCGTTAGCCATTAATATTTTTCCTATTGATTCATATATGATTAAGGTACGCAATAATATTTAAGGGTTTTCCAGGTGATTGATTGATATCACTGTTTTTATGCTTTTATGTTTCAACTTTTGTCAAATCTAGGGTTTCAGTGATGCAATATTGGGGATTTTTGATAACTTAGTTAAAATTTGAATACTTGCTGCATGATTGTGTTTCGACAACAGTTTAACTAATTTTTTCAAATTAGTTAAACTTCCACTGGATTATTGTGTTTTGGCTCATAACTGTTTAATACTTGTTGTAGTTAATGAAGATTATTTGATGATGCAGTTGAAGTCTCTACCAGATTCAACTGGGAGTTGCTTCTTATCGGAAGAATTACAAGTAAATTGTTCAAAACAAATCCTTCTCTGATTCTTCAATTTTAAGTCATTCATTTTACATTTCTATTTTTCTGTTCTGAGGACATGTCAATATGTACTGCATACAAATCCCTAATTTATGTTTGATTATGATTCTGCCATACATATCTATATGTATATGTAGGGAAAAAGTGATCTGTTAAGCAGTACATGTAAATATGTATTGTATACAAACCGCTAATTTATGCTCGAATATGATCATATGTACATATCATTACGTGTTGTACGAACCCATACTTTATGCTTGAATAGATCCTACAATACCTATCGCTATATACATAAAAAAAAAAGTGATTCACTAACGCAATACAAATCAATATATATTGTATATAAAACTCTAGTTTGTTTGAATATGACCCTGCAGTACATATGCGTATGTAAGTAGGGAAAAAGTGGTTTGTTATGCACTACATGTCAATATGTAAACCCCTGGTTTGTACTTGAATGTGATTCTATAGCTGTGTTTTAGGTAAAAGGTGATTCGTTGATCCAGTACATATCATTATATAGTGAACCCCTAGTTTATGCTTGAATATGTACATATGAATAATCCTTAGTTTATGTTTGGGTATGATCCTGCAGTATATTTCTGTATGTGTTTAGGGGAAAAGTTATATGGTTATGAAGTAAATGTCAATATGTATTGTATACAAATTGATCCTACCATACGAATCAAATTGAGTTTAAAGCCAAGTCAAACAAGGGATGGAGCCTGCTAACAGTAACTTGCTTTTAAGTTTGGGAAACTACAATTCTCCTTATTCATTAAATCTAATATTTACAAACTTTTTTCTTAAGTACAATGTTGCGACATTTCTATGATAAGCTTTTTGACACGGGTGATCCAGTATTTTCTAGTAAACCATTATTTTTTTGATATACCTTTATGTTCTTTTGAAGTGCAAGATGGGTTCTCTTCTCCGTCTTCCTCATTTTCTGTCTTTGATATTTCAGGAAGTTCGAGGGAAGTTCGGAGGATTAATCTATACGGGGTGATTTGCTTTATGCAAGGATGTAAGACAAAGCTTTATCCTTTGTTTAGCAGCAAAATGTGGTGAAATACTTCCTTGGCACTCCGTTTTCTGGAAAGGCAAGTTCAGGCTCTTAACTTAGATGCCCATGTACTTGATGCACAAAGATGGAGCCATGATGTTCGTGGATGTTGTTGTAGGTAAACTATGGATACATGATGTTCATGGATGTTGTTGTAGGTTTATTTTGCGTATTCTTCTCAACGCAAAATGCCGAAAAAACTGCAACTTGTACTCAGAACTTTTTTATTACAAAAGGTTATGTAAAAAATACCAATTTTCTCCGGTACTTCTGCTACATACTAATCATATGCATTAACCTAATATAAAAATACTATGAAAAAATATAAATCCTTATCTACTGGTAGTAGATATCTTCTTGAAGTGTAAAGCCTGGCACGCAAAAGAAAATTCTGCCAAAAATATAACTTATCCGTCTTTAGTACGTATTGATATGTGACGGTGATAACCCAGTACATATCGATATGTATTGGGTATCAGACGCTTCAAATTGATGTGTGATGAGATAATCCTCCTGTCTTTCAGGCTTGATGCCTGCAAATTTTCCAACTTTTGTAGTTGATCTTTATAGCCACAGACTCTGTGAGTCTTCCACTGTTACAAATAGATCGTGTATTTCTCAGAAACATAACAGGAGTTCCACGGGCATCTGACGACGAAACGGCTTCCACAACCATTTCACATGTTATGGCCACAGGTCGTGAAATTCTTTGTTCTTACAAACACCACCATTCCTGCCACCCCCAATTGGATATATTCAAAACATTCAGATGCAGAGACAAAACAATATCTAACTAAATTAACCAGGTAACCTAAAGAATACTGCCTGCTTATTTGTTACTTTCCATTGGGTGATTATTTAATGGTGTCTGCAATCAATTTAAACCCCAGAAAAATTTAAAATCAAAACAGAAAACCGCAATATGTATACACATGTGCTAAATATACTGTAATGTACTGAATAAAACTTAGTAGATATCAATATGTAATGAGGGAGAAGTAGTAGATATCAATATGTAGTGACTGAAAACCTAGTCGATACCTATATATACTGAGTGAAAACCTAGTAGATATCAATATGTACTGAATGAAAATCTAGTAGATGTCTATATGTACTCAATGAAACCTAGTATATTTTTATTGTCATGTGTAGAATTAATCACAGTTTCTGCAAAGAATGATAAGAATATCATTCCTTATTCCTCCGAGCTTTGAGGGATGGAAATTTAAAGTGTTATCTTACCGGATACTGGTCAGACCAAGTAACTTAATACCCTTGCGACAAACTTGTAATACTCTTTGGTTACCCAAGTACTCAATGACATTGAACCTATGACAGTAAGTAAGACCATACAGAACTGGAATCTTCGCGAGGAATGCTCTACAGTAAGAATCACGGAAACATATCCAATCTCTGAAAATATAAAAAAAAAAACATGAAACATTAGCAGCTATAGTATTAAGTAAGTACACTATTTCTGGTAGATATTGATATGTACTGAGCAAAGCTAGTTGATATTACTCGGTACATATTTATGGGACATACAAATTAACTAAGTTGAGGGCACAGTAATGTTGCTGAAAGATTACCCGAAATACCAAAGGTTGGTTTCCTGCTGAGTTGAGGGCACTAAATAGATCTTCTTCCTATCATATGTCAACTTCCCCAAGTTGTACCTCTTGCTGGCCCTCGGTTTTTCTTTGAAGTAGTACATATTGTTATGAGTAAGAACCCATTACATATTGTTATATAAAGAGAAAGAACCCAGTACATACTGATATGTACAAAGTCAAAACACAATACATACTGATATGTACTAGGTGAAAGCCTATTATATATATAATTGATATGTACCGCGTGAAAACTTTGTAGATATCACATTTGAAAACTACATACAGTTGAAGTACACCATAAATCAAAGACATTTTATAATTGAAGTACACCATAAATCAAAGACATTTTAGAGTTGGACTTCAGGAATTTAAGTAGTAGCTAGCATTAGGGGGTAGGAAATTACATGCAATGGATTTTTTTTTTCTCAGCCACAACAGTCACAGGTAGTATGCCCACCTCTCGTTATTGAATAGTTTCACCGACACAAACAACCACTTTCAATTTTCTAGAGTGTGTATATGTAACTTTCTCTCCGACGAACGGCACAACCGTATTTCAAAAACAACAAAAGAACAACCTGCAAAAACAACAAAAGAACCAAATTATAATTTCTTTTCATCACAAAAACAAACACATATGTGGCAACCACTACAGATGCAGAACATACATATTAATTTCAGTACATCATACTGTTGAATAATATACACCATCATATCAAACCTACGTAAAAAAAAAGGCCTAATTTCATTTTCACATTTTGAACCTTTGATGTGTAAATTAAAGCATCTAAGCAAAATCAAAATTTGAGTATAAACCATCGTTTGATGAGATATTAGGAATCAAACTACTTACGGGCAAAGAAAGTATCATATTCTTAGCATCTTGAATCCAAAATCTCCATACGTGCGGCCAATTCAAACGGTGCTAAAACACAAAATCATTTGATTTCCGTCTTTTCACTAACCCATTCAATTCCTCCTCCCAAAAGTCCCCAAATCTGAAAATAAAATATAATCGAACACCAGATATTGATCAAATTTTACATTAAAACGATGAGAAAGTTAAACTGATCACAAATCTCCACTCTAATTTCGAATAAAATAAATGAGTCGAAAAATTATAAACCCTAAAATGAAATTTCCAGAACTGTTTTTCATTGAAACAAGGATACACCTAGATGTTTCATACCAACATTAGAGAGATAAGAGGAAGGATTAGCTTTTTCAATGATGATGGTGATGCCGATGAGATTTCCATGTTTCTCCTGAGGCAATTTCTTCTGATCTCATACCCAGAGACGCTCTTCAATATTGAGAGACGATAAACATAATCTGATCTGCTATTATCCCAAGGAGGGGTAGTTCTGCCTTTTAGAAAATGCGGTTTATATTATTCGCACGTGTAATGGATCAGGGATTAATATTTTTAGTCCAAAATCATGAATTTGGACTAGCGGTTAAATCAGTTTTATGGGTGGACTAGTCATTAAACGGATACTCAAGTTTAGGATTAACCAGTAATTCCTAGTTAACGAATTGCTAACTAGGCCCTAGACTCACAAGGTAGTTGGGCCCAAGACATCTTAGACTCCCTGGAACTTCCAAGGTAAGACTCGAAAGTCGGGCACAAAACATCTTAGGAGTCACAGACTCGCAAGTATTTACTCTTTACTTGGGCTTTGGTCTTAAGACTTGAGCGAGGTCTTTGGCAGTTGGCACACTTCATTTTGGATGGTGAGATCCTTCTTTAACTATCAACGAGAAAACATAGTAAATGAAAATTAGTTTCATCATCAAAACCGTTTGAAAACATCCAACGAACTAGACACTTCATAGTTGAAAATGTGTACCGGTTTTATATTCGGAAAGCTTGATCAAAATATTATTCCCATTCAAAAATCAGCTATACCCTGCATCCTTTCTCTTGGCTGGTCATACTCGATGACTTTGTACTTGGTCAAAACACATGGCCAAATGACCACAGAATTGCATTTCAGACTGTGAGTGGCAACAGAATTGCATATTGGTGCCAAGTCAACTTATGAATTACGCATGCTTGTTATGATAAGAAGGAAGAATTTATGAAAAATATACGTATAGTTTAGAAAACGTATGCTGAACGAGATAGTCTCCAAATAGTTTCTTGTTTATTTGAAATAATTTTGAATGAAATTGTTCCTATATCTTTCATGTCTCCTCGATAATTCTCCGTTTACCTTTTTTTACAAGCTTATTATAAGGGCGGCATGGTTTATTACAGTGGCGGCATTTTAATAAGACAAAAAGGGTCATTACATGATCATTCAAGGTGTCCCTTATAAAGAAAACTGGTAATGACAAATTAACCCTCATTATCAATAATCTAGTTTAGTGATGATAATCAAGTTTAGTGTTAATGATTAATTTCACTTATATTAACTCAAAATCAAAATAAAATCAGATTTTTAGAGTTAAAAAAAAAAGTACAGAGGAGAAGAAAAAGAAAAACTTTTGTGATATTTGTGAAACCCTAGATTTTGTTTCACTCCACTAAAATGAGTGATTCCAGTGACCCGATATACTTCTAAATTAGTTCCCACTAGCTTTTCTTGCTCAAAATTATCTAAAGTACGTAACAAAATCAAAACTTTTAAATTTTCAGAAGAACTTACAGTTGCAATTTTGCTCGTGACCAACCGTAACTCTTAGTTACGGCTCATAAGTTATCGAATACCAACCGTAACTGGTTAAATTTGGGGAAGATCCAACCGTAAAACCAGTTACAGTTGGTAATTAAATTTGGACAACAACCGTAACTAAATTACGATTGGTAACTAATGAATCGAGACCAACCGTAACTACCCTACAGTTGGTGTGTCAACTTAACTTTTGAACCGTAAATCACTATTTGACAAATTCTTAAGACACGGGATTATTTACGGTTGGTATGGTTGTTTGAGTAACAAACCGTAACTCAATTACGGTTGATAAATATGATGCAAATATAAACCGTAATTGAACATATTTCTCAAAACTAAGAACTTATGGTTGGTATTGGAGTTATAACCAACTGTAACATCAACCCAATCTACAGTTACGCTTCGTACTTGATTATTACCAACCGTAACTCACATGCAACCAGAAATTTCAATTTTCATACAGAACCCTAATTTTTGATACAAAATTAACTTAAATCCAACACGATAAACTAAACCATAACTGGTTTTTCCAAACATTTTTCAAATCGCCGATTAATCGAAGACGATGAAATTTTCAGTTTTAATGGAGGTTACGGTTGATGGAGGAGTAGAGAAGATAAAGAAGAAGATGAAAAACAAACTGATTTAATTTTTTCTGATTCGTTAGGTTTAAAAAAAAAATGATTTGATTTTGGTTGATTTAAGGTAAAAAGGGTAATCTAGTCAATTTATATCCCTTTAGGACATCCCCTAACCAACTAAAGGGACATTACTATCACAATGCCTCCCCTCTAATAAACCATGCTTCCCCTATAATAAACTTTTTTTTAAGGATTAAAAATGTTATACAAAATAAACGATGAGTGTACAAGTGATGCGACTCATGCAAGGAGAGTTGTTTGGAGATCCTCTTCCTAGTCTTTTTCCGTGTGTTAACGAAGAATATGAAGGGAAAGTCAAAAGATTGTCCCAGCTTCTTAAAGCCAGTGCGTAAGGTTTTGTCAGTTTATTACACATAACACATGCGGTAACGGCACTCGTTGCAACATTTATCTAATAATATGGTGAATCCTGAATCCCAACCAAAATATATATAATTGATATGTACTAGGTGAAAGCCTATTATATATATAATTGATATGTACCGCGTGAAAACTTTGTAGATATCACATTTGAAAACTACATATAGTTGAAATACACCATAAATCAAAGACATTTTATAATTGAAGTACACCATAAATCAAAGACATTTTAGAGTTGGACTTCAGGAATTTAAGTAGTAGCTAGCATTAGGGGGTAGGAAATTACATGCAATGGATTTTTTTTTCTCAGCCACAACAGTCACAGGTAGTATGCCCACCTCTCGTTATTGAATAGTTTCACCGACACAAACAACCACTTTCAATTTTCTAGAGTGTGTATATGTAACTTTCTCTCCGACGAACGGCACAACCATATTTCAAAAACAACAAAAGAACAACCTGCAAAAACAACAAAAGAACCAAATTATAATTTCTTTTCAACACAAAAACAAACACATATGTGGCAACCACTACAGATGCAGAACATACATATTAATTTCAGTACATCATACTGTTGAATAATATACACCATCATATCAAACCTACGTAAAAAAAAAGGCCTAATTTCATTTTCACATTTTGAACCTTTGATGTGTAAATTAAAGCATCTAAGCAAAATCAAAATTTGAGTATAAACCATCGTTTGATGAGATATTAGGAATCAAACTACTTACGGGCAAAGAAAGTATCATATTCTTAGCATCTTGAATCCAAAATCTCCATACGTGCGGCCAATTCAAACGGTGCTAAAACACAAAATCATTTGATTTCCGTCTTTTCACTAACCCATTCAGTTCCTCCTCCCAAAAGTCCCCAAATCTGAAAATAAAATATAATCGAACACCAGATATTGATCAAATTTTACATTAAAACGATGAGAAAGTTAAACTGATCACAAATCTCCACTCTAATTTCGAATAAAATAAATGAGTCGAAAAATTATAAACCCTAAAATGAAATTTCCAGAACTGTTTTTCATTGAAACAAGGATACACCTAGATGTTTCATACCAATATCACAGAGATAAGAGGAAGGATTAGCTTTTTCAATGATGATGGTGATGCCGATGAGATTTCCATGTTTCTCCTGAGGCAATTTCTTCTGATCTCATACCCAGAGACGCTCTTCAATATTGAGAGACGATAAACATAATCTGATCTGCTATTATCCCAAGGAGGGGTAGTTCTGCCTTTTAGAAAATGCGGTTTATATTATTCGCACGTGTAATGGATCAGGGATTAATATTTTTAGTCCAAAATCATGAATTTGGACTAGCGGTTAAATCAGTTTTATGGGTGGACTAGTCATTAAACGGATACTCAAGTTTAGGATTAACCAGTAATTCCTAGTTAACGAATTGCTAACTAGGCCCTAGACTCACAAGGTAATTGGGCCCAAGACATCTTAGACTCCCTGGAACTTCCAAGGTAAGACTCGAAAGTCGGGCACAAAACATCTTAGGAGTCACAGACTCGCAAGTATTTACTCTTTACTTGGGCTTTGGTCTTAAGACTTGAGCGAGGTCTTTGGCAGTTGGCACACTTCATTTTGGATGGTGAGATCCTTCTTTAACTATCAACGAGAAAACATAGTAAATGAAAATTAGTTTCATCATCAAAACCGTTTGAAAACATCCAACGAACTAGACACTTCATAGTTGAAAATGTGTACCGGTTTTATATTCGGAAAGCTTGATCAAAATATTATTCCCATTCAAAAATCAGCTATACCCTGCATCATCCTTTCTCTTGGCTGGTCATACTCGACGACTTTGTACTTGGTCAAAACACATGGCCAAATGACCACAGAAGTGCATTTCAGACTGTGAGTGGCAACAGAATTGCATATTGGTGCCAAGTCAACTTATGAATTACGCATGCTTGTTATGATAAGAAGGAAGAATTTATGAAAATATACGTATAGTTTAGAATACGTATGCTGAACGAGATAGTCTCCAAATAGTTTCTTGTTTATTTGAAATAATTTTGAATGAAATTGTTCCTATATCTTTCATGTCTCCTCGATAATTCTCCGTTTACCTTTTTTTACAAGCTTATTATAAGGGCGGCATGGTTTATTACAGTGGCGGCATTTTAATAAGACAAAAAGGGTCATTACATGATCATTCAAGGTGTCCCTTATAAAGAAAACTGGTAATGACAAATTAACCCTCATTATCAATAATCTAGTTTAGTGATGATAATCAAGTTTAGTGTTAATGATTAATTTCACTTATATTAACTCAAAATCAAAATAAAATCAGATTTTTAGAGTTAAAAAAAAAAGTACAGAGGAGAAGAAAAAGAAAAACTTTTGTGATATTTGTGAAACCCTAGATTTTGTTTCACTCCACTAAAATGAGTGATTCCAGTGACCCGATATACTTCTAAATTAGTTCCCACTAGCTTTTCTTGCTCAAAATTATCTAAAGTACGTAACAAAATCAAAACTTTTAAATTTTCAGAAGAACTTACAGTTGCAATTTTGCTCGTGACCAACCGTAACTCTTAGTTACGGCTCATAAGTTATCGAATACCAACCGTAACTGGTTAAATTTGGGGAAGATCCAACCGTAAAACCAGTTACAGTTGGTAATTAAATTTGGACAACAACCGTAACTAAATTACGATTGGTAACTAATGAATCGAGACCAACCGTAACTACCCTACAGTTGGTGTGTCAACTTAACTTTTGAACCGTAAATCACTATTTGACAAATTCTTAAGACACGGGATTATTTACGGTTGGTATGGTTGTTTGAGTAACAAACCGTAACTCAATTACGGTTGATAAATATGATGCAAATACAAACCGTAATTGAACATATTTCTCAAAACCAACTGTAACATCAACCCAATCTACAGTTACGCTTCGTACTTGATTATTACCAACCGTAACTCACATGCAACCAGAAATTTCAATTTTCATACAGAACCCTAATTTTTGATACAAAATTAACTTAAATCCAACACGATAAACTAAACCATAACTGGTTTTTCCAAACATTTTTCAAATCGCCGATTAATCGAAGACGATGAAATTTTCAGTTTTAATGGAGGTTACGGTTGATGGAGGAGTAGAGAAGATAAAGAAGAAGATGAAAAACAAACTGATTTAATTTTTTCTGATTCGTTAGGTTTAAAAAAAAATGATTTGATTTTGGTTGATTTAAGATAAAAAGGGTAATCTAGTCAATTTATATCCCTTTAGGACATCCCCTAACCAACTAAAGGGACATTACTATCACAATGCCTCCCCTCTAATAAACCATGCTTCCCCTATAATAAACTTTTTCTTAAGGATTAAAAATGTTATACAAAATAAACGATGAGTGTACAAGTGATGCGAGTCATGCAAGGAGAGTTGTTTGGAGATCCTCTTCCTAGTCTTTTTCCGTGTGTTAACGAAGAATATGAAGGGAAAGTCAAAAGATTGTCCCAGCTTCTTAAAACCAGTGCGTAAGGTTTTGTCAGTTTATTACACATAACACATGCGGTAACGGCACTCGTTGCAACATTTATCTAATAATATGGTGAATCCTGAATTCGCCTATACCATCCTGTTCTAATAATGTTTAACAAAAAAAAGGGTAATGTAACATTTAATTACTGGCTCTAGTCGCTATTAAAAATTTGAAAATGGGATTGTATGTACACCTTTCACCATCCACCACGTGTACAGAAAGAGACACGTGGAAGGCATGCAAAACAAGATATCAAAACATGATAACAAGCATCTCATCAGAAGAGGCCACCGGCCAGCAGATCTGACGGTCAGGGACAGAGGATCACAGAGGTATGATGGCTTAGAGGAGCACCAGATAATAACCCTTGGGTGTTAATACACCCAATCCCTAGGAAGATCCCAGATCAACGGCTGAATGGAAGTTTGACTGACACAGATATGACCAGACAAAGAGACACTTGTCTGAGACGAGCAGACATCCATCTACCCGCATTAAATACCAAAGAGATAAACACGTGTCAATCAGCTCGTGGAAGAGGCGAGGATAACCCCTCGTATTCAAGCTCAGGCCGCAGCATATGCCGAAGACCTCTGCGTAATGGGCACAAAGCACAAGAAGATAAGATTACAACGGCACCTCAGAAGTAGGACCCACGTTCCAACCCTATAAATACCCCTCTCCACTAAGAGAGAATGGGTCGACCAATCCAGAGAAATTATAGGAGAATATAGGAGAGAGAAATAGGAAGAGTAAGTAGTCCCCCTATTTCCACAGACCTATGTATACTATAAAGTCATTCGACTATCTTTGTAATCATTCAATACATAGTGAAACACCAGCCCGTGGATGTAGGCCTTAGTGCCGAACCACGTAAATCTTTGTCTTATTTACATTTCAGCACCTTACATTCAGCGTTGAACTTCATGTGCTTTACATTTATACTTGATTTTATGTTTATTCCTTTATACGAACATTATTTATGATAATATTCGACTAGACAATGACAAGCTCGAAGGCTTCGAGTCGATGAATCGATATAATCATCCCCTTTACACATGCGGCGTACAATTCTAGAATTAGAATGTATGCGAATATTGTTTTTGAACACATGGATGGCTTCGTGATTTATGTGTTCACAATCTAGCGCTAGAAACAGGGACTTTGTCCCGGTAAAAGATTTATCTTATCCTGTGATTTCACCTTAAACGCGCATTATGGTTGTGCCCTATTCTGGGTTCAGCGTGCTTTCAAAACCTTTTTTATTCTGGGTTCAGCGTGATTTCAAAACCTTTTTTATTCTGGGTTCATGGTCTTCATTTTCACAAACACCATTTCAAAGCAGACAAATCCACGTCTATCTATCACAGATTTGCACGTGAGGCGTTCTCCTTTTAAAACTAAGACTTAATAATCCAGATTCATGAGTTCTCGCGACGGATCTGCCTTTTCAAGAGTTTTCCTTTTCAAAAGTAGTCTGAAAACAAGGTCCATGATTGTGTATTAGAGGATTTGTATTGCGAAAACTAGACCGATGGAGTCTTTATGTTTCTCTTTTATTAAGGCCCTTGGGCAGCTCATTTCCTTCTATTCCAATAATTTTGCGGACACGAATGGCACTAACCCGATCCTCGTGGGTATTTTTGGTTTTCTTTATTTATTCCCCTATGCAGAAGAAGACTAAAAATGGAAAAGATACTAGAGGCAGGAAAAACCAAAGCCTCATCAAAGGAGACACCGAGGATTACCCCGGTCATGACCCGAAGCAAGCAGAAAGGAGGCAAATCTAAAACAGCTACTCAGAGGCAGGATGTTGCGGAAATCACCTCACTATGAACACTAACTCCATTGCAGCCGCGGCTCTCAAAGCAGCAGCCACAAAGAACAACGCAACTGTTGCGGCCCTCTAGGCTACAGAAGCTAACAAGACTTTGGTTTCAAACCAAATCCATCAACAAAGAGAAGGAGTGGCAGAATCTATGACACATCAGCCCGCACATCTACCAGTCTTCGGAATGCCATCAACCAACGGTCAGAATCAAACCATATCAGTGGTTTTAGTACCGCGGGTGGAAGCTCAACCGAGGGGACCAAACTTGGAGATACCAACAATTGAAGTTGATCCTCTGCCACCCTTAATACACACAGTAGACGAAGGGGGAACTATGGCCGTAGGGGTACAAGCCGGATGATAGACGCATATATGTGTCTATTTTGTTCTCAATTCTCTGTATTGTTAGTACTTGTTTTCGTCCTTATTATGGTATTTTGCGTGTTTGTAGGTATTTTTTGGAAATAAATAATTTTGGAAAAATCGGCTCGAAAAATTATGCGGGGCATCCCCGGTGGAAATTTGTTATTCGGACTCTCATTTTGGTTAAGGGGCAACCCAATTACTAAGGGGCCCTCAGTTGGGCATTTGCTATTTTCACTCCACAGACGGTTAGGGGGACACCCTTCTTCACGATTTGAAAATTCAAAATGGCGGGAAAGTTCATGCAGTTCACGGAAGAAATTTGGGTTCGATCTTGTGTGGGCTTTGAGCGAGATTCAATCACTGGATTTTGTTTTGATTGACCTGGTTGGGATAAACAGGGATTGTATGGTTAATGGATTCGATCCAGTTGGGCTAGAACATCGAGTCTTGGCTAAACAGGGAAGAGAGATTATCACGGGATATTGGATGATACGTAACTGCATGGGAGAATATTTTCTTCTTTATTCAACAAGATTCGACCAATCAAGCCAGGATAAACAAGGAAATCCAGCTCAGAACAAACGTGTGAGAAGAGAACAGGAAAGTAGCTAACAGAAGACGCGTGAAAGGTGAACAGGGAAAGAAAATATTCTCGTGAAAATAAAAATCATTAAGGGAGAATTATTTGCATTTAACTCGGATTATCTCGGTGCTTTTGAGCATAAATATGTCTATGGGGTTGAATAGAATGGTTGTCGAGAGTTCGGGGGCTTGAGGAGAGCTGAGGAGCAAGAAATCAAGATGAACAGCAAGCTTCCTGCTGCTGTTTGCTGCTGCTGATGAAGAACACCAAGAACACGAAGAACGGACCAGATACATCAATCGTTTTTCTACAACAATAACGACTCACACTTGTGGGTCGTACATCAGGCAGTCTTATTTTCCACAGGGTTTGCGACAGAGCGTCAGCAGTCTTATTTTGTCACTGAGGGTCGTAGTTCTCTGGTTTTATTGTATTTCTCATATTCTCATCATTTGTAAATCATTTTTGAGCCATAATAAATTATTTTGAGAGCATTTTTACTATGATGAGTTAAACCCCAACACTGGGACGACGGAGGAGATCGAGCTTCATACATGGGTAATTTTATTAATTCTTTTTAAGACTTTTGCATTAAAAATTAATTGAAATATGATTTGATTAAATTGGGTGTTATTTGATTAGATGGGTCATGCTTAGCTTAGGTGATTTGATGTTCCATGCTTAACACTTACAACCAATGTTTTGAGAATCTACTTTGGCAAAATAAGAGTCCATATATGTTTTGAGCGATTATTGTTGAGAATAAATCATTGAACCCTATGTTATGAAGATTGGCCGAATCATTAGTCTCATTACCTCTCTACCAATTTGTTAATATTTTTGTATATATATTTTTAAATCTAAAAATCCATTATCTTTACAAGTCCGAGCAACGAACTTTTACTACCACTTTCAAAACTACAACACCGGAACTCCCAATCAGGGATCAAACCATGCCCACCGACTGATGGTAGAGCTCGAAGAATTGAAAAAGAGCCAGCAGGTCTATGCATATGCCGTAGCTCTTCTGGCCAGGGAGAACCAAGACTTGAAAGATAGGATTGCCCAAAGCACGAAGACTAGCCAACAACTAGACGAAGCAAATTCTAATGCACCAGAGCCTAATTGAGACCGAAGAATCATCCTAGCAAACGCCGCTAAAGGAAGAAGTGCATCCGATCCGGAACATGCCGCCGAAGACTTAGACTATTATGATAGTGAATTTCGAAGAAAGAAATGCTCAACTGAGCATGAGAACGTGGGATATTACCGCGCAATGGAGGAGCTGCATGATGAGATGATGGCTGAGATCAGGAAGTTAAAAGCCATACAAGGCGGAGGAAGGCTTGAAGAGGTGATGAAAGAAGCTAACTCCACTAACTCATCGCCTGGAAAATACCCCCATTCCGTTAAAGTGCCCTGTCCCAACTTTTGAATGCTATGACGGATCCAGTGATCCCGCGACACATATCCGGTATTATAATCGTATCTTAGCCCGATGGAGTCAAAACGACGCCGTCCTCTGTAGGTATTTCCCATCAAGTCTGAAGGGATCGGCTTTGTCTTGGTTTGACAACCTGCCACCTGATTCCATCAACTCCTACGATCAACTCGCAGAGAAATTCTTGAGAACCTACATGTACAACAAAGCTGTCAACACCGGAATGGATAAACTTTTTTCTTTAGCAATTGGTTAAAAGGAGAACACGAGGGAATACACCAACAGATGGCACAAGATCTGCCAAGCCATAGGGAGTGTGGATCCCGTAGTAAGCATCAACTGCTACAAGTGGGGATTAGACCGAATGAGTCCACTATTTGTTGAGATCCACGGAAGCGTACCTAAGACAGAAGGAGATATTCGAATAATTATTGAGAAGTATGCTCGTCTTGAAGAAATCCAGCGTGAGAACCCGAGGGCACAAATGCAGAGGTCTCACCGTACCAATTCCGCAGGACAAACCAGCGGGGACAAAAGAAATAGCTCAGTGGAACAACCGCACGAAGATAGGAAGGAACGAATATATGAACGACGAAAAGACGATCGAAAATTCAAAGATCGGGTTTACACGAAGCTCAATGCTATCTACGCTCGGATCTTGTGAGAGATCAAAGGAAGGGAAAATTTGGAGTGGCCGTGGTCTAAGGAAAAACAGCCCCCAAGGACCGAGAAGTCTAAAGATTACTGTGAGTATCATTGCTTCAATGGACACCAGACCGAGAAATGCAAAAACCTCAAAATAATGATCCAAAGATTGATTGGTGATGGCGAACTCAAACAATACATACGAAAGGAGGTCACCGAGGATAGATCCAAACGAACCAAGCAAGTCCAACTTCCATAGGTAAACCGCACAATCAACACCATCTCGTGTTCCGAAGCCGCAGAGCCCTCACTTACAGTGCAGATAAGAAAGAGGCTATGAAAGTAATTCGAAGACCACTGCGAATTATATAAGATTGATGGCGTAGAGGTGGACGAGCACGAAGAGTTGATGGACTCACCTATCATCTTCGATATTGAAGATATCAAAGAAGATATGGAAGACCATAAAGATTCCATGGTCCTCACACTACCAGTGGCCGGATGTAACCTCAAAAAGATCCTCATCGACGGGGGAATCTCAGAGAACGTTCTATTCTACGACGCCTTCAATCGTATGAAGCTCCATGATGAACAACTGATGACCTCTTATTACACCATCTACGGGTTCAACGGAGCGCCCACAAAGCCATCGGGAGACATCGTGTTGCAGGTGAACGTCGGGCCCATGAAAGTAGAAACACGATTCAGCGTGGTAGACGCCCCATCCCCTTATAACGCCATTATTGGACGAAAGTGGGTACATAAACTCAAGGGAGTGGCAGCAACTTACTACCAATATCTCAGGTTCCCTACACCCGAGGGAGTAATGGAAATCAAGGGAGATGGGGTCTCTGCAAAAGAGTGTCAGGACACTCAGGATCGTATCAACAACAAACAGGAAGGGCAGCGAAAAACCCGAAGGATCAAAAATAAAGAAGCTGCGAAAGAAAAGGACATAGACCTGTTCCTCAAGAAAACCGCAGGGAAGGGCTTGACAAAGGATGATAATGTCCTTAACACAGAGGCAAGTACTTCAGCAGCCAACGAAGGACAGAAACATACCAAATAGCAATTAAAGAACGTCCCAGTCCTCGGGAACCCGAAGCCGGTGTTCACACCAGTGGAGCCCGTAAAAGAAATCAACATAGGAACGAAAGAAAACCCTAATATGATCAAAGTATGGACCATAATGGACGAAAAAAGAGAAGATTCCTTAACCAAATTACTTAAAGAATACGCAGATGTATTCGCCTGGAAGTTAGGAGACATGCCGGGGATTGATCCGAAAATAATCCAACACGAGCTGCGCATCAAACCAGGCACGCCACCTTTCAGGCAGAAAATAAGAAAAGTTGCACCAGAGTATCATAAGGCAGTAGAAAAAGAACTTCGAAAACTACTAGAAGCAGGCTTCATCAAGGAAGTCAAATACCCTACATGGATCTCCAACATGGTCGTCGTTCCTAAGAAAAATGAAGGGGTTAGGATATGCATCGACTTTACTAACCTCAACAAGGCATGTCCAAAAGAAAGCTATCCCCTACCGAGCATAGATCAACTGGTTGAAACAGTGGAAGGGTACGAAGAGCTGTCATTCATGGACAGATATTCTGGTTACAACCAAGTAGTCCTGGCAAGATCAACTACACACAGCATTCTACACCCCGCATGGCCTTTATTGCTACACTAGAATGCCCTTTGGACTTCGAAACGCAGGGGCAACTTACCAGAGAATGGTCGATGCTATCTTCAGGCCATGGATTGGTAGTACCCTAGAAGTCTATGTTAATGACATGCTCGTCAAAAGTAGGTTGCGCAAAGATCACCACGAGGACCTGAGAGATATTTTCGAAGCAATGAGGAAACATCACATGAAAGTAAATCCAGAAAAATGCACCTTCGGTGTCACCTCAGAGAAATTCCTCGGATATCTGGTAACAAAAAGGGGTATTGAGGTAAACCCCGCGAAGATTCAGGACATAGTGGAAATACCATCTCCGAAGAATTTAAAAGAAGTGCAAAAGCTCAATGGGTCCTTAGCATCCTTGGGCAGATTTATTTCCCGATCCTCGGACAAATGCAAACATTTTTTCAATATTCTCAAAAAAGGGAGTAAGTTTGAATGGACCGCAGAATGCGAAGAAGCCTTCCAAAGAATCAGGAACACCTGGATTCAATTCCAATCCTGCAGAAGCCTGATCCTGATGAGGTTTTGGCATTGTACATAGCAGCAACAGAATACGCAGTTAGCGCAGTGTTGGTCAAAACCAATACGAAGATAGAACAACCTATCTATTATGTCAGCAAGACCCTCAATTCTGCGGAAAGGAATTACACTAAGATCGAACAACTCATCCTAGCATTAGTATGGGATACTCAAAAGCTGAGAACCTATTTCCTAACTCACTTCATCCGCGTCCCATGCAAAGCACCACTGGAAGCAGTCCTCAAAAGCGCGGGAAAAGTAGGTCGAATAGCCAAGTGGAACACCCACCTATACCAATTCAACATCATTCATGAAATTCAACATTCCCAAAAATCCCAAGTTTTGGCGGATTTCTTAGCAGACCTCCCCCTGGACAACGATGAAGAGATTAGGGGAATACCAGAAGCCGACGAGTAATGCAAGGATCCAGTTGATGTCATCACCAAAAATAATGAATGGGCAGGAATAGGAATTGTCATCACCACCCCAACTGGAGAAATGATCGTACAGGCACTCAGGTTAGAATTCAAAGAGCATACTAACAACATCGTCGAATACGAGGCAGTCGTACATGCCCTCCGCTTAATAATAGAGATGGGGGTAACTGATGTAAGACTGACAAGTGATTCCCAGCTTGTCATACGACAAATAGGGCTCGAATACAATGTGTACGATGACACCCTCTCAGCTTACATGGCCTTGGTCCAAACATTGGCATTGCAAATTCCGAACATCAAGTTCCGGCACTTATGCAGAAGGGATCTCAGGCACGCGGATTCCCTAGCATATATATCATCCATGCTGAAGGACAAGAGTATCGAAGCTATCAAAATAACAAGGGTATACGAGCCTTCGATTGCATCACAATTTTCCTTTGATACAAATCAAGATACAGTGGAAGAAAATATCGAAGATCAGGTGGGAGAAGACATTCGTGACGATTTTGACGAACAAGATATCCTGTAAAGAGCAAATCAAGACGAAGATTTCAACAACGAAGATGATTGGAGAATGATGATCCATGCGTTTCTCAAGGATGGAACCTTACCCACGGATCACAAACAAAAACCAGAAAAATACTCTCCAAAGTAGGAAGATATGATCTTCGGGATGGGATCCTGTACAAGAAATCTTTCCTCGGACCGTTACTACGTTGATTATCCAGGAAAGAGGGGCATCGAATTCTAAACGACATCCATTATGGTGACGCAGGAAATCATAGCGGCATGAGATCACTAGCCGACAAAGAAAAAATGCAAGGATATTACTGGCCCACAATGATACAAGATGCTGCAAGAATATCCCGACGATGTGAAGAATGTCAGCGTTTCGCCAAAAAGATACACGCACCAGCAACAACGTTGAATTTTGTGGATAGTTCGTGCTCATTTGCAAAATGGGGCATAGATATTGTTGGGACTTTCATCGAAGGATCAGGGAAAAGACGATTTTTGATAGTAGACACGGACTACTTCAGTAAATGGGTGGAAGCCAAAGCCTTAGCCAGGATCAGAGACGTGGACGTGTTTACTTTCATATTCCAAAACATTATTTGCAGGTTCGGCATACCAGCGGAAATCGTGTCCGATAATGGTAAACAATTACAGGGGAAAAACATAGACATGCTCTTCGACACTTTCAAAATAAGGAAAAACAAGTCCACCCCCATATACCCTCAAAGCAACGGACAAGCGGAAGCTACTAACAAGACCCTCGCCCTTATCCTCAAAAAGCAATTAGACGAACACAAGGGGCGATGGTGTGAACAGCTACACAATGTATTATGGGCATACAGGACAACACGAAGATCTGCCACTGGGGAGTCCCCATTTCTCCTCACTTATGGAGCTGAAGCAGTCATCCCAACAGAGATCCTCATGCCAACCACAAAGACCGAAGCATGGGAGAAAAATCTCACAACAGACATGATGTTAGAGAGACTGGACGACCTGGAAGAAAGGAGGGAAGCATTGCAAAAGATGGAAAATTATCAACGGAGACTAGCGAGAGAGTACAACAAAAAGGTTAAGCTTCGAAATTTTGTAGAAGGGCAGTATGTGCTAAGAACAATCCCGCAGTATCAACGAGAGAAGAAATGGGGAAAGTTAGCACCTACATGGGGAGGACCTTTTATAATACACGACATTGCGGGAAACGGTTCCTACTATCTTCGCAATCTGAAAGGCGAGGTCCTCCGGCACCCTTGGAATGCTAAATGGCTCAAACCGTACTACCCATAGGACAGCGCAGCTTTGCATCTGCGTGAAGAATACCAGAAGAAGAAGGCAGCGTAACCGCTTTACATGTTTCTATCTCTGGACGAGGAGTAGCAGGCCTCAACCTATCAATCAAACAAACTTTTTGGGAAATCTTCAAGCAAACGAAATGGTCAAAAGGCCCGCTGGGTGAACGCATGTACATTACATAATAAATTAACAATATTGGGGAAAGTAGTTAATCTACAATCTCTCAGGGCTCCCCTATCAGTGTCTATGAGTGTAAGACCAGGGGGAAGGCACCCAGCAGAAAGAGATACCCAACCAATTTTAAGGCAGCGGGTCGACGGAATGGGTGCATGTAAATATTTCAAATAAGCATTCCATATCCTAGAACGCTGCCTCGGCCCCCACCGTTTGGGAATCCTCTGGCCCAGGATTCGCCAGCGGGGTGACAGGTCTCAAGACGATCACGAAGGTATTTACCTTCGGTGTCGCACCCAAACACTCTCAACTTTTTACAAAGCAAGTTATTTCTAGTTTAACACTTCACAATACTTAAAATAAAATGAATTGATAACGCAGGTATGCCAAAAGGATGATCCATTTCATAAAGAGTTGATTACAAGTTCAGCAAATAAGATAAAGCAGGAAACACATCAAAAAATGATCCGAAATTATATAATCAACAAGGATCAACTTTCTATGACTAATAAAAGAAATCTACTTGGACGATAAGCTCCATCAACAGGGTTGTCTCTGCGAGATGAAGGTACGCTACCACCTGAAGAAGGCCCAGAAGAACCAGGCAAGGGCGCGGGAAGGGGACGACGCGGATAATTCTTGACAAGACCATGTTCGACTTTAAGATCAAGTTCAATCTTATCTAGGACTTTGTTGGTCTCTTCAGCCAACTGACATCGAGCTTTATAAGTGATAACAGCGGTCCGCTGGTTGGCCTGAGACAGCAATGCAGATAGGCGTTCCGCCTCTTTGGAGGCAATCTCCGCTGCTTCCTCACGAGACGCGGCCAACCCTTTGAAATAGTTGGCTTGTCCTTCCTGCTGCACTAAGGCAGATTGATTTTTTTAAGCTCATCATTTGCTGCGTGAAGCTGTCCCTCGAGTGCTGAAAAAAGAAATACCAAGGGGTTAAAACGAAGAAATAACAGAATCACACTCGATAAAACGAGGTTATACCTTCGACATTAGCCGAAGCCTCTTCATACTCATTAACAACTGCGTCCCGAGCCTCATCAAGAAAGTCATATTCGTCGGATAGTTTCTTATAATCCGTTTGAAGGTTCGTAAGAGCAAATTGACTCGCGTCTAAGTCTACCTGCTTCATTGAATCCAAGTGACGAAGATGGTTGACTTCGTCATTCATCTCCCCCATCCTTTTATGGAGTCGATACACATTCACTTCAAGATCTCTTTCAGATTCCACTTGGCGAGCAACATCAGCTCGAGACGCTGCTAGGGCTTTACTAAGAGCACCAACCTCAGCCCTAGCATTATCTCTTTCCTCGGAAAGATGCAGCATACTATCCCTAACCCCGGGGCCTAAGAAAGAACGAGCCTGTTGTAACTCTCCTTCCAAAAAGCGCACTCTAGCCTCTAAGTCCGAAGCATGTCCTCGAGCATCACGCAGGTTGTCACGCGTCCATAGCAGCGTACCATTAAACAGACAACGGTCATGATTGTACTTATTTTGCATATCAACCATCAGTGTTCGCTTTTCACGCCACTCAGCTTAAGGCGTTGTGCTCATCAGCACGAGCATTCCACTTTACGGCTTCGCTTTTCAACTTACCCACCAACTCTGCAATGCGGGATTTCTGTCGTTCCCTTTCTTTCCGAAGCCATATGAGCTCGGGGACTCCACCCACTGAAGATAGGGTGGGGAGACTGAGACAGAACACCAAAGTACAAATAGGGAATCACGAGGAGTAAAAGACCAATAAAAAATACGAACCTGTGAGGGACGATACATTTCTGCGAGCTTGCTCCAATTCGTTGCGGACTATAGCAAGTTCCGAACGGAGACTCTCCTCGGCATTACCCAGCCGCTCCTTTTCCTTCAGGCGACCCTTCAGTTCACTTATTTCCATCTCGGCCGCAGATAGTTCTTCTCTATGACGAAGCTTAGCCTCCAACTTTAAAGACTTTGCTTTAAAGAATTGGTATAGAACATGGTTACAATGTTCGCTCCTCATCATCTATGTCACAAACGACAAACATTATTATACCCAAGGGATCGGATATCGCGAAGAATACAATGTTCGTATATCATGAGGGAATCAGTACAAGGATTTACCTCTAAGACACGCTGCTGGGGAAAACCGTATTGGTACCCATCAGCTATGGCCATCATATCAGCAACAGAGGAGGGTCAACCACTAGGTTAGCTTCTGAAGCTCTCAGATTCTTCTCCCACATCTCAGCAACGCGGACTTCAGAAGACACTTGCATCATCTGACGAGTATAAGCGTCAGAATTCTTCTCACCGGGACCACTGGGGCAGGGTTGGGGACGAACATCAGATTTTCTTCTTAAGCCAAGCCAAAATGGCATCTTCGCCTTCAGGCATTAGCGAGTAAGGGAAATCCTCTGAAGGAGATTCAACCGCAGACTTCCCTTTGGCTGTTCTCCCCTCACTCGCGCAAGTCTCGACACCACCTCAGTATGACCACCGGCGTTTTCAGCCTGCTGACCGGTGGCATCTTCTTTACCAATATCCCCAAGCACATCCCAATCATCATTTGGGGAAAGCAATGAGAAGTCTTCGGCAAGACCCATGGCAGCATTCACATCAAAGGATTCCCCCGCGGAATATATCCTACCGAAAGAAAATTCAGGGGAAATAACGGGCAGAGTACCCCACCAACAATTTATCGCCAACAGGGGCAGATCCACCCCCGCCAGTACCACCAACGGTAATATTCCCTCAGACTCACCATCACCACCCGCGGCAATTCTTCTTCACCATCACCACCCGCGGCAACTTCTTCTTCACCATTACCACCTTCGTCATCAGGGTGAGAAGTGTCGGTACGCTCTTCTCCATCGGACATTTCTTCATCCTCAGCATACCCTTCGTTTACAGGACTCGTAACCTCCTCATAAACCTCAGCCTCACCGGTAACCACAGTAGAAGATTGTTTGGGTCCAAGTTTCTTCTTCTTCGACACCTACAAACCAGTACACATCCCCACAAAGGCTCATTTTTTCCCTCACTTCAAAAATGAAAATTATTTCAAGCAAGGAAAAAGGGGCAAATAGAATAGAAGAAACTATACCTTGGCAGCAGCACACTCTTCGTGGATGGGTAGCACCAGAACCCTCCTCCTCATCTCCATCAACGACATCAAGAGCGTAAGGAAAATTCATGCCCGCGAAATTCGGACGCCAAGGACAGAAATCTCCATAACGAGCAGGAGGAGTTTCACGAGGCTTGCTGTTTTCAGAAGGACGCCAACCGCGCGGACCAGGAATCCAACCATAAGCCCAAGGACCAACTACCTCAATAACAGTAGCATGCCATTCATAATCATGGTCACGCTTAATCCTTTCACGAAGGAAAGAGTTTCCGTTTAGCAGATCCCTCAGTACCAGGAACATACTTCAGCTTGGCATCACTCACCTCACTCAAAAGACGAATTTCACCACGGGGAGCAGCAATATTACGAAGACTAACACTCCACGGCTTACGGTTTCTACTGTTGACATAATCCCCAAAGGAACTGTTAAAATTCTGAGGAGTGTACCACTCTCTCTCAGCAGGATTTGGAACATAGCAGGTCATCATAGTCTCTCCCTTGCTTCGCAGGTAACATTCCTTCAGTGAACGAAGATAATTCCCAGATAGTTGTGACACGGAACGATTATGAGTGTTCGTGGAAGAGCCTTCGCGACTAGCCAACACGTCATAATAAAAGGAGTCACCCGACTTATATAGGGGCAACATGAGACCCGCCTCGAAGGCTCCAACCGTAGTCAACAGATGAAACTCGTCAAACTGATACTTAGCAAGGAGCTCGTAAGTGATATCATCGTCAGGGGCATAGAAGCGAACCTCAAAAGCTTGAAGCTCATGTTTTTCCTTGAACATCTCAAGATCAATATGCTTGAAAGTGACCTTCTTCTTACCAACTGAAATGTTGCGTATCACGGGGACAGTTTCTTCTTCGTCTGCGGAATCAGAAGTAGGACTCAATTCCGAAGCTTTCCTTTTAGAAGGAAGATTTTTAGACGGATCAGCTCTCGACATAGTACCCTTGGAGTACTTACCTTTGAAAGAAACCGTGGGAGGAGGCGGCAAAGATTTCTACGGAGGCACTGAAGGAGGATCCATAGAACGAAGGGGCGGAACATCCAAGGCTTCGTTACGAGGAGGAGGAGCCCGCATACTCCTAGAGTCATCACGAGGGGGAGCCTTCGCACTCCTAGAATCTTTATGAGGACGATAAGGGGCACGGTTAACAACATACCTAGACCCAGAAGGACCCTTCGGCACATCCCCTTTCTTAGTAGGCGCAACCTTCACACCAGAGGAAGATGAAACCCTATGACCCCGAGGATCCGTTTGAGAAGACTTGTAAGGACCTTCCCCAAGTGGAGATCTGTCAGAATCCCGATGCGGAGGGGATCTTGGCGGACTAGACAGCGGGGTCTGGTAAGGAGCCCGCGGACGATCAGACATATCTACAAAGAAACACAAAAACAGTTTAGAGAAGAATACGAGGAGATCACTAAAGATCAAAAAACCCATAATTGATGGTTCATCCGGATAAACATTAAAAACCCTAAGAACTAAAAATAACCAGAAATACTCCATCCAACTCCAGGGATAATACTTAGATACAGATTCACAGACTTTGTAACAAAGAACATGGGCAATCATATATGCTTCAACATGTGTGTTCTTCATTACAAAGCCAAGAATACAGCAGCAGGAAACAAACGGGTAGATACATGGATAAATCAATGATGAGCAGCTAATGAAGAACCCCATACCTGTATAAGAAGAGGTCGACAAGCACCAACCACAGTCGAAGAAAGGAGGATCAGAGATATCAAAAAATTGAATACTGGTTGTCTGCGATACAGGGGCAACAACAATCGAGAGCAAAAGAGACAGAAAATTTAATGATGTTATCTTCCTCACAGTAATGACGATAATAAATGACTAAAGAACAAGAATAGAAAACAAGAAGAGGATGAACACTGACTAGAAGAGGATAAAAGTTTTTTTTTTTTTCACATTCTCTTTCCTATTTATAAAGCTAGAGAAGACAATAACTGTCCCTCGTACCAAGGAGCAGTTATGGGGAAAGTTAATGCAAGGTGGGAAACGTGTAGGACGACCTTTCTTCTTCTAACTTGCAAAATGCGCCCAAGTCAGAAGAAGAGGGGAAAATTGTATGTACACCTTTCATCATCCACCACGTGTACAGAAAGAGACACGTGGAAGGCATGCAAAACAAGATATCAAAACATGATAACAAGCATCTCATCAGAAGATGCCACCGGTCAGCAGATCTGACGGTCAGGGATAGAGGATCACAGAGGTATGATGGCTTAGAGGAGCACCAGATAATACCCCTTGGGTGTTAATACACCCAATCCCGAGGAAGATCCCAGATCAACGGCTGAGGGGAAGTTTGACTGACACAGATGTGACCAGACAAAGAGACACTTATCTGACACGAGCAGACATCCATCTACCCACATTAAATACCAAAGAGATAAACACGTGTCAATCAGATCGTGGAAGAGGCGAGGATAACCCCTCGTATTCAAGCTCAGGCCGCAGCATATGCCGAAGACCTATGCGTAATGGGCACAAAGCACAAGAAGATAAGATTACAACGACACCTCAGAAGTAGGACCCACGTTCCAACCCTATAAATACCCCTCTCCACTAAGAGAGAAGGGGTCGACCAATCCAGAGCAATTATAGGAGAATATATGAGAGAGAAATAGGAAGAGTAAGTAGTCCCCCTATTTCCGCAGACCGATGTATACTCTAAAGTCATTCGACTATCTTTGTAATCATTCAATACATAGTGAAACACCAGCCCGTGGATGTAGGCCTTAGTGCCGAACCACGTAAATCTTTGTCTTATTTACATTTCAGCACCTTACATTCAGCGTTGAACTTCATGTGCTTTACATTTATACTTGATTCTCTGTTTATTCCTTTATACGAACATTATTTATGATAATATTCGACTAGACAATGACAAGATCGAAGGCTTTGAGTCGATGAATCGATATAATCATCCCCTTTACACATGCGGCGTACAATTTTAGAATTAGAATGTATGCGAATATTGTTTGTGAACACGTGGATGGCTTCGTGATTTATGTGTTCACAGGGATTGAAAGTCAGTATCCTCGTTAGGCCCAATCCCACATATTTTTTATTAGTTTTTTATAATATGATTAATTCATATGGTCATGTGCATGCCGTTACCCATACATTCACTTTCTCAATCATTCCAAAATTAAAATAATTATAGTGAAATAAGGTCGTTATTTGTCATAAAAAATTCTGGCGATATTTTACCCCCAAATTTACGTGAGCCTTTATTTCCCTTTTCTTAAAATTACTGACTTTCAAGCCCAATTGCTGAAAGGATCTTGAGTGATAAACTACATAAATAAACTTGCAATTTATGTCAAGAGATTTAGGTCGTGTTTGGTATCCTGGATATCCCATCCTAGGTTGGTTATCCAGTAAAAAATTGTTAAAATGTGTTTGTCTCACTGCAATTCCAATCCTGGATAAGGATTACTAAACCTTCCTTGATTTTAGGAAGCTAAAAAAGTGAGGTTAAGGTATTCTTCCAAATACCTGGGATACCTGTATCCTCACCTGGGTTAGACAGTTATTTTTTCCTTTAAAATAAGTATTTGGCTAAGAAATAATTATTTATATTAACCTATTTATGTAGTCAAACAAACACAAACTAACCTACCCCAAGATGTGATAGATTTTTAGACAAACACCATTAAAACTAACCATCAACAAGGTTATCATAAATTAAATTAAGATAAACTTTTCCAGGATATGTTATCCCATTTTCAAGCTCCCAAACAGACCCTTACTTCCAAATAACCTTGCTCTTGAGATGCATAGGCTCTTGGTAGATCAAGAGCCTTACTTCCAATTATCATGACCTTGATCGGTTCGCATTACGTCTTTGATTTTCACTCCACATAAGTGAATGAAACCGTTCATATTCCCAAGTTACTGAATGGATTTTGAATTCATTTTGATTTTTTGTGTCTACTGAAAATTTTGGAGAGGGCGATTTAACAATTTTATATATCAAATTTTGGTGATGCATGGTTGAGGAGAAAACATGCAAAACCCGTTATGTAACTCTGATTCTTTGTACATGCTTATCAATTGAAGGGGTCGATTCATATGAATGAAAAAAGTGGTTGTGATCTTTTGCACCAAACACCTTCATATCACCAAGGTCAATTCCAAACAATGTTATGCTTTGATTGTTTCTCATCTAGGCATGCTATAGAATTTTGTTCTTTATAAATGGTTTGTATTTGTTTACTTTTTTTTTGCTTTCTTAATTTGTTTCTTGATGCATGATTTAAATAAAAAGACAATTGATTATTATGGATTTTCTCTATAATAACCAAAGAACAAATGATAAGAAGTTTCGAAATCATTCATACATAAACAACAACCAGGAAGATTGCTTATGCGCTTGCGATAAAGAGACTCATTTATATTGAGTCTATTGTGACAAAGAAGCCACAAGAAATATTTGATTTTCTGTGGATAATTAAGTTTCCACAGAAATCTCCAATTAAGATCAGGCAAAACACTGCCTATCTTATTGGAGATGAGGAAGTTATGAGCATCACGAACAGTGATATCTCCATTCTTACTATGAGACCACACAACATGATCCTAACACTTGTCACTACCAATACTAATGGCTTTGATTTCTTCGGCCACTCTCTCGTAAATGAACCCATCAATTGTAATTCTGTTAATTCAATTGAAATTTTGTGGTTCTTGATTTTGAAATTTTTTGGTGTTTTATTTATTTATTGTAGATGGAGAATATAAAAAAACCAAATATAATTAAAGCTAATGGTCATAAACGTTTTTTCACATTTAATTTAACTTGTATTTATGATCTTAATGATGAGGGTACCTACTCAAATATATTCATACCACTCTTATATCCGTTGGATGTATTTGGCTAGGTTGGACTTGAATAGTAGGATATAATACTCATCTCTCAAAAATTTGTCCATTTGTCCAAAGATCAAAACACATGTTGTTTTGTATTATAGATAGTTTATCAATTTTAAGTTTCCACAAATCTTTGCCTTTAATCGTTGTGTCGTATTGGGTTTCATTTTAGCTGACAAACATTAATAATGAAAGGGGATACACTTAAGTACTTATTGCTTTCTTATAAAAAATTTAATAATTCACTGATATTACTGTTGTACAGTGATAAATTTCCTAGGTGATGATATCAAATTTAACATAATAGCACCAACTTTAATTTAATTTTGCGAGACTCTTTCATTTGGACGAGAGCTTATAACCTCATAGTCCTTTCTCTTCGAACCATGCAAAAAAGGACGAAAATTATTCGAGGAGGGAGAACTTGATGTCACTCTATCCACAATATCTTCTATCACCATGTTCCCTCACATCGACGATGATGAAAATATTGGACAGTCATCATATTGATTACAATTTGTATACATCACTAGTCTATTAAATTTATTAGGATCAACACTAAGAGTCATGCCTATCTTCTCAGAGGTGATCCATTATCATATTTTTGCTCATGTGAATTAATCGGATCCTCTTTCTCCTAGGATAAATGGGATCAGCAAGTTCCTTTCGACGAACCATGGCTAGTAGCAGTACTTATGCTTTTATTAATAACTTTTGTTGCAATTTCCTCGATAACTTGGTTAGTATATTGTGAACACATAAATCACGAAGCCATCCACGTGTTCACAAACAATATTCGCATACATCCTAATTCTAGAATTGTACGTCGTATGCGTAACGGGGATGATTATATCGATTCATCGACTCGAAGCCTTCGGGCTTGTCATTGTCTAGTCGAATATTATCATAAATAATGTTCGTATAAAAGAATAAACCAAGAATCAAGTATAAATATAAAGCATGTGAAGTTTGACGCTGAATGTAAGGTGCTGAAATGTAAATGAGACAGATTTACGTGGTTCGGCACTAAGGCCTACATCCACGGGGTTGGTGTTTCACTATGTACTGAATGGTTACAAAGATAGTCGAATGACTTTAGAATCTATATAGGTCTGCGGAAGTAGGGGGATTACTTACTCTTCCTATTTCTCTCTCCTATACTCTCCTATAATTGCTCTCCAAAATGGTCGACCCCTCTTCTCTTAGTGGAGAGGGGTATTTATAGGGTTGGAACGTGGGTCCCATTTCTGAGGTGCCGTTGTAATCTTATCTTCTTGTGCTTTGTGCCTACTACGCAGAGGTCTTCGGCATATGCCGCGGCCTGAGCTTGAATACGAAGGGTTATCCTCGCCTCTTCCACGAGCTGATTGACACGTGTATATCTCTTTGGTATTTAATGTGGGTATATGGATGTCTGCTCGTGTCAGACAAGTGTCTCTTTGTCTGGTCACATCTGTGTCAGCCAAACTTCCTCTCGGCCGTTGATCTGGGATCTTCCTCGGGATTGGGTGTGTTAACACCCTATAGGTATTATCTGGTGCTCCTCTGAGCCATCCTACCTCTGTGATCCTATGTCCCTGACCGTCAGATCTGCTGACCTATGGCATCTTCTGATGAGATGCTTGCTATCATGTTTTGATGTCTCGCTTCGCATGCCCTCCACGTGTCTCTTTCTGTACACGTGGTGGATGATGAAAGGTGTACATACATATATTAAATAAATATTTTCTTAAAAAATTCACGTTCATCAACACTTACATTGATGTTCGCTCCTGGATCGGCTTCTCTAGCAATACTGGTAGCATTCTTTTCAAGCGAAGTAACATCGTGCTTTCTTCTCATTTTTTTTTCTTTTTTACAGTCACCCAAAGCATGTCTTGTAATACAACAATGCTTGCAAAAGGAAGGTAATTTTTTTTTCCTTACAGGTATATGGTAAGTATATCCACCTCTCAACTAAGATTTTCTCGTGCAGACCCTTTCCAAATCAACTCAACTAGTATACGAGAAAAATAACCAAATTCTTTCATCCGAGTGAATTATCCAATTTCATGGAAGCGCCAGCAATGTTGGCAATCTCAAATAAGGCTTTGTTTCTCTAGTACTTAAGAAATTAATCATACAATCTTACCCACACCCAAGCTATAGATTGGCGCTTATTTTTAGGACTCAATTCAAGAATCCATGTTCGAAGATGGATCATACCTGAGTTTAAGTATACTGCTACAATTGAGTAAATGCATATAACATCAACTTCATGTGTAAACCAGAAGCAAAAGAAACCTTTGCCTACAGTGTCGAATATCTTTAGGCTATATGAGCTTCATCAACTTATTATATTTATATGTATTTTATTTTGGATAAATATTAATTCTGAAATACCTTTATTATTTTCTCGGATATTGACAAATGCACCCCCGCATGTTGATTATTAAGATATGTGCACTTGCTCGCATGTGATGTGAGATTTTATGCCAAGTGTAGAACTTGTAACACTCGTGCGTTAGTTGAGAATCGAGTTTAATGTGATTGTTTTTAGTTGTGGAAAGGTTTATTACTAGTAACGTGTCAAGGATGTGGTGGTTTCTGTTAGGGAATCTAGTATGTTGCTTGTGTCGAGTCCGATACATTGAACCAACAATGAGCACTAGGTTCTTGATTGATACGATAATTTGCGTTCTCTTTGTGGAAAGACTTTATACACGCGTGTAAGATGAAATTTTGTGCTTGCGAAGAGAGCAAGGATTTGATACTCACATGCAGGGTGAAGTTGGGTGATTTTTCAATGCAAGATTTTCATGTATCTCGCCCCCAAACAGAGTTATTGTGGCTAAGGTGATGTAAAACTTTCCCTAAGAAAGTAGTTGGTTTATGCTGCTTAAGGCTTGCACAAGGATGCACACGCCTCCTACATTTTCTCGCCCATTTAAGGTATAAAGTATAGATCCAATTTTTTCTGCTATCTTGAATACGCGCAATAAAGCAGTTTCACTATTTAAAATTCAAATAGGTTGGAGGGTGCATATGGATGTGTTAAAATACATAAAAATAATTACCACACCTTAGGCATCCCAATGACTGACATGTGTCTAATGAAATAAAAAATGTCAATACGTACATACGTACTGTTACAGTTTGCAAAAGAATTACAGAAATACGGGTGATTGTCTAATCTGGTTGCGTGGATCGCCCATCGTTGACTTGGCGCATCCATTTACTACCTTATTCTCTCCTAGGGTGATCACTCCTAAGACACAAGCCTCGTGCATATTTCTTCATACCACGACTCCTTAGCTTGGTTTTAAGAGATTTCTATATAAGGTACACAATTAATTTAACCGACTAGCCCCTAAAATGAGTTAGAATGGCCCCCAAATACGTTGTTCATATCTATGTGATCATGTTGAAGCACAAACCTGTTGCTTGGGGGGTATGGGACCATACTGTAGATTTTTTTTTCTCAAGTATCGATCAACTACGGGCCTGTTAGGTTGAGGGGCTTTATCTGTTTATTTCTTTGGACTGTAATTTCATTTTTCAGCTTTAATTAAAGAACAAGAAGAAGTAATTTGAAGTTTCATCCAAGAAAGATTGAGTGCTGAAAAGTACAATAGAACTTCAGCAAAGGTTTCCAAATGCACCTCAACCTAACAAAGGTTTTCATAATAAAGTAATAATCTGCTAAAATGTTTCTTTTTATCCCAAAATAGACTATTTGGTTGAATTCTTACCTCATTGGGCCTATTGCTCCAAGTGCAGACTGCTGAGTAAATTTCAATTTCTCTCCTGTGATTAAATAGAAGCTAAACCCATGAAGTTTTAGTTGTTATGTTGAAGAGATCAGCATGTTTGTTCAGCGTTTTAGTTATGCTAAACATTATGTTCTATACAGGATAAAGCTCGCTAAGCGTGCACCAACCTGAAGTATTTTTAACAAGTACGGTCTAAATATTTTCATTAATTAATATTACTGCCACTTCTTTTACAAGATATAAGCTTGACAATATTAAGAACTTAAATAATTACATCAACAAAAATTTAATACAATTTTTGGCCTCCTGTTTTTTTTTTTCATTTGACGTAACTTCCATTCAAACGCTCGTGAACTGTTTCTCCTTTGTTTTTGAAATCTCGGTTATTAACTTTCAAAACTGAAACTCTTCTTTTCTTTTTAACGAAACATTTTCCTGGATTAACTTCTAAAACTTGCACAAATATTTCCTTTTTACAATTCTCGATATTTTAAGAATTACCACATATTTTATTTACAACATCCTCAAGTTTTGCTTCACAGAAAAGAAATTGCCTTATGAGACATTTCAAGAGAAAGATTAGCGGGAAAAAATTCAAGAGAAGATTGAATTTTGGTGCGAGTTGTATGTTTAAATGGATTGAATATTTATAGGTGGAAAAATAGCCGCTAGGAAATTTGACAGTTATCGGATCTCTTGGAGACGACCAGCTCACATTGGGCGGAGTCTCGTCTCAATCTGAGCCGAGGCTCGGCCCAGTGTGAGTCGTTCGTCTCCAACAGCTCCAGACGGCTTATTTTGACTCGAAAAACCCTATCCCCACTGCCTAAAACTCAGTTTTCCATCCACCTAGAAAAGTATATCTCTAAATTAGATGGTGCACAATTGCTCTTAGCCAACAACAATCAGTGTGATTTTGGTTCCTACACTTTAAAATTTCCAAATAATTATTCAAAAATTCTGTGTGAACCGCCTAATTGGATTATGCAAAAACTGCAACCCTCACAAATTTTTAATGGGACCCACCAAAAATGGCCCCTCTTCTAACTCCATGTGGGTGAAGCCTACCCCATATGAGAGGGGAATTTTTGCCTCGTTTAACTAGACGGTTCACACAGAATTACTAATAATTATTGTACGTGCTTTGAGTCCTTTGACAAGACAAAACCAAACTTTTACACTCGTAGTCAGAAGACCGAGAATACAATTGGCATGCGACATATATACTTTGCTTGCTAAATTTACAACGTGCCAGGGTTAGGAGAGACCTAGCTATCTAGTCCATTCCAATTTAGTCAAACAACCTAGAAGTTAGTTTCTGTGTTGTCAAAAACATACGGTCCAAGATTAAAACCTATTATTTGGACTTAAATATCCCTTCACTATTATTTTTTTACAAAAGGATAATATATTAAATATTAAACAGAGATTACATGTTTAGAAAGTTTTACATGTAACTCAGGTGATGGTATCTTCCATCAATGATACGTGTCGCTAATGTAACAAATTAATAAATATATTTCCCACTAATTAACTAGTAACATAACGGTAGTAAGAGATCGTTCCCACATAGAGCTGTGTAATTGATAGGTTATTTGTATTCGCAAAATAAAGTAAATAACACAAAAGGGGAGTTTTGGTTGTAAGATAAATAGAAAGACAATAAAGAAGAAAATGATGATTAAGGAATCCTTCGCCGTTACCAAGCGTTAACAGGATTAGAATACTTATCTATTGTTCGTAAAAATCATTCATCACCAACCGTAGAATACCATCTAGCTCAGTGCTATCCCCAAAACTCCTTGTACCACGGATACGAAAGCTCTCAAATATCATATTCTATTCAACCGAACCACCAAGTAGTAGCTCACTCAAAGTGTAATCCAATCGAACGCTTTAATCTTTGTGAATTAGGTTAATCCCAGTAGTTAAACTCTTAGCTCAAGGTTTACTTGCTGCTGTTGTTTTTATACACGATTTCTCCACAGAATTCCTCTATAAGGTCTCGTGATTTCTACTTGTGTAGAGAGTTATTCGACGATTACTTATCTCCTAACTTATACTAGCAATACAAAAATCAATAGATCAATCTAGCGTGCACTCCAAATCAATCTAAGAATCGTTCATAAACCCTAGATATGGTAAAAACAAACAATGATGATAAAAACTCTCAATAGATTTGTATTATTAATAAACATTCACGCTTAAAACATTGACTTCATCCTTAATCAACAACGGATTTAGCTACTCATATTACAAAGAAGATGAATAATAGTGGTTTCCCCCTAACGGGGTAAACCCTAGGTTTTGATGTAGAACTTGTGATATGATATTGATCGATGATATGTGAAAGGCCTAGTACCTATTTATATAGGTTTACATTGCTTGGCCATCAAGTATCTAGTTCGGTTCAAGAACCCAACCCGAAAATACGAAATAAGGACCCCAAACGTGACCTTAAGCCTTCACAAGTATGCATACCCGTTTGCATACTTGCTAAGTATGCTGATGTAGTTTTATAGTGGTAAATAAAGTTCGTTTCTCGGACTTGTTGAGACTGATTTCAGATTTAAAAATAAAAAATAATAAAAATAAAAAAAATATATACACAAGGTTTGTCACAATGTCGAGAGATTACTGAGACTCGGGATTCCACCAAACCTCATATCATGTGGTTCAACAATCAATTCTTAGACAATTATAGCTTTAGTTTATTGACTCTAATTCTTTGCCAGGGTAGATTTTAAAAAGATTAACTGCAAATCACTAGCATGATGCATGAAAAGCACTTAGACCAAGCATACATCATCATATGACTTCACAACTAATTAAGAAAAATCATAAAACGATTAAATTAATGCAAAAAGTCATAAAAAAAATTTAAATATAATTACCACACGCATGAAATATGGCTTTCTCCGTCATCCCAGTGTTGGGGTTTAGCTCCTCATATCAAAAACATGCTCAAAATATTTATTCATGGCTCCAAAGTGTTTGAAGAGAGTGAAAATACAAAAAAAAAAAAAAAAAGATAAAACAGATCAATTGCAACGTTTAGATGCATGGCAGATCGACTGTTACTAACGATACAGAAGATGTAAGGCTGTTGGGAATGATACTATGTGTGTCGTGGATAAACCACACTTTTTTGCAACTGACTTGGGTCGTCTAATGTTCTTCAGGTTCGTCTTCTTTCTCCTGCTGCTGCAACTTTCTCTGCAACTTGGTGTTTTTATGCTCTGCTATGTTCTAAACTTCCCCAAATTGTACGTAGGTCTTCTATGAGCTATCCCAACTCCTTTTGTAGCCCACAGGTCGATTGAACTTTAAGAAATCTTCGGCTATTCTTATCTTTCCTCCACCTCAAGTCTCGGGATTTCTTTCCCTGCCCAGCTTCTCTACGAGGTTCTGTGAGTTGTAAACTTCTAAAATAACGTAAGATAGAGTCTCAAATATAGTTAACCTCTCCAGAATCTCGCCAACTCCCATATATATAACCAGAAAGTCCGATAATAACTTCACTTCCCTGTTTCGCTCAAACCGAAGATTTGTCACTGTTTTATCGAATCTAAAGCTCATACCAATCCTGTTTTGACTCATCAACTAAATTCCAATCCATCTCCACGTCAAACTCCGACTAAATCTCCTCCTAGTCATCAATAGAACTTCGATAAACATCCAACTCCTCTGTTTCGCTCCAACATGGTTTTTCAGCCCAAAATACTTGATCCAAACATACACACCAACCCTGTTATGATTTAAGAAGTCCAGCCCAACAAAAATATGCAGCTGAATCACTCCAAATCCGATTCATGAAATCTCAACAGTCCCGTGAAACTCCACACCTTTGATTTCTTCTTCCGGCTTATCTAGCCCAACTCATTCGATCCAGTCACACCTACCATCCCTGTTTAGTCATAACAGGATATATCCAATCCAAAGAGCCCATTGAATCCGGCCAAAACTCCAGCAAAATTTCGCCTGAAAATTCCGCTGCAAAACTGAATTTGAATTCAGTTTTTCCCGCAAAAATTCTGGTGAAGATAAAGGGTGTCCCATATCCAGAGTAAGGGTGTAGATAGCATCTCTCTTGGGGGTGCCATGGGGTGCCTTTTATCCAATCTGTGGGTGCCAATATCATTTCCTCCAGGTGCTTTAGACAACTTTTCGAGCCGATTTTTCCAAAAATGTTTATTGGCCAAAAATACCTACACACACATAAAACACCATAATAAGTACAAAAATGAGCTCTAACAATATATAGAATCGAGACAAATTAGACACAAAAATGTGTCTATCATATGCGTACCTCAAATTCCAGCAGAAATTTTCGGAATTAAGTATGCGTACCCGTTTACATACTTGCTTGTCTTCGGTATTGGATAAAAAGATTGTTTTGGCCACAACTTCTTCGTCTGAACTCGGAATTACCTCATTCTTTTTGAATTCCTTTCCTCTTTAAATTCTCTTGAAGATGGTGATTAGAAATCCTTATTTTGAATGAATTAAGGCCAGTGTTTGGACCTTCTTTTGATTTTGAGCGTTTTGCTCCTTTTCGTCGCACTTCTTCCACTTCTCTTGGACTTGGGCACTTGGATACTTGGAATAATTCTCTTCCTAGCTCTTTTCAGCACTTTGTAGATCCTTTTTGGATCATTCACCTAATAGAGGCAAATAAGAGAAAATAAGAGTAATAATACGAATACATGCAAGAATAATAGGTAAAGCAAGTATGGAATGGACACTAAAATCATATGAAATATGCACTTATCAAATTCCATCACACTTAACTTTTTCTAGTCCTCGAGCAAACTAAATAAAAATAATCCTAAATACAACAACTCACTCTCGTTGAGAATACAATTACACTTAGCTAATGTAACATTCCTTTAAACCCCTAGGTGTCCCTAGTGGACGAGTTATAGTCTCGTGAGGGTTTACAAGAGGTAACCCACAAAACCTACTCCAATTTCTCTCCTTGGAAGAACCACTAAGGATAGACACAAAATAGTATCTAAATAATTAGCCTGCATAAGTTCTTTAGCTGCAAACATCCCACATACATTCCAATCATCACACACAAGCAATTACTTACGTGTGATATTCAACCTGATTCCAATCATCACAGACAAGCAACGTTTTCCACAACACTCGCATACTAAAATCACATGGATAGATAAGAGAATGGAAATAGAAAAGTGAAGTGTGCAAATGTTGACTAAAGTGAAAGATGTTACCCACAATACTTGTATGGATGTCGTCAAAGGATTCTTATTTATAGCGCAATAGTTGAGAGAAGCACACATTTAACTCTACCACATGATTAGATACTCTAAGCGCATGTTTCCTTTCAGCAAGTATGTGATAGTTGCCTTGAATCCTACGTTCCACACTTGTTCAGGCGACGGAGACATGGACAACGTTTCACACATACTGCTATCCAAGTGTCGAGAACCTCATCAATAGTCTTTTTGACTTTCTATATAATGATGATAGGTTTTTATATTTCATTGACTACATGATTACTCCTAAATTCGGACCTATCATAGAATTATTAATGTCGATAAATGTTTTTTTTTCCGGCTCACTCTTTATGAGTGTAAGAAAATTGTATTGTGGGGATTTTAAATAGACTCAACCAATGATTACCTTTCTATAACATCCATGGCAGTATCAGGATCCCATCAAATCCCTTTAGAGAAACATATAACTGCAAAAATAAAAAGAAAGTGATTCAGTAATGATTAATTGCGAGGATAAATCTTTCAAACGACTATCATGCCGTTTCTAGCATCCGAGTTTATCATACAATTATGAACGCATATATATGATTATAGAATTATAAAGTGGAACTCAATCTATAGCCGTAAGAACTGTTTCAACCTAAAAAGGTTTAGAGTGTCGTCATAAATAACTCATAATTAACTCCAAAAGATTAAGTCTCAAGAATTCAAGAAATCAAAGACTATTATTTATTTATTTATGTATTTTATATGCAAGACAAACATTCTTAACTACTCCCACACACTTAAACTCAACATTGTCCTCAATGTTTTTCAAAACCGAAAATTTATTATTTCCGACATAACATCCCTGAAAAACTCAAGAACTGTACAAATGGGTAGGGAACTAGGAAAAACATCCTAAACAAAAGTTGTTCGCCTACATCTTTTATATACGGTGTCAAAAGTTCACAGTGTTTCGAGGAACTATCTGACTTTCATGGTCTCCAGACTGACAGACATGCAATCTGAAAAAGTTCTGGAAAAATACTGAAACTCAAATATTCAGGTCATCGCTCCAACTTAACAGATTCTTAATTAAGATTTTCTTTTTGGAAAAGAAAGGTGCGTCTTTCGTCTTTAAAATTTGGGTTAAACCACTCAAATTGGACTCCGTATGAAGTCTCGAGAGATGTTTTCGTAACAAGTGCGCAGTCAAAATTTTCAGACGAGAATTCGTCAAAACTTTCATTATAAATATAGGAATTTGTAAAATTCAAGATAGGGATGCATTATGTGATATGAAAAACTAAAACAAAATAAAATTAAAGGGATAAAAATAAAAAATCGATGGATTGCCTCCCATGTAGCCCTTGGTTTAACGTCGTCAGCCCGACGTTATTATTATCGTCCGTACACCAACAATCTGAAAATTTGGTAATCCTTCCAAATAACAATCTTCAATTCATATAATAGCTTCACAAAAACATTAGCACAAAACATAAATATTGAAGCTATCACTTTATTGAAGTTTCCTCTTTCTACACTCGGAAGTGGATAGAAAACATAAAATTTGGGAACTTCAATGGGTTCCTCAGTTCGGTAAACCTGCATAATACTCGAATCAAACACATCAAGTAGTGGATACTTATAAGCAAAATAATCCGTTAAAACTTTGGAAGCACACAACTCCAATCCTAAGTGAGGTATTTTCTTAAAAGTTGGGTTAACAACCCTTTTAGAATCTACTTCAATTGGATGGAAAGGATCAATAGATATAGAATTAAGCAAAGGATTAGAAAAACCTTGTACCGGATCCTCATCTTTCTTAATTAACAATGAATTATTTACCTCAAGCATATCGTGGTCCTCTATCGAACTATTATTATCTAGCTCAATTGGGTCTTCCACGACTTTAATCAATTTGGTTTCATTGTCAATCTCAATCTCTTCAACAATATCGTTATCGGAATCGGAATCTTCCCCTAAAAATTCTACTTCATTGGTACAAATATTAGGTCTTCAGTATGAGTTTCCGTCAAACAGAAAATCAGGTCTACGCCTTGCAAATCAACAGGCCTGAAGGTATTGTAGTCCGTATATTCATTGTAACGTTGATATGCATTTAAGTATGTCACACCGTTCATAACAATGGTTCGATGATACCAAGACTCCTCCTTTTAAATAGGCGAATGATCATTATTAAGATCCGAAGCTAGGATAACTTCATCATTGTTACATGGACTTTCCAAAGGTTGCTCATCTTAAAAATATGTGTTGTTATCCTTAGGAATTCCAGAATTAATTTGGTTTTGAGGCCAAACTTCTTCTTCATTCATTGTCTTGCTGAGTTGACAAATGCGGTTCCTCAGGATATCCATAGTCCTTTGAAGTTCTTGGAGTGTATCTTTAGTTTGTTTGTTATGCTCGTCCATCATGATACAAATCCGTTCTTCAACACTTGAGAAAATAGGGCTACAAACATGACTATCCATAGTCTGGCTGCGCTCATCCATCCTTTGAGTGTGATGGTCCATTTTATCTATATAATGCTGCATCATATCTGTCAGACTAGAAGAATCATGATTAGAAGCATAACTACTCTCCCATCCTTGTGATTGTCCGCTTATATATCCACCATAAGGAGGTTGATATGTATGAGAATATACGTAAGGTTCCGTGGGATGTTGATCATAGCCAAAATATTGGTTTTGATTATACCCATAGGATGGTTGGTAGTTTTCATATGAATGATATTGAAAACCATATTGATTGCTATTATTATATGATTGATCTTGTGCTCCGTATATGTTATTTCCGTAAGGAAACATGACGACTCATAAGAAAAAGAAAATCAAAACAATAATCTAAAAAATAAAAACAAACTAAACAAATAATAAATCAATTAGCAACTGCTCCCCGGCAGCTGCACCAAAATTTTATGCGTGTCGTTAATGCAACAAATTAATAAATATATTTCTCACTAATTAACTAATAACATAGCGATAGTAAGAGATCGTTCTCACAGAGAACTGTATAATTGATAGGTTATTTGTATTAGCAAAATAAAGTAAAGAAAAATGTAAGAAAAAGTCCTACTATTAAGACCCGATTCACAAGTAGATCCTACTGCTACAAACCATTTACAAAATGGTCATAGTTCCGTTTATAGAGGAGTTAAGTCGGTGGGTCCTCAAAAATCAGAGTTAAATCAGGTGCTCAATTTACCTATTTGTCATCAAGTTAACTATAATAGATCTAGTACCATAGACTGGGTATAGTAACGTCTCGAGGAGAGTTTCGGAGGATTGGATCAATCACTACAAAACCAGACTATAATAGGTTATTCATCTCCTTCTTCATTACATACGGCCGTTTCTTTCCCTTTCTCTTCTCCTCTAACCTTCTGCAACAGTGTTCGATTGAGTTAGGAAGAAACAGTTTCGAGTGAGGTCTTTGCTCACATAGTTCGTGTTTATGGCTTTGTTTCACTCTCATGGTATTTGATGACTGATACGGGTTGAAAACATGGTAACTGGTTGTTCAAAATCATAGTTTTCTTTCAAGAGACCGTCAACATATTTACAAACTTAATGAGGTTGGTAATCTTGAACCCATATTGTGCATTTCAAATTATTTTCAGAAATCGGGATTGTTTTCATAAACCCTAATTTTTGTGAATTAGGGCTTTAGAATAAATGTCAACTGTTACAATTGTTTGTTGTGTTAGTAACTGATTGTGTAAATTGTATTTTCTGAAACCCTAGTTTTAGGTTGTGCTGATTTGGTGATGTATGATAATTTTAGTTGTGTTTGGGAGAATGGCTTTGTCTCTGATTCGAAATTGCAGGTTAAAAAGAACTCATGGGACAGGAAAATGGTTCTTTCTGAGTTACCAGTTTCTTTTTGATCCCTAAAAACTTGGATTTTCATATGTATCTGTCATTTATATTTGCTTTTGATTTAGTAAACAAAAGGAAATGAACTGTGGTTTTCCTTCTATTTTCAAGGAAATGATACTTGAACTAAATTATGTTTTCCTCTTATGTATGGTGATGCATCTTTCTGATTTGCTCCATTTTTTGAACAGACTCCAATTGGCGCAAATTTTGCAATGTAATCCTTTTTGAAGTTTGAGGCCGCATGCAACTTCAGTTCTCTTAAATCCTGTGGTGTGTTTGAGTAAGTTGGGGACAAGGAGTTTGTGTTCGAAATTCTAAGACTTTCGGGGGTTGGAAAATTAGTTGGAGAGAACATAGCTTGTCGTTGTTCTGCTATGTAGTTGGTTGACTGTACGGAGAGATTAAGCTCTATTACCTACCTGCATAGCATCATCACCTGCCAATTCACGTCTACAACAATACCACCAGTATTTTTAAGTGTTTGGTGTTTGCATATTTCTCCACCATTTTGGAAGGTAACTTAATTTCATTTTTTTTTCTTTAGCTTTCCCACTAGGTGGTCAGATTGATTCTTTAACACATGTTATCTTTAGCTCATTTTCAATTGTGCACCTAGCAACCATGTGAACCTGCGCTATTGTTTGACTAAATGGTTTCTTTAAAATTTCAGTGTATGTTTCAAGACCTTGCTCATATAGTATGTTCTATCTTGTACTGGGTATTTGTAGGTTCTTTCAGCTATTTTGTGATGCTGACATTCTTAGTTTCAAAATAATCATAAAACATTTTTAAAAATTCTTTGTGCTCTCTTCTCAGGTTAGTGGTTTAATGCTTGCAAGACATATTGTTTCAAAAGAATCCCAAGTACAAGACATTTGTTCAGCAAATGTTTGAGCCAATATGAGAAGTTGAGAAAGAAGCAAGCCTTTATTGAATTATGCAATTCCTATGTTTGCGGTACGCCAAATATTCTCAAGTCTAGTTGTTATGTCATTTTGAAACCATGAATTCCTCTGTTCACTCTTCGGAAATTGTATTTGTGTTGTCATACTACTGTACGATACGGAATAGTTACGTGTTAATTAGTCAAATCCCGTAATCAATCACTTAAATAGGTTCAGAAACGGATCACTAACATTTCTACAATCAAGACAAAACTGATGACTACCATTGTGTACAGGAACTGTACTTGCTATGGCGGGAGAAGGCAGTGCTACAGGGAGAAGGCAGAATCATGTCATCTTCTGCTGGTGCAACATCATCTTCACCTACAATGACTTCAGCTTCAGCATCACAGGCAACACCATCAACTACACGTTCATATATGAGCGGTAGAGGATCATGAGGTTCAAGATGTAGAGTTTGGAGGAAGGTCTGGTGGTGGGATTGCAAGTGTATAAGACAATGTCACAGGCCATTGCAGGTGTATAAAAAAACAGGAAGATGATTGTCTTCAGGATTGCATAAAAGTTGCCAGGTCTGATGGTTTAACTGCAGTTAAATCTTTGAGTTAAAAGAGGGGGTATTTTGGGGACAAGTAACACCGTTTTTTTCCCCAGCAGTTATGTCGGACAGAACATGACCATTTTGTAAGCCAATTACAAAAGTATGACCCTTTTGTAACCGTATTATAAAAAGTAGGACCATTTTATAATTGACCCTAAAGTAAATAACACAAAAGGGGGTTTTGGTTGTAAGATAAATAAAAAGACAATAAAGAAGAACATGATGATTAAGGAATCTTTCGCCGTTACCAAGCATTAACAGGATTAGAATACTTATCTATTGTTCGTAAGAACCATTCATCACCAACCGTAGAATAGCATCTAGCTCAGTGCTATCCCTAAAACTCCTTGTACCACGGATACAGAAGTTTTTTATTATCATATTCTATTTAACCGAACCACCAAGTAGTAGTTCACTCAAAGTGTAATCCAATCGAACGCTTTAAGCTTCGTGAATTAGATCCAGTAGTTAAACTCTTAGCTCAAGGTTTATTTGCTGGTGTTGTTTTTACACATGATTCCTCCACAGAATCCCTCTGTAAGATCTCGTGATTTCTACTTGTGTAAAGAGTTATTCGACGATTACTTATCTCCTAACTTCTACTAGCAATAAAACAATCAACATATCAATCTAGTGTGCACTCCAAATCAATCTAAGAACCATTCATAAACCCTAGATATGGTAAAAACAAACGATGATGATAAAAACTCTCAATAGATTTGTTAGAGCATTGCTCGGTCGAACTCGCATACGTTGCTATCTCAAGCATGTTTGTCAATGTTAGTGATCAAAACTATACGTCTTGATTTCTAGTCTATTATAGCTAAGTCTCAGACTAGGATAGAAAGTGTAGTTGAGCTCAAGGACTTCATGGCGATTCATCATACAAGAAGAAGAACTATTCAAAGAACCGGTAGAACTTCTCGACAAAAAGGTATGTGAAGACTTGAACTTATCTATCACTCAAAAGTCTATCTACTCTATCTCCTACTCTTTGAGACAAGAAGTCGTATCCTATATATATAGACTTGGATTATACACATTTGGTATTTCGAGCCGAGTATACCTCGCCTATCTATATCTCGAAATATGTGTTGGCAAGCTTTTCTCTTTAACCAAGTTTATCTTTACCTAGTGACGAAAGTCATGATATGTTTCAATCACTTTGAAAATTGCTTTGACGAGAAATGGTGTAACAACTGTATAACGTCCTCTAAGAATGTTTCAATGATTGAAATGAGAGTTTAGATTACATAACCAATAGTGGACATAAGCATTGTTGTGGAAAACATTTATGTATAAGTCCTATTCCTTGAACCAAAGTTTGCGAACTTTCTTGATCAAGAGAACCGGAAGAATGGCGTGAGCCAAGTCCGCGAACTTCCGAAGTTCTCAAACCCGGGAATTTATGCTGGAGTTGACAAACTACTTGCGTGAAGCTAAGTCCGCGAACCGGCGAAGTTCTCATACCCGAGAATTTCTGCTGGAGTTTGTAAACTCTGCCCGGTAACTTAAGTCCGCGAACCTAGTTTGCGACTTGAGAAGGTTATATATCTGAAGATGATTTCTGAACTTAAACCTAAAAAGACTAAAGAATGCAGTTTGCAAACCGTGGCTATAAAAGTTCATGAACCGATTCAAGTGAATCAAATCATCTTTGCTTCAATTGTGTCTTGTGTAGTACATGAGATTTCCTTGCAATTGAACAACTCTCTAACTAGTTCATTTGAAGTCATTTGAACTAGTTATGGTGAAGAAGAACATGGTTATATGAAATGGTCATATGGCTAACCTTTTGGTTAACTATTGTTGAACCAACAAGTGCATACGTTTGGGTACGGTTAACAAACCTAGAAGCGTGCATTATCAAGTGTGTGTAACAAGCTAAGTTTTCGATATAACGGTGGAGAAATATTAGCTTGAATCTAAATCAGGTTTTCATCTAACGGTGAATATTGAATGCTTTGTTACTAAGCTAACATTGATTGAAAACCCTGATTTGAAAGACTATATAAAGGAGACATCTAGTATTCCTTTAACCTTTGGTTTTCTTCTTCTAAAACCAAGTTAACGACTTAAACACTTCATTGGGATTGTGAAACCAGACCGATACTACTTTTATCGTAGTTGTGTGATATGATCTTGCATCTTCTATCGTACGAGTACAATCATATTGATTTGCTTGAGATTGGTTGTGGGTGAGATCGGCTAAGGAAATCAAGTGTGCAGTATCCTGCTGGGATTAGAGGCGTAGGAGCATAATTGTACCTTAGATTAGTGGGAGCTTGATTGGGGTTCAACTACAGTCCAGTCCGAAGTTAGCTTGGAGTAGGCTAGTGTCTGTAGCGGTGTGTTCAATCTGGACTAGGTCCCGGAGTTTTTCTTCATTTTCGGTTTCCTCGTTAACAAAATTTCTGGTGTCTGTGTTATTTCAATTTTCGCATTATATTGTTTTATCTTTATAATTGAAATAATACAACTTGTGTGTTATATCGTCAATTAGAGTAATCTAACCTTTGCTTGTTGATTTAAATTGATTGATCCTTGGATATTGGTCTTTGGTACCATCCAAGTTATTCCTTGTGTTTGATTAAAGACTCGCTGATTTCTATTAGCTCGAGTAAGTCAAAACAAGAGAGAGATATTAACTCCTTGAGATACTTTTACCTAGATTGAGTCTGACTGTCTAGTTGATTCTCTAGAAAGCAATTCGGAGTTAGTCCATACAGATTGCTAAGCGAAATATTGGATGGTGTTGTTAGACCCCCGCTTTTTCAATTGGTATCAGAGCGGGCAAACACCTCAAACCTTATAAGTTTGTGTTTTTTCGATCCTCAAAAGTCTATTCATATGGGAAATCTTTTTGAGAGGCTTGCTCGCGGCATCTGTAACGCACACCAAAGTTCCTTAAAGGTTGTTCAGTGATTATCACACTTCATTCCTATGGAAGCACGTGATAATCCTATACCATCTAGCATGTCAGTAAACCTAGATTTGAAAAAACGATCTAAGGAAAAGAATAAAAAGAATTGTCGAGGAAAACATGGTCAACGTTCAAGGCTATGGACTCTCACAAGAATTATTCTTAATATCTTTGAGGAATACTACCATAAAGGTTCCATTGACAAGGAGCTGTTTAGAGCGTTTGAAAGTGTTTTGCAATTCTTAGAAAAGCTTAATTCCATAGAGAATTTCAATTGTTCTGACAAGCGTTTTGTGCCTGTCAAATAATTTTCTAATGATGCACAAACTGTTCTCAACACCGATTCATGTGAAGCCAATAAAAAGGATTCATATGAATTAGGCATAGGAACCATTTGTCAGAAAATGTCATCTCCTTGTCATAAGAAAAAGAACCCACACGAGTCTAAGTATTATCATTACGATTATACTCCTGACTCTGGGTACAAATATCAACCAGAAAAATTGCATTGGAAATTCTATGCAGTTTCCAGCACCTGATTTCAGGATTGGCTCTACCCCATTTGTATATAACTTGAAATGGGGCAAGTAACAGGTTGATTTTTGTTTTAATCTCTCTTTTCTTATGTTTTTGTAATAAGAGATTTTCAGTAGGTACTTCTTCTTTTGTTCTATGTACCTTTAAAAAATCCTACTCCTCAAATGGGTCACGGTTCGTGCACGGATCAAAGCCCATGTAGGGTATATAAAAGAAGTTCGCGGACGTCTTCATCTTCTCAAATAGTCCGCGTACGTGAACCTCTAGGGTTTTATTATTTTCCTCCATCAAAGCTTCTTTGGAGAAATCAAAAGGAATATTTTTCAAGGCTCACTTCAAGTAAGTATTTTCCTCTTGATCCTTGTTTATTTCTAGATCTATGATGAATTCTAGAAACTCAAAAAGGAGTTCAAAAAGCTCAAATTTCCCTAGCTTGAATTCTCCTAGAATTAGATTTGTGAATGAGCCTTGTGATAAGGTGTTTGATAAGATTGCCTCAAAAGGGTTCATTCTCGAAAAGAGATTGGATTTATCTAGTGGGCATGAAGAGGATTTGGCTTGCTTTAAAAAATTCAAGCTTGGAAAATATTTTTGATGGTCATGGTGAAGGATTTGAGTCTCTCACAAAGATTTTCCATGCCAACATTCATGCTGTTGATTACGACAAGATGGAATTCAAATCCATGATTGGTAGAGAAAGGTTCCTTGTTGATAGATAATTAATTTCAAGGATTACCAAAATACCGTTGGGGAACGTACGGCTTCCTAGAACAAGTCATGAACGTCCTTCGTGTGATGATATCTCAATTGGACTTTGTGGCAAGAAGGTTGTTTGGAGTCAAGGAAAGTTCCCTACTAATGATCTTAGTATTGCGTTATTGGCTTTTGGAAAACTTGGTATCCCCAACCTTTGTCCCTCCACAATTGAAAATTCTTGGTGGAGTCATGAGTTTGCGGAATTGGTCTATTTCCTTGAATCGGGTATTCCAAGTCTTGATATTTGTGGTTTCATTATATTTCAAATGATTTCGATGAATTCACCCGTCAAGACGTTAGGTTACCCTTGCTTGATTAGTCAAATCTGTCGTGACTGTGGGTTTGATTCAATTGGAAACTCTCTTGGAGTTCCCAAACCAGTTCGTCCGTGTACCTTCAGACGCATAGGGGAAAATGCTTGCAAGCGACAAAGAATCGCTTCTCTTGATTTCAGTGACCCCACCACCGTGAGCCTTCTTCAAAAAATTCATAAAGTTGTGTGTAAGGTTAATTCAAGGGTGAAGTGCGTCCAAGAACAATTGTCTTTGGTTGAAACAAAGTTTCCCGAGTTCAAGGAAGATTTGAACGCAATTCAAGCATCTTGAAGTATCTCCGATGAGGAAGAAGAAGAGTAATTTGTGTTCATATTGTTGCCTAGTATGTCTTCTTTTTGGTTTAGTTGGAAGAATAACTAGTTCTTGAATAGCAATGATTGTGACTACACATAGCTATTATTTTTCATCTTTTTTTTTAGGTTTATTGGTATTGAATTCTAAAAATATTTGGAGGATGATGTTTTTGAAGTATTAATCTTTATGATTTGATATATTGCAATTTTTTATAGGATATTGGTGTTTACGTCCGTGAACTATGTTTGTCCCATAATTTGTCAATAGTAAAGTCGTTCGTGTTCGGTATTCACGTACTGGTAAAAGAATGAATGGACTTTTGGCAAATACAAAAGTCAAGCCTATATTGTCAATTATTTTATGGAAGATAGGTTAAAATCTTTTGTTTTCAAGGATTATGTCTATTATTGTCGTTATGCAAATAGTGATTGAAGATAGAATGAATACTTGTGTATTCCGCAGTAATGATCATCCCTGATCCATATTTTATGTATTATTGTGAAGCTCCATAATGTATCTTATGTTAAGCATTACACAACCAAGTTGATTTTCTTAGCTTGGTTGTTGTTCCGTGAGATATGTTATGTCGAGCATATTAAACTAAATTAATCATCTTATTTGGTTATTTAGTTATTGCTCCATAAGTATTCTTATGTCGAGCAAAACAAATGACAATTAAATTGATTACTTTTGTAATTAGTTTGGTCGTGTATTCCAATTAGATTAATTATGGGTTCTCTTGTAATTAATCTAGTTGAGAATTTTCGTGACTCTAGAAGGTTTTCTTGTGTTGAGTATATGAACGGTTAAGCTAATCATTTTCTTATGGTTAACTTAGTCGTAGCTCCATAAGTTATCTTATGTTCAGCACAATCAATTGAATTGATCACTTTTTGTGTTTAATTGATTGCACATTCTGATTAAATTAATCATGGGTTTACTTGCGATTAATTTGATTGAGTTTTTGGATATAGAAAATCATTCTCATGGTTTTTGGTGTCCAATAAAAATCCTTCTTTTCTTTTGAAATTAAGGTCGCTCGTTGTTGTCCTTTTGGGAATGACATCTAATGGGGGAGAGTTCTTTTGAACTTGTGCTTAATGGTCATATCTTGAGGGGTGTGCGGCTGTGGAATTTTAGAGGGGTTATCTTGTATCTTTAAACTCCTTGATGAATGCATTTAGCTTCGGCTTTATGATTGCATTTAAATTAGTTGGTATGTATTTTTTCTTTTAGTCATGAAATGTCTCTTTCGGAAATTTCATTATGATCCCGTTCTTGTACCTTTGCCAATTTTATTGACAAAAAGGGGGAGAATTAATATGTAGTTCACAGTACAAACACATATGATTTTCGGATCATTGTGTAAGGGGGAGTGATTTCCATGTGAGATGGAGTATTGACTAAGGAGGAGTGATACATATCACCATAGTATTATTGTTGAAGTTGTGATACAATTGGACTTTGACACTGTGTAATAATACTGACACTATATAACAATGATTGAGACCGATGTTTTCTCATTGTTATATCTACGGATCTTCAACAGCGGTGATGCTAAACTTACACCCTTTGGGATCATTGGAGTACTTGGAAATGACGAAGATTTCGAGGAATGTTGAAGATTATACATGTGGAATAGGAGCTACTAAAGTTTCGTTATCTTTTTTGTATTCCATATGTGCTGATAGTTTTGTCACTAAAATTGACAAAAGGGGAGATTGTTAGAGCATTTCTCGGTCGAACTCGCATATGTTGCTATCTCAAGCATGTTTGTCAATGTTAGTGATCAAAACTATAAGTCTTGATTTCTAGTCTATTATAGCTACTCGGACTAGATAGAAAGTGTAGTTGAGCTCAAGGACTTCATGGCGATTCATCATACAAGAAGAAGAACTACTCAAGGAACCGGTGGAACTTCTCGACAAAAAGGTATGTGAAGACTTGAAATTATCTGTCACTCAAAAGTTTATCTACTCTATCTCCTACTCTTTGAGACAAGAAATCGTATGATATATATATAGACTTGGATTATACACATTTGGTATTTCGAGCCGAGTATACCTCGCATATATCTCGAAATATGTGTTGGTAAGCTTTTCTCTTTAACCAAGTTTATCTTTACCTAATGACGAAAGTCATGATATGTTTCAATCACTTTGAAAATTGATTTGATGAGAAATGGTGTAACAACTACATAACGTCCTCTAAGAATGTTTCAATGATTGAAATGCGAGTTTAAATTACATAACCAATGGTAGATATAAGCATTGTTGTGGAAACACATTTATGTATAAGTCATATTCCTTGAACCAAAGTTTGCGAACTTTGTTGATCAAGAGAACCGGAAGAATGGCGTGAGCCAAGTCCGCGAACTCAGTCCGCGAACTGCCAAAGTTCTCATACTCGAGAATTTCTGCTGGAGTTTGTAAACTCTGCCCGGTAACTTAAGTCCGCGAACCTAGTATGCGAACTTAAGAAGGTTATATATCTGAAGATGATTTCTGAACTTAAACTTAAAAGACTAAGGAATGCAGTTTGCAAACCGTGTCTATAAAAGTTCATGAACCGATTCAAGTGAATCAAATCATCTTTACTTCAATTGTGTCTTGTGTAGTAATGAGATTTCCTTTCAATTGAACAACTCTCTAACTAGTTCATTTGAACTAGTTATGGTGAAGAAGAACATGGTTGATATGAAAGGATCATATGGCTAGTCTTTTGGTTAACCATTGTTGAACAAACAAGTGCATAAGTTTGGGTACGGTTAACAAACCTAGAAGCGTGCATTGTCAAGTGTGTGTAACAAGCTAAGTTTTTGATCTAACGGTTGAGAAATATTAGCTTGAATCTAAATCAGGTTTTCATCTAACGATGAATATTGAATGCTTTGTTATTAAGCTAACATTGATTGCAAACCCTGATTTGAAAGACTATATAAAGGAGACATCTAGTATTTTGAAAAACTAATCCCCACACCTTATGTGTGATACTAGTTTGCGTGCTAGAGTCGATTCTCCTTTAACCTTTGGTTTTCTTCTTCTAAAACCAGGTTAACGACTTAAAGACTTCATTGGGATTGTGAAGCCAGACCGATACTACTTTTATCGTAGTTGTGTGATCTGATCTTGCATCTTCTATCGTACGAGTATAATTAGATTGATTGGATTGAGATTGATATCTCCGATACGCAAGATATAAAAAGTAATCACAAACATCTTCGTCTCATTGTTTGTGATTCCGCAACATCTTGTTTCGCTACCATACGATGAAGATTGTTGTGAGGTGATTGATAACTCTTGGATGTTCTTCGGGAATATAAGACCGGATTATCGATTGGTTCTTGTTCACCTTGATTATTAACAAAAGACGGAAAAAAACTTTTAGGGTTTATCTGTCGGAGACAGATTGATCCTTTGATAGACTTGTCTGTGGGAGATAGATTTGTTTATTATCAAAGCCTGCGATTTTGGTTCGTAGCAACTCTTAGTTGTGGGTGAGATCAGCTAAGGGAATCAAGTGCACATAATCCTGCTGGGATCAGAGGCGTATGAGCATAATTGTACCTTGAATCAGTGGGAGATTGATTGGGGTTCAACTACAGTCCAGTCCGAAGTTAGCTTGGAGTAGGCTAGTGTCTGTAGCGGCTTAATACAATGTGTGTTCAATCTGTACTAGGTCCCGGGGTTTTTCTGCATTTGCGGTTTCCTCGTTAACAAAATTTCTGGTGTCTGTGTTATTTCAATTTTCACATTATATTGTTTTATCTTTATAATTGAAATAATACAGGTTGTGCGTTAGATCATCAATTAGAGTAATCCAACCTTTGGTTGCTGATTTAAATTGATTGATCCTTGGATATTGGTCTTTGGTACCATCAAAGTTATTCCTTGTGTTTAATTAAAGACTCGCTGATCTGTATTAGCTCGAGTAAATCAAAACAAGAGAGATATATTAACTCCTTGAGATACCTAGATTCAGTCTGACTGTCTAGTTGGTTCTCTAGAAAGTAATTCGGAGTTAGCCCATACAGATTCCTAAGAGAAATATTGGGTGGTGTTGTTATACCCCCGCTTTTTTAAGATTTGTATTATTAATAAAGCTTCACGCTTAGAACATTGAATTCATCCTTAATCAACAAAGGATTTAACTACTCATATTACAAAGAAGATGAATAATAGTGGTTTCCCCCTAAAGGGGTAAACCCTAGGTTTTGATGTAGAACTTGTGATATGAGATTGATCGATGATATGTGAAAGGCCTAGTACCTATTTATATAGGTTTACATTGCTTGGCCATCAAGTATCTAGTTCGGTTCAAGAAACCGACCCGGAAATACGAAATAAGGACCCCAAACGTGACCTTAAGCCTTCACAAGTATGCATACCCGTTTGTGTACTTGCTAAGTATGCGTACCTCAAATTCCAGCATAAATTTTCGGAATTAAGTATGGGTACCCGTTGGCATACTTGCTTGTCTTCGGTATTGGATAAAAAGCTTGTTTTGGACACAACTTCTTCGTCCGAACTCGGAACGACCTCATTATTTTTTAATTGTTTTCCTATTCAACTCTATTCAAGATGGTGATGACAAATCCTTAATTTGAATGAGTTAAGGTCAGTCTTTGTCCCTTATCTCGATTTTGAGCGTTTTGCTACTTTTCGTCGCACTTCTTCCACTTATCTTGGACTTGGGCACTTGGATACTTGGAATAATTCTTTTCCTAGTTCTTTTCAGCACTTTGTACCTTCTTTTTGGATGATTCACCTAATAGAGGCAAATAAGAGAAAACAAGAGTAATAATACGAATACATGCAAGAATAATAGCTAAAGCAAGTATGGAATGGACACTAAAATCATATGAATTATGCACTTATAAAATTCCCCCACACTTAGATTTTTCTATTCCTCGAGCAAACTAAATAAAACTAATCCTAAATACAGCAACTCCCTCTCGTTGAGAATACGGTTACACTTAGCTAATGTAACATGCCTTTAAACCCCTAGGTGTTCCTAGTGGACGAGTTATAGCCTCTTGAGGGTTTATAAGAGGTATATCCACAAAACCTACTTCAATTTTTCGCCTTGGAAGAAACCACTAAGGATAGACACATAAATTCCAATCATCACACACAAGCAATTACTTACGTGTGACATTCAACCTGATTGCAAAACTCTACTAAGATAGTCATCGTACTTGTTGCAACGTTTTCCACAACACTCGCATACTGAAATCACATGGATAGATAATAGAATGGGAAATAGAAAATTGAAGTGTGCAAATGTTGACTAAAGTGAAAGATGTTACCCACAATACTTGTATGCATGTCGTCAAAGGATTCTTATTTATAGCGCAATAGTTGAGAGTAGCACTCATTTAACTCGACCACATGATTAGATACTCTAAGCGCATGTTTCCTTTCAGCAAGTATGTGATATTTACCTTGAATCCCGCGTTCCACGCTTGTTCAGGCGACGGAGACATGGACAACGTTTCACACATACTGCTATCCAAGTGTCGAGAACCTCATCAATAGTCTTTTTGACTTGCTATATAATGATGATAGGTTTTTTTATTTCATCTACTACATGATTACTCTGAAATTTCGGACCTATCATAGAATTATTAATGTCGATAAATGAAGAGGAGCCTTATATATATGTTTTTTTTTCTTTATTTTTTTTCAGCTCACTCTTTATGAGTGTAAAACAATTGTCTTATGGGTCTTTTAAATAAACTCAACCAATGATTACCTTGCTACAACATCCATGGCAGTATCAGGATCCCACCAAATCCCTTTAGAGAAACATATAACTGCAAAAATAAAAAGAAAGTGATTTAGTAATGATTAATTCAGAGGATGAATCTTTCAAACGACTAACATGTCATTTCTAGCATCTGAGTTTCGCATTCAATTATGAACGTATATATAGGATTGTAGAATGATAAAGTGGAACTCAATCTATAGTCGTAAGAACTGTTTCAACCTAAAACAGTTTAGAGTGTCATCCTAAATAGCTCATAATTAACTCAAAAAGATGAAGTCTCAAGAATGCAATAAATAAAAGAGTATTATTTATTTATGTATTTTATATGCAAGTCAAATATGCTTAACTACTCCCCCACACTTAAACTCAACATTGTCCTCAATGTTTTTCAAAACCGAAAATTCTGATTTCCGACATAACATCCCTGAAAAACTCAAGAACTGTACAAATGGGTAGGGAACTAGGAAAAACATCCTAAACAAAAGTTGTTCGCCTACATCTTTTATATACGTTGTCAAAAGTTCACAGTGTTTCTAGAAACTATCTGACTTTCATGGTCTCCATACTGACATACATGCAATCTGAAAAAGTTCTGAAAAAATACTGAAACTCAAATATTCAGGTCATCGCTCCAACTTAACAGATTCTTAATTAAGATTTTTTTTTTGGAAAAGAAAGGTGCGTCTTTCTTCTTTAAAATTTGGGTTTAACCACTCAAATCGGACTCCGTATGAAGTCTCGAGAGATGTTTTCGTAACAAGTGCGCAGTCAAAATTTTCAGACGAGAATTCGTCAAAACTTTCATTATAAATATAGGAATTTGTAAAATTCAAGATGGGGATGCATTATGTGATATGCAAAAATAAAACAAAATAAAATTAAAGGGATAAAAATACAAAATCGATGGATTGCCTCCCATGTAGCCCTTGGTTTAACGTCGTCATCCCGACGTTATTGTTATCGTCCGTACACCAACAATCTGAAAATTTGGTAATCCTTCCAAATAACAATCTGCAATTCATATAATAGCTTCACAAAACATTAGCACAAAACATAAATATTGAAGCTATCACTTTATTGAAGTTTCCCCTTTCTACACTCGGAAGTGGATAGAAAACATAAAATTTAGGAACTTCAATGGGTTCCTCAGTTCGGTAAACCTGCATAATACTCGAATCAAATACATCAAGTGGTGGATACTTATAAGCAAAATAATCCGTTAAAACTTTGGAAGCACACAACTCCAATCCTAAGTGAGGTATTTTCTTAAAAGTTGGGTTAACAACCCTTTTAGGATCTACTTCAATTGGATGGAAAGGATCAATAAATATAGAATTAAGCAAAGGATTAGACAAAACTTGTATCGGATCCTCATATTTCTTAATTAACAATGAATTATTTACCTCAAGCATATTGTGGTCCTCTATCGAACTATTATTATCTAGCTCGATTGGGTCTTCCACGACTTTAATCAATTTGGTTTCATTTTCAATCTCAATCTATTCAACAATCTCGTTATCGGAATCAGAATTTTCCCCTAAAAATTCTAGTTCATTGGTGAAAATACTAGGGTCTTCTGTACGAGTTTCTGAAAAAAGAGAACATCGGGTATACGCCTTGCAAATCAACCGGCCTGAAGGTATTATAGTTTGAATATTCATTGTAACGTTGATATGCATTTGAGTATGTTACACCGTTCATAACAATGGTTCGGTCATACCAAGGCTCCTCCCTTTGAATAGGCGAATGATCATTATTAAGATCCAAAGCTGGGATAACTTCATCATTGTTACATGGACTTTCCAAAGGTTGCTCATTTTCAAAATATTTGTTGTTATCCTTAGGAATTCTAGAATTAATTTGGTTTTGAGGACAAACTTCTTTTTCATTCATTGTCTTGCTGAGTTGAGCAATGCGGTTCCTCAGGATATCCATAGTCTTTTGAAGTTCTTGGAGTGTATCTTCAGTCTTTTTGTTATGCTCGTCCATCATGATACAAATACGTTCTTCAACACTTGAGAAAATAGGGCTACAAACATAACTATCCATAGTCTGGCTACAAACCTTTGAATGTGATGGTCCATTTTATCTATATAATGCTGCATCATATCTGCCAGACTAGAAGAATCATGATTAGAAGCATAACTACTCTCCCATCCTTGTGATTGTTCGCTTACATATCCACCATAAGGAGGTTGATATGTATGAGAATATCCGTAAGGTTCCGTGGGATATTGATCATAGCCAAAAGATTGCTTTTAATTTTACCCATAGGATGGTTGGTAGCTTTCATATGAATAAGACTGAAAACCATATTGATTTCTATTATTATATGATTGATCTTGTGCTCCATACATGTTATTTTCGCAAGGAAACATAACGACTCATAAGAAAAATAAAATCAAAACAATAATCTAAAAAATAAAAACAAGCTAAACAAATAACAAATCAATTAGCAACTGCTCCCGGCAGCGGAATTTGATGCGTGTCCTTAATGCAACAAATTAATAAATATATTTCCAACTAATTAACTAGTAACATAGCGGTAGTAAGAGATCGTTCTCACAGAGAGTTGTGTAATTAATAGTTGTATTATCAAAATAAAGTAAATAACACAAAATGGGGGTTTTGGTTGTAAGATAAATAGAAAGACAATAAAGAAGAACAACATGATTAAGGAATCCTTCGTCGTTACCAAGCGTTAACAGGATTAGAATACTTATCTATTGTTCGTAAGAACCATTCCTCACCAACCGTAGAATAGCATCTAGATCAGTGTTATCCCCAAAACTCCTTGTACCACGGATATGGAAGCTCTCCAATATCAGATTCTATTCAACTGAACCACCAAGTAGTAGCTCACTCAAAGTATGATCCAATCGAACGCTTTAAGCTTCGTGAATTAGGTTAATCCCAGTAGTTAAACTCTTAGCTCAAGGTTTACTTGCTGGAGTTGTTTTTACACATGATTCCTCCACAGAATCCCTCTGTAAGGTCTCGTGATTTCTACTTGTGTAGATAGTTATTCGACGATTACTTATCTCCTAACTTCTACTAGCAATAAAGCAATCAATAGATCAATCTAGCATGCACTCCAAATCAATCTAAGAACCATTCAAAGACCCTAGATATGGTAAAAACAAACGATGATGATAAAAAGTCTCAATAGATTTGCATTATTAATAAAGCTTCACGCTTAGAACATTGAATTCATCCATAATCAACAAAGGCTTTAGATACTCATATTACAAAGAAGATGAATAATAGTGGTTTCCCCCTAAAAGGGTAAACCCTAGGTTTTGATGTAGAACTTTTGATATGAGATTGATCGATGATATGTGAAAGGCCTAATACCTATCTATATAGGTTTACATTTGTAGATGGGGAAAAACAATTTGCTGGTTTTTACAGAATTGAGGAGAAGACCGTGCGGGGGAGACTCCTTGAACCGAGCGGAATGTTTAACCTCACACAGATGCACTGCAAGAAGGGAGTGCTTTAAGTTCGAGATATTAATCTGTAGGACTCCGGACTAAACCAAGACAATAGCCGTTATATAGTCAATTCGGTCAGAAGAGAGGATGGGTCGATCTGCAAGAGGGAAGCTGAGAAATGTGTTAGATCAATGGTGATCGAAGATTGTTGGTGTGTTGTGTATTCTGCGTGAAGAAGTTCTGAATGATTTAATTTAATCAATTGAGAGTGATTACTCAGACGAAGAGTTCTCGTAAACGAAAGATTGTCTCTATGAACGTTGTCCGTTCAATCATGATTCATAGACTTATTTATATTGCTAGAATTGTAAACATCTTGATCCTATGAAGTGTGACAGTTGCCGGAGTCAAAGAGTGGGGAAGTGGAAATCTTGTTACGGAGACTTGGTTGATTTTTCATCCACTACTTTGTTAACTCCTCCAACTGATTGCACGACTTGCTCACATTCTCACCGTGTGTATGAACACACGTGCCGTAGACCGCTAGACTAAAACCCTAGTTAATATCCCCCCATGTGACACGATTGATGTCTCGTGATTATGGAGTATGCAAGGCAGACATGTATTTAGTTAGTCAGTTGCTGACTTTATGGGACGATGAGTCCTTGTATTGCTGAGTCGAACGTGATTTGCAAATGTTCTAAGACTCATGAATTAAACGTGTCTGTTGAGACACAGGTATAATTCTCGAGTCAATGTTGATAATTATGGTGAGAAAATATTGCTCATTCGATGGATTGTTGAATATTGATAGTTGGACCAATATTCCTTAATTTGAGCAAATATTGCTTGTTTGATGAATTATTGGTATCGGGACCAAATAAAATATCAATTTAAAATACTGGCAACTTAACCGAGTATGATAATTGAAATGTTGATCACGGGATCAACGTAAAATTATTAGTGTTTGAATCTGCTCAGAATTACGTTTTGCAGAGCTTTGGATTCGAAACCCTAGTTTCGATCAATTGATGATTCATTGATGATTTATTGAAAATCAACCACGTAGTGAAGGAGGGACCGGCTTTATGGGATGATGAATCGACCATGAAGCGCCCAGATGCTCGTGTGAGCAAATGCCAAAGTATCTTGAAGAACAGTTGGTGAGAAGATGATTAAATGCTGGTTCAATCATTTATTAAAATCATGTTCATCTGAACCTTAGGTGATAAAACCTAGTAAATTATGAAGAGATGAATGACCGACCAAGGGGTCATGAAACCGGCCCTGGTTGGTCACGGGATCGACTGACGACCATTTGATGAAATTCCAAGTCGTTTGGAAAAGTTCTGGACCTAATACGTGCAATTGCGTGAATTAGGTCAAATTTTGAAAATGCGTGGTACCGACTCCTTGCAAGCCAAAGAGCCAACCTTGGTCGGTCAAGGTAACATGCTCACATCGCCAAAGTGTTTGTGTCTCAGTCCTGAGAATTTTGATATTTTCTGATATGCTGAAACTAAGGAAACTTCATAATATGAAGGAAACAATAATAATAAAATGAAGGAATCATGAAGTGTGGGACCGTCTATGGACAATGCATGGACGGCTGGCCAATGAGCCCGGTCCCATGGCACTTTTCCTAATTTTATATTATTTTCATGATTTTAGGGAAATATCATGAAATCATGGAGTTTGTTGAAATCAAGGAGTTTCCTTGAAGTGAAGGAGTTTCCATGAGATGAGGGAAACAAATAATATTAATAATAATAAAATAAGGGCATGTGGGACCGACTTGGGCATGGTCGGCCGGCTAGGGACCGGTCCCGTGAGTCTCCCCTAATTTTATATTATTTTCATGATTTGAAGGAAATATCATGAAATTAAGGGATTCCCATGAGATGATGGAAATAATTAATAAAATAAGTAATTACAAGGTGTGGGACCGGTCACAGCTAGGGCATGGCCGATTGTCTAGTGACCACGGTCCTGTGACACCTTTCCTAATTTTATGTAATTTTTGTATAATTTCCTTAATGTGAAGGAAATACCATGAAACGAAGGAGTTTCATAGGATTAAGGAATTTCCATGAGATGATGAAAATAATTAATAAAATAAGAAATTACAAGGTGTGGGACCGTTCACGGCTAGGGCATGGCCGACCAGCTAGTGACCGCGGTCCCGTGACACTTTTTCTAATTTTATGTAATTTTTATATAATTTCCTTAATATGAAGGAAATACCATGAAACGAAGTAGTTTCATAGGATTAAGGAGTTTCCATGAGATGATGGAAATAATTAATAAAATAAGGAATTACAAGGTATGGGACCGGTCACGGCTAGGGCATGGCCGGCCAGCCGGCTAGTGACCACGGTCACGTGACACCTTTCCTAAGTTTATGTAATTTTTGTATAATTTCCTTAATGTGAAGGAAATACCATGAAACGAAGGAGTTTCACAAATTGAAGGGATTTTCATGGGTTCAAGGAAAAATAGTAAAATATGATAAAATAAATAGAGAAGCGTGGGACCGACCACGGCGGCGTGACCGGCCGGCCGGTGTATTGGGTCCCCTTAGACGCCTCCTTTAGGTATTTTGTTATTATTATTTTCTCCACAGTTTGATCGTTCCTTCGTGTTATTGAATGTTCGTTCGTGCATTCAGGTGCTCGTTAGTGCATTTATTGCTGAATACATTTGCACCATTTTCTCGGGGCTTACTCGATGGTGGCTCAGATGCCCGTACGTTGAATATTTATTACTAACCCATGGAATTTTGCTGGGAATAAGCATAAATTGAAGTAACGAAATACTGTACAAAACGTAGAATATTTTCTAGGAATTCAATTGATGAATCTTGCGACTAGAAATAATTATTCGAAAATCACTAGTACAAAAATGGCCTTTAACCACACCAGATATAAATTTCCCTGTCACACCTTTTTGGTTTTGGCGTGTCAATAGGGTATACTTCTACCCTATAGACACGCCATGTTCTATGGGCGTGTTAATATAAGTGCTTTCAGCCACGCCAGGGCTAGTAGCGTGTCAAAATATCAATTGTTTAGTCACGTTAACTTTAATTTTTTTGATGGGCGTGTTTATAGATCAGTCTATGGCCACGTTAGCTAGTTGTGGCATTTCCAAAAGGTTAGTCACGCTACTTGAGGTGTGGTTTTAAAGTTGGTTCAGTAGATAGACACGCCAGTATATGCGTGTTCATAGTGTACGGTTGATAGACACGCCAATATATGCGTGTCCATAGTGTAAGATTTATAAAAACACCAGTATGCGTGTCCATAGTGGGCATTTTATAGACACCCAAATTCAAAGTGTGGCCATAAAGTTATTTTTTGGACACGCTAGTAGATGTGTGTCCATAGTGTGCGTTCTATAGAAAAAGCTTTTGCCCATATTCGAACGCATGATCTCGAAGGAGTTGGGTAACGAACCAATCCACCAAGCTTCCCATCTTTAACTGTTTAAAATTAGTGTTTTGAAAAAACTAAATGGTTCAACTACTCCACATTTTATAGACACGCCAAATTCAAAGTGTGGCCAAAAAGTTCATTTTTTGGACACGCTAGTATGTGTGTGTCCATAGTGTGCGTTTTATAGATACGCCGGTTCTATTGCGTGGCTAAAAAGTTCGTTTTGAAAAAATTAATAAAAAGCTTTTGGCCATATTCGAACGCATGATCTCGAAGGAGGTAGGTAACAAATCAATCCACCAAGCTGGCCATATTTAACTGTTTAAAATTAGTGTTTTGAAAAAACTAAAATGGTTCTGCTACTCCATATGGACCAAAGACATAGTTTTTTGGTTCACTTCTTATCTCTTGGGCATCAATATATCTTAAAATGCAGTCTACCACAAGCTCTCAAATTTTTGCTAAGGAAACTAGGCCACAAGCTAAAATGGGTGAGATTCAGGGATTCCCCTCCACTCCTTACTGGTATCTTTATCTATATACTCTCTCTACATCCCTACTGCGTATGTTTGACCTTCTATCTTAGTAACTTGCACCCTCAAAATCATCCTCAATGGTTCCTTTATACCAAAATACTTCTTGCTAATTTCACCCCCAATCTAAGACATTTCAACATAGTCAGAAATACCTACAGGGTAATGTGCAATTCAACTCTAGTCATTACAGGCAAGCAGTGCTTTAAATGCATAACTCTAATAATGTTAGCATACACAAAATCTCCATATTAAAGACCATAAAACTAACATTAAGATTAAACACCATCATTATGTTTACCAACAAAACAATTTTGTTTACCTAGCAAATCATCATCCAAAATGAAACTTTATTTCTATACAACCAACATATTACTCACATCACTCAGATCTATGTTTCGAATCCCACATGTTTAGACAGTATCTGCTTCTCCAGATACACTTGTAGTTTTCCCCGCAGGCTTTAGCGCAGCGGATTCTGGTTTTGGTGCAGTGGCTCTAGATACTGGCAGGCAATGGAAAAGGCTCATCAGATGAAACCTCTTGAGGATGAGTCACCTCCCCAAGTCCTGCATTAGCTATCACCGCAACATCCTCAGCCATCTGTCATATTTTAGGTTCCCACATGATCAAATTAGAGAAGGTAACTGCTTCAGCAGAGAGTGGGATGGTTTCATTTTCATGAATCAGGGCTTTGGCCTCCTCAGAAATTGGTGCGGAAAAATAACCCTGTCGTGCACCTCCACAAACAACCCGCAGATCCCCTACCAAAACTACACCCTCAATTGACTACAAATCTGCCTCGTCGGGGATGAAACACATAAATAACCCATCCGTCTTTAACTCCCCTCATTCCCTGTTGCTTCCTGCCTGTTTGCGGATGAGCAATTTCCCTCCGATGATTCTGAACTCCATATCTTGTTGCTGCCTGCATGCTTACCCCATTTCCGGTCCCCTCAATTGTAGCTGCAGCACTAGAACCACTATCTGGAGAAATTTGGATCCCACCAACTGCATCATCCTAGCAGAAGGGTGGGGAAAAAAACCATCTGACATCAGAAGATTATTAGTCAAAATCAAGATACATCTCTACAATACCCATTTTAGAACACCAAAAATAAACCAAATTTTCTTGAGAATTATTATCCTCTACCTGATGCTTGGGCAAACTCAGCCTAGGCTTCTTCGATTCCCTTTGATCCCAGCAGAAGAACCTTGTTCGCCATCACTACTTCTGGAATCCAAATCATGATTCATCTTCGGAAAATTGGTCGACACACAAATACTGTTAATTTTCTTGGCTTTAGTTTGGAAAAATGGACTGAGAAAATGAAAGAACTTCTTCTTTCGCTGCTTTTATTTGTCTAGGAGAAGCAATCGTCTCCGAATCACAACCGTTAATCAACTCTATTGGTACTCAGATCGTTGGTTCTAGAGATAAGTATTACTTGATTTTACAAAGTAGCAAGTCTACTGGCTATTCACATTGTCCTAGCAAAACTAACTACCTTTTATTGGCTCATGCGAAGCGGCATCAAGCACTTGGCAGATGCACATCTACCACAAATTCGGGTCGGATCTTGGTAAAAATTCAATGGATAATTCCCGAGAGAATTGACCTACTTGGAGATCCATTTCAAACTAGCATGGTGCCACCTATAACTATGATTCAGCAGATCATGCACCACATATAGTTTCAGACACAAACCGAGTCAGATTCTACTTTGTCTAAACTTACTTGTACCTTGGTCGAAAAGATTGATACCCCAACAGGAAAAATGGACATAAATTAAACAACATATGCACTTGCAATCTAAACAAAATATTGCATCCTTAAATATTAAACATTCACAAAAAGTATACTTCCAAGTAGCTTTACAAACAGACTAATTAAACATCCAAATAAAAAACAAAAATAATAAGATACACTAATAACACAAACAAAAAAAAAGAAAAAAAAGACACATATATATAACTAAATAAAATATGATGGATCAAGATGTGATTAAATACCATTCTTGCATAGCAAAACCATTAAAAAAGAGGACTAGATCAGTTAGAATCCCCTTCTTCTTCACTGCTGCCGTCGACAATCATAACCACATCTTTGTATGGCCAATCATCATTATCATCATCAACATCATCGTCTTCATATTCATCCTCAAGCGCTGGCCCAAACCAAAAGAAGTGTTCTGGATCATCTAAATCATCATCATCCTCCTCCTCCTCATCATCATCATCATCATCATACTCATCATCTTCTTCATCATCCTCTTCTTCTTCATCGTCAACAACATCATAATCATCCTCCTCTTCATCTCCAAAACAAGGAAAAACCTTGCAACCAAAATAACCAACAATCTCTTTGTCTTCATCAAGAAGAAGAAATCGGAAGGAAGTTACAATTAGAGCAGTCATTTTGTCTGGTTTGATACTAAAACTTTCAGTTTTTGATACTGAAACCCTAGGTTCAGTTTAGAGAGAGATTTGACGTAGAAAAATCCGAGTAGTACTCTCCTAGTCTCCCTTGCTCGTGTTTTATACCGTGACACATGTTTTCACCTTAATATTCAACCTCTAGCTTAGCCATGTACAAGCATGATAACTTGGCTAGTGAAAAGGTATAGCTTTGGAAAATTAACATCAAGGAATTTAATTTGGAAGAAATATAAATTGGTTTACAAGCTCGTCCAAGAGTGACATCGGTAAAAATGGAAAATTAGCATTAAGCAATTTGTCTCGGTGGAAATACTCCCCGGAAACTTAGATTTGGACGAAAAATTCTTGCTAAGATCATGACATTGAAATAAATAAAAATTGGTTTAGAAGCTCGTCCAAGAGTGATATCGGTAAAAATGGAAAATTACCATAGATCATGACATCGAAATATAAATTGGTTTACAAGCTCGTCCATGAGTGACATCGGTAAAAATAGAAAATTAAATCAATTTATCTCAGTGAAAATACTCCGCGGAAACTTAGATTTGGACGATAAATACTTGCTAAGATCGTGACATCGAAATAAAAATTGTTTTACAAGCTCGTTCAAGAGTGACATCGATAAAAATGGAAAATTACCATCAATCAATTTATCTTGGTGGAGATATTCCCCGTAATAGATTTGGACGATAAATTATACTTGCTAAGATCGTGACATTGAAATAAAAATTGGTATACAAGCTCGTTCAAGTGTGACATCGGAAAAAAATGGAAAATTACCATCAATCAATTTATCTTGGTGGAAATACTCTCGGACACTTAGATTTGGATGAACTATACTCTCTAAGATCGTGACATCTAAATAAAAATTGGTTTAGCTGAATAAGCCATGTCCAAGAGGGACATTGGTCAAAAACTTGGATATCGAGTCTTGTCGACGAAACCAATCATAGCCGTTCGTGAATTCTTAATGCCGACCAATCAAATAAACTAGTTACACCTGATAATCTAACATCCCCAAACATCCTTGCCAATATTATCGGCTGATCGGTCCGATACGACAAATAATGCGATATTATCGGATATCCATATGTATGTATCACTGATATTTCATGTTTCGTCCAGATTAAAGGCACAGACATGATAAAATCCTATATTATCGGCCAGTATTTTAAAAAATAAATACTGATCCATCGGTTCTTTTAATACAAATTTAATTTTAAGATCTAGCTAGGCTTCTAAGAATATGAATTGGGATTTTAATCAAAAAAATTGCACCAAAAGCATTTATGATCTTCCAAGGCACTAGCTACTACTATATTAATAATTTATTATTTTGCTTCTAAGAAGATGTGAATTGGGAGTAAAATACCGGAAATGATTTACATCCCACGGATCCCACACTTAACCCACTCCTGCTAAACTGTCGGGTCATAAGGAACCTGAGATTTTCTCTCTTATGGGACATACCGCGGGATCCAGCCCGCGGTGAGTCTATCACTTCCGGTAAAATGCTGCAATGTTGTTGACTGATTAAGTAGTAAAGAAAAGATACTATTATATCCAAGGCAATGGTAACAAAGGAAATAGCTAGTACAATAATAAATACTCCAGTTTTGGAATGAATTTTTTGATCTTTGATTATTTCTACTTTAACGATTTGTGTAGAATATCTAGTGGGACCCTGTCCTAAATACCAGCATCATCACTAAATACTAGGAGTATATATATGGAACATTCGTATGATTGGTTTTTGGATTTTAGGGGTACATTCCTATGGTAATTGTACTTTGGGACTTCTTGTTATGTGTGACTGAAAGAGAAGTATAATTGTATTATAACAAGAGCTTGTATTGTATACCCCACAAGATCTGATAACTTTTGGTCTTATGAAAAACAATAAAAAGTTGTTATAGCCACACTTATTTCTTAATTTACTTTTTTTGGTAACAAGATATAAAGAAGAGAAAGAAAACAACCTAACTATATGCTTCTCAGTTCTCACACTCTTGACTTACCTAAATAAGTATTATTCTTAAATGTAGCAGTATCTTTGATCAGAGCAATGCAGCTTTTTTTTTTTAATTAATTGTGTAATAAAACATTTTCCTTTTTTTTTTTGAATTTGTTAACATTTAATTTTTGGTAAAACTTGAGACCATATATATATATATATATTATCTTAGATAAAGGTGGTTGATTGTTGCTCTTAACAGGGTTACTGATAGGGTTATGGGTGTTATCAAACATTTTAGAGTATTCTCTCCTTCAAAATCAGTATTCTGTCAATCACCACGCTACTGCTTTTGTCAATCATCATTAGGCTTCAGTTTCTCATATTTCACTTCCACTGATCTACGCAATCACAATGAGTATCTTATTTTTTGTGCGCATGCAAAAGAAGAAGATATAGGTAGCCATAATGAGTATCTTGTTGCTTTCTTGGGTACATGCAAAAGAAAAGATAGATCTCTTCAGTACTCCCCTTCTTCTGTTTTGCCAAATAATATAGAGAAGATTATTTTTTGTTTCTAAAATGTCTGTCACATTTTTTTGGCTTGACCCAAATTTGGCATTGGTGACAAGATCCCTTGTGGTCCAGTCTTTCCATAAATCAAAATCTGATAACTATTATAAGGGCTTATGTTTATATAAGGTATATTATGGAAAACTGAATTGTGTTGACTCAACGAGTTAATTAAAATTGATTAACAAACAAATATCAAGCAAAGAATTTAAAGAACCAATATTTTAATAAAACTACACGAAGCGAAATAATACCAACATCCTCAACATTTAAAAAAATAATAATAATCAAGATAAACAATTTCTAAAAACAAAAACCACATTATTCGAAAGTTTCTTTGATAATCAGCTCAACTAAAACCATCGCATCTGGTGCTCGTGTTGCAACGTTAGCAGGCTGTGCTGGAACTTCAAGTACCTTTTGCTTTAGAGGTGTCTCCCTGGGTATTTCTGGTGTGTCAGACACAGTTTCACCAACAGGATCATCCGAAGGAATGGGAGCATGGACACCATCCATTTCAACAGAAGCAGAAGTAGTAAGATTGTCAACATGAGCTTGAACTTCAGCTAACAGGGGCATTCCAGGAACCTTACACACACCATCAATAGTTATGGTGATCCTTATCTTTCTAGGTACAACCATTACTATCCTTGGATTTGTTTTCCTCTCGGTATTGTTCTTATTGGAACTCATTTTCTTCCTCTAATATATCAATCTATCTTTTATGCTGGTGTGGTTTGTACGACCTCTTTAATAATATATATATATATTAGTAAAACCCTACAAAAATTTTAGGTTAGGAGCATTATCTCCAATTACCTAATTTAGTTGTATTCCACATATCACTCTCAAATAAACAAAATATAACAGTTTCCATATCGATAAATATATGCTCATATACGCGTACAACACCACATTGATTTTAGTATATATATGATTTATCTAAATACGGAAAAATAGCACGAAAAAATTGCGTAAACACAACCATGTTGATTGAGTATATGGAGTGTATGCTTTATCTTACAGTAGATCATAATCATGTACTCTTCGCTAATGTGCATGCCTTGGCTACACTCTTGCCAAATTTGTAGGTATCTGAAGTATCTCTCTCCATGATTCGCCATGCCTAATCTTCTCTGAACAAATTTCTATTTTTGGTGTAATTCCCTAGGTAATTCAAACCTACTCAAAGCCATGCGCAACAATTTCGTCCATCCAAGCGCTAACCATCCCCGAATTCTCTTTTGGCTTTCGTATATTGGTCAACACCATATATTACAACTATGATTAGCAATAGCAATATATATTGGGATCATTTTTTTTCTTCAAAAGATTAATATACTTTGGTCATAACCCTAATTTTTAAATTTGTAATGGACACATAAATAGAATTTTGATAAACTGGAATAAATCTCATACAAACACGTGAAAATATCCGTTTCTTTTTTGGATCATGAATTTTTAAAGAACGCTGGCTGATTAACGATGCGACCATTGACCAAACGGTGTAATGATTAGCACCCCTTTAACCGAATAGATTTTGAAACCCCAAAAGACGTGATAGATTTTGAAACCTCCAAAAGACGTGAAAATTCCAACAGGTGTGTTGTGTGGGGAAACATATTGCATCTATTGGATGTGTATATAAGCTTTACTCCCGAGATCCTAAATGCTTCTAAATTTTTTTAAAAAAAATATTTCACCAGTAATAGTAATGGAAATATTACCATATTTAACTCCCGAGATACTACACCTCCTCCCAAGTACAAAAAGTATTTTGGTAAGTAAATGTGTTTCACTAAAAAAGTGGGAGAATAAAATGTTACACAACTCTTCTACAGAGAACAAATTGAGGAGGAAGATTACTACACGATGATGGGAGATTTCAATCATATGTTATTTGGAAACAATGGTACATGGAATATCCCATCATATGATGTAAACATGTCACACCCAATCGTTGGATCTTGTAATGGTCTGGTATGTTTTTAGGTTTCACACCACGACATACAAGATCTTATTTATATTATGAATCCAACAACGGGTGAGCACCTCCATCTTCCGCAAATATGCGATCCAACACCAACGCCACAAATTAGTTGGCCATATGCACGATATGTCGTATGGGGTTTCAGCTACTGTGAACATACCAGTGAATACAAATTAGTTCGAATTCAAGTGGGCGGTAAAGTGGACGTACACACTAGGAGACAACAGGGGATGGAGGAATATCGAGGAATTTCCTTTTACTTTTCGGGATTCAGGTGTGTACGCACATGGTTGTATTTTTTGGATAAATTATCATATTTATAACAATGATCAGATAGTATCTTTCGATTTGGACAATGAGATATTCCAGTCACATTCGCCGCCCCCGCATCATATTTATGAGAATGGTGGTTTCACTATTCCAAAACTTGGAATGGTCTTGTCTAGAGTTCGCCTTTTATTTTACAACATTCACGATATTTATGATTTCCGGATTGATTTTTGGGCACCCATTTCCGATAATGATATTCATGCACGGGCACCCGGTGTAGAATGGAATTGGGTACTTAAGAGGAGAATTTTCTTGGAAGATCCTTTGAATCCATGGGGGCCGCATTATAAGCTGATTTCCTTGGGAAATAACAACGACATCCTATTGCAAAACTACAAGTGTTTAGTGCGTTATAATGAACTCACCAGAACTTTGACAGAAATTGGGGAGACAAGGTGGCCGGTAAGGGTTAGAGTTATTCCTCACATGTGAAGCGCCGTCTCGTTGAGGAATTTTGGAGGACAATCGGAAACATGTACTGACAATGTCCATGCCACAAACATATTCCGTGTGTAGTGTTTTTGTTTTGATCAGAGTAATGTAGTTTGGTATTCAATATATATATAATAAAAAAATAATCAAAGATGAGAAATAGTACTACTAAATATATATATATATATATATATATATTTAGTAGTACTATTTCTCATCTTTGATTATTTTTTTATTTCTTGTCTGGACTAAAAGTTTTTTTTGAAATTTGAAGAATCGAACTTGGTCTTATTTTGGGTAATAATGGTTGGTATTTTTATGTAATGGAGTTAATGCTTTTAAACATATTCCCGACGAATTTAGAGGGGGACTTTCTTTTATGGTGGTCAATTTGGTACATAGGGAGGCATTTCTGCATTCCAGTTGTATTTATGGTTATAAATTTTGCGAATCTATATGGAGACTTGTATGTGTTCACAAAAGTAAATCCTAGAGAGAAAAAGAAAAATGTAAAAGAAGTGGGAATTTGAGATGCAAAAGGTATAAGTGATTGATAGACAAACCAATGAATATTCTTTAAAATTTACACGAATGAAAAAGATTTTTGAGAAGTCCGAAAAAAAATGTTGATTTATTTATTAAGTTCATTATGTTCAGAAACTACATCCGATTAAAAAGGAAATTAGATAAAGATGAAATATTCATTTCATATATATATCTCATTATCTATTTTCTGCCATATTTATATATAGTGATACAGAAATTGAAATATTCGATGTTCTTTATCCAAAAAATATAGGGGCTAAAAGAGAGATACATAAATTGTGGTATCATTATCCCATATTTGTAGTGGTAAATTCATGTTTCGTATTTTATGGATAGTTCCTGTTTTATATTATCAACCAACGTCGTTGTAAATATTAAGATATTGTTGTGATGGGTATTCTAATTCCAGGAGGTCAGCATTAGTGAATTGGTGCATAAGTAGCTCTAATGAGAATCACATCTGGTTTCTGCAATTCAAATTAAATCCAGGAAGACCCCTTCCCCTTGATGGACCTAGTCTTATAGAATCCATGTAATTTCAGCAATCCTTTGTGATTTCAATACAATGTCAAATTTGTGTAATAAAATTAGGCGTGATTTTTCCAAGTTTTCAACACAGTATTGGTGCTTTCTATATACTCCTATCCAGTTTTTTGGTCAGAGATTGAGTTTGACAATGCAACCAACAACTCTAACACCATTCAATCATACACAAGAAAACAATCATTAAACAAGAAAATTAATCCATTACACAATCATTAAATAATCATTAATTAAGCAACTCCAACACCATTCAGTCATTAACATTACAAAAAACATAAAATAAATCCTAAATCCAAAACATAAATTCCAAAAAATAGAACAAGATTCAGTCGTCCACAGTCCACAATTTCCCATTAGACCACTATTAATTCCAATTTTTCTCTGTACTTTGATGATACCTATTTCTTCAAAATAGTAACTTGTGTGACCATTTACAAAATATGTATCATCATTTCCATTAAAGCAACTTAACCCAAAAAATCCACCAGCTATAAGAAAATTGGAATTGGTAGAGCCTTACCTGTTGCCGGCCATCACTCGGACTCGTAATGCGACTTTTCTCTATCCGATCGCATATCAGTTTCAGAATCAGTCACTACGTTGAGCATGACCTCATTTTCATGTGTTGTTCGTGATAGGTACGCCTGATACTCATCCTCTACACTGATTTCAGTCACAGAGTGGTCTGTATAATCCTTATATCTTCCAGCATTAATTGATGCTCTTCTAGCCCTAATCCTTCTCATTAAAAATACACCTTGTCTCCTTTCCCTTTTCTGCAACAACTGAAAAAATTCTTCAGGGTATTCTTCATATTTTTCTTTCTCTATGCTTCTCTTCTTTGTCTCTTCATTTTCTGCCTCACATACTGATTTTTCATGATCAAAATCATTCCACAACATATCCATATCATCATCTTGGTTATTGTTCTGCAAACCTACTTCTTCCTCTTCTCTCATATTCCTTGCCTCTTCTTTCTTTTTCTTTTTATTCAATCTTATTGATTTCGATATATAGTACTTAGCTTTCTCTAGTTGCTCCAAATTCATTTCACATACTGCTAATTTGAAACTCATCATCACTTTCTTTGATCTCTTCAAGCACTACTCCTTATCAACTTCTTCCGCTGTCATTGGGGTCTTGCCTTTTGATGGTTTGGAACCACTCCCTTTGTCTGGGTTATTCGGAGCCATTGTTATCTCTGAAACTTTGTTTCTTCTTCTTATCTATTGGCTTAATATAATCCCTAATTCCTCTTTCACATTTATTATCTTTTTTTTTTCTTTTTTCTTCTCAGACCTATTCCCAAGAGACGCGGTTGAATTCAAAGAAATAATTACACCCTACTAAAATGTCATGTTGTTTCAGACCTAAGAGACTTAATTAATGGTTATCCTTTAGATTTTTTTTTTAATTTGGAGAAGGGTAATCATGGGAGGAAAATCAAAATTTAATATCGTTTAAACTGTCAAAAAAAGGAAATAAAAATGCTCGCTCCTTATTGGTCCCCCATACTCCCTTCGGATTTCCCCCCATCAAAAATTTTCTCAACCGCTTTTAAGATAAAACGTGCAAATATGTGTTACTTGCCTGCTCATTAAGGACGCGACCATTCAAATAATGCATGCTCATCAAGGACGCGACCATTCGCCAACAGGTGTATTGGATGTCTATATAAGCTTTACTCATACCTGCTTGAAGCATTCTACAATATTAAGAAAATCCTAAAAGCTTGTAAAAAAATTTTTTTGATAATATTTCATCAGTATAATAGTGATGGATATGTTGTCGGAATTAACTACCAAGATACTACAGCACCTCCAAACCGTAGAAAGCATTTTAGCAAGCAAATGTGTTTCCAAAGAGTGGATTACTATCCTCAGGGACAAAAGAATTGGACTCCTTTTTGGTGTCACACCAAGAATGGGGAAAGATAAAGTTACTCAACTCTTTTATAGAGATGAAGATTTCATCCCGATTGTAACAGCCAACAATCACAACACCCAGAATGATGGAACCCATGAAGATTTGAATATGTTTCACCCAATAGTTGGATCTTGCAATGGCCTGGTATGTTTTTATGTTTCACACCACGACATATAAGATCCTGTATATGTTATGAATCCAGAAACTGGTGAGCACCTACATCTGCCACAACTGTGCATCCCAATTGCACGAGATCAAGTACTTTCGTGGTACCCACGATATAATGTAATTGGGGGTTTCGAATACTATCAACGTACCAATGAGTACAAGGTTGTTCGAATTCACATGGATGGTAAAGTTCAAATACACACTCTAGGAGACAATAAGGGATGGAGGAACATAGCATAGGAGATTCCTTATACTTTTCGGAGTTCAGGTGTGTACGCACATGGTTGTATTTTTTGGAAGGATTGTTTTTTTAGAGGGATGGTGGCATAGTTTCTTTCAATTTGGACACTGAGACATTTCATCAACATTCGCGACCCCCGCATCATATTTCTGATAGTGATTTCCCATACTTGGGATGGTTATGTTCGGAGTTCGCATTTTATTTTACTACATCCATGAGTCCTATGATGAGGGGATTAATCGGCCCCGGATAGATTTATGGGCACCCATTTCCCAAAAAAACAAATCATGCATGGGCACCTGGCGGGGAATGGAATTGAAATCACAAGATAAGCATTTTCTTGTAAAATGATGAGGATGAAGGGTGTCCTACCTATTAACCGATAGCTTTTGGAAAAACAAGGACCTCCTATTGTGGCAGAATGGGCGTTTATTGCGTTATAATGCACTCACCAGAACTTGGACGGAAATTTGGGGGAAACTATTATGGGAAACAAGCAGGGTTGCAATTATTCCTCATATGAGGAGCGTTGTCTCTTTGAAGAATTTTGGTGGACAATCGTAAACATGTACTCATGATGTCCATGCCACTAACACATTCCTTAGGTTATCTATGTAGCTTTTTATTTTTTTCTTGTAGTTGTGTTTCTTTTTTTTTGTGTGGTATTTGGATTTTCTTTTTATATACAATTTATTCCTTGGGTTCTCTATGTAGCTTTATTTCTCTTGTAATTGTGTTTATTTTATTTTATTTTATTTTTCTTTGGTGTTTGTATTATTTTTTATGTTGAAATGTACACTTTAATTAGTTTGGGTCATTATTTAACTAGCCAACCTTTGGTTTTTTCCTTTTTTTTTTTTTGCGTTACACCTATGGCCCAGCCGTCCGGGCCACGCCAACCGACCCAGGTAATTAGTCGAAAAGTAGAAAAATTATTTGGGTATTTCCTAAGAGATCATGATTTACATAGTTTTTTATGTTCAGAATGTCTATTAGATTAAAATGGAAATTAGATAAACATGAAAATATTCATTCCATATCTCATTATATTGCTAAAATATCTCATTTTTTAGTAATATGGAAATTGAAATATTCGGTGTAAATACCAAAGAATAGTGATGTAAGATGAAAAACCTAAAAAAAATTAGCGAACAGGTGTATTGGATGTCTATATATATATATAAGCTTTACTCGTATCTGCTTGTAGCATCCTACAATAAGAAAATCCTAAAAGCTTGTAAACAAAAAATTTGATAATCTTTCATTAGTATAATAGTGATGGATATGTTGCAGGAATTAACTACCAAGATACTTCAGCGCATCCAAACTGCAGAAGGCGTTTTAGCAAGCAAATGTGTATGCAAAGAATGGAATACTATCCTTGGGGACAAAATAATTGGATTCCTTTTTGGTGTACACCAAGAATAGGGAATTATAAAGTTACCCAACTCTTTTATAGAGAGGAAGATTTCAGCCGGATCATAACAGCCAACAATCACGACGCCGTGAATGATGGAACCCATGATGATTGGACAATGTTGCACCCAATAGTTGAATCTTTCAATGGTCTGGTATGTTTTTATGTTTCACACCACGGCATACACGATCCTGCATATATTATGAATCCAGAAACTGGTGAGCACCACCATCTGCCAAAACTATGCATCCCAATTGCACCAGATCCAGTACTTTCGTGGTATCCACGACACAACATAATTGTGGGTTTCGGCTACTGTCAACATACCAATGAGTACAAGGTAGTTCGAATTCACATGGATGGTAAAGTTCAAATACACACTCTAGGAGACAAGAGGGGATGGAGGAACATAGCAGAGGAGATTCCTTATACTTTTCGGAGTTCAGGTGTGTACACACATGGTTGTATTTTTTGGAAGGATTGTTGTCAGCAGGATATTGGCATAATATCTTTCAATTTGGACACTGAGACGTTCCATAAACATTCGCCACCCCCGCATCATATTCCTGGGAGTGAATTTTGGATAAATACTTACCCATCACTTGGGATGGTCATGTTCGGAGTTCGCATTTTATTTTACTACATCCATGAGGGGATTGATCGGCCCCGGATAGATTTCTGGGCTCCCATTTCCGAAAAAAATATTCATACATGGGCACCTGACGGGGAATGAAATTGGAATTATAAGATAAGCATTTACTTTGAAGAGGATGAATGGACGACTTATAACCCGATAGCCTTTGTAAATAACAAGGACCTCTTATTTTGGCAGAATAGGCGTTTACTGCGTTACAATACACTCACCAGAACTTGGACGGAAATTTGGGGGTCACTACCGTGGGAAACAAGGGTTGCAATTATTACTCACATGAGGAGCGTTGTATCGTTGAAGAATTTTGGTGGACAATCGGAAACGTGTACTCATGATGTTCATGCCGCTAACACATTCCTTGGCTTATCTATGTTGATTTTTTTCTTGTAGTTGTGTTTTTTTTTTTTTTGGTATTTGGATTTTTTTCTATGCTGAAATATACAATTTATTACTTGGGTTATCTCTTTTTTTTCCTTGTATTTGTGTTTTTTTTTTTTGGCGTTTCGATTTTTTTTGTACATATGTTGAAATGATAGTGTTGCCACTAAATGTTGGGTCATTGTTTAACTAGCCAACCTATGGTTTTTTCCTTTTTTTGCGTTACACCTATGGTCCAGCCGGGCCGGGCCACCCCAACCGACCTAGGTAATTAGTTGAAAAGTAGAAAAATTATTTGGGTATTTCCTAAGAGATCGCGTATATTAATTAAAAAGGAAATTAGATAAATATTAAAATATTCATTCCATATCTCATGAGATCGTGATTTATTTTAGTTTGTTATTTTCGTAATGTATATTAGATTAAAAAGCAAATTAGATAAACATGAAAATATTCATTCCATATCTCATTATACTGCTATAATATTCGGTGTAAGTACCAAAGAATAGGTGATTTAAGATAACGATGGAAAACCTAAAAATTAGGGTTTTCCTTACAAATATATATAAATTCCACCAAGCATAGAAAAAAATTAACATAGAGTATTAAGAGGAAAATAAGTTCTAGTAAGAAAGAGTGTAGAGATGAAACTAAAGAGAGGATCCAAAAATGTCTTCGACTGATGGCTTGTCCTCGGAAATTGAGGATTATCATTACTGTGGACGGAGTAACTACTGTTCCTGGTCTTCCTATCCACGTTGTTATTAGTTCTGTTGTCAGTAGTGTTGACAATGATGATGTTCCTATTTATGTTGATGTTATTCCTGGTGTTCCTCTTGACGTTGTAATCAGTGGTGTTGAGAATGCTGATGTTCCTGCGTATACTGATGTTCCTAATGTGAATGATGATGCTCCTGCTTCTATTATTGATGAAGATCCCGATGTCCCGGATATGGCAAGGGATCCAAAAGTTAACAAGCATGATCTTAACAAGCATGTGGAGCCTGATGAAGCATAAAATGCCAAATCTGAGGATGACAAGGGCCCAAGCCTGCTGGTTGGAGTGATCAAGTTCACCTCAGCATTGCGAGAATAATTGTTTGAAGATGGGGATGGTTCATTTGTTATGTTTTTTTTTGATGATAGGGTTTGATTTATCGATTTCTTTTTGTGGACGCTTTGAAAGTTGTTTTCATTTCTTGTTTCGTCTTCTAATTTTTTCATTTAGAAGAAGGTGATGTTTATGAATTCTTTTATTATTTAGGTATTGGAATCATGAAATAAATCAGATAATTATTTACAAGTTCACAGACTTTACAGAATGCAATATACTCTTGCAAATTTATTTATTTATGACGTGTGCATTCTTTTGGAAAAATAAATATAATTAACTGAAATAACGGAGGAAATGTAGAAAAATACAGTTGTCCCCCCTGTAAACCATAAGAATAAATTTATCACTTTAGGTTTGATCTTATTATCTCCTTTCCAATAATTTTAACAAAAATACGAGTTTGAACAAGTAAGTGTAAAGTACTGCTATACGATGATGTTAATGATAATGATCTTTGCGTGGATTTGGATGAGAATGAGGAACCAGACTAATCTGACAAAGAACCAGACTAATCTAACAAAGAACCAGACTCATCTAACAAGTTTTTTGCTTTTTAAACATGGTTTTTGATGTGTGAACTTTTAGTTTACGTATTTGTAAATATAAAGCATTTCGTCTGACCATTTTGTTTTCAGTGGTGGTTGTATTTATTTTTTAAATGCAGGCTTTTTACGCTGACAGATAGGTTGACATTTATGTGATGAATGAATCATGCTGAAATTTTATGTTTTCTGGAAATGATGAACATGAAAATGGATGGGTTTAATTTATTTATCTTTAGTTGCTTACTGTATGATTAGAATAATACGTTTCCTGCATAGGTGCCACTAATAATTCATAAGTTTCCTCCCTAAACCAAGAATAATACAGGAGACAACCCAGCTTAAAATTATTAAGAAAAATATTATCAGAAATAAGAAAGTAATTTTTTTCTATATCCTCTTCTCGAGTTGGTTAGAGATAGGAAACTAAATTTTGAAAATTTTGGGAAACAATTTTTTCATAACTGTCTACGATATATTCTCTCATAAAATAGGGAAACTAACTATATTGGTTACACATCAAAAATTTGGAAATAAAAAAAGAAAAACACCAAAAATCTTTTGTTTGGCGGGTGATGAAGATGAATTTTACTGGGCGGGATGATTTCAAAAGGAAAATCAATTCCCTCCTGATGGTTTGGTTAAATTCCAGAAAGAAAATGAAAGATGAGTTCGATCTACTTTTTCATTTTTTATTACTCGATACCTTCTCTCTATGAAATCATAATTCTACTACTATCTCTAATCTTTACAAGGAACCTACATCTTCAGACTCAGTCTTTTTTGTTGGTATTATTTCTACAACCCATTATCGAACGAATATTAAATTGATGTTAGATTTTTTGTTCGATCTCATGGAATCAGATGTTAGATCTTATAGGTGTACTAGTTAAAGCATGATTAGGTTTTTATTATATTACTTCTTATAGGTCTACTAGTTAAAGCATGATTAGGGTATTTATTCTATTACTATCTCTAATCTTTACAAGGAATCTACCTCTTTAAACTCAATCTTTGTTGTTGGAAATATTTATACAACCCATTATCGACTGAATATTAAATTTATGTTAGATTTTTTGTTTGATCTCATGGAATCAGATGTTAGATCTTATAGGTTTACTAGTTAAAGCATGATCAGGGTTTTTATTCGGTTGTATCAAAGAACAAGTTAATGACAATCACGGGTTGTACGATGAGATGTGATTTCATTTTGTTACAACAATTATTTACAATAATCATGAGGAGATTTTGTGTGTTGCAGTGATGTTTTAGCCTCAAGTTACATGCATCAATGAGTTCATGTTTGTTTTCTTTTCATATAATAGAAAATAGGTGTAACACATGTTGCCTATCCTGTTAGGTTTAGCTAATATTTTCCGAAATAAGCTCAAATTCCTAACTGAGATGCACGTACCTACACAACTTTTGTCATGGGATAAGATGATGATTACAACGTGTCCCCAGAGGGGGACCAGTGGGATGATGAGGTGGATTCTGATGCAGAAACGATAGACTTAGATGAGAGTCATGATGAGATTGTACAATCAGATGACGATGATGGTGAAGATATGGTCCGCACTGATAAATTTGAAAAATTAACAGGTAATGTTCGAAATCTTGTACTTACTTGTTTCTACTTAAACATCACATGGTTTCATATGTTGCCTCGGTTATTTCCAGAGTCAGACGATTCTGAAAATGATGTTCTCGAAGTATTAGAAGAAAGAGAATTGGAAAATGCTCCAGAAGAAGAAAAGCAGCCACAACAGGAAGGCTCTATAGAAGAGATCAGAAAAGAGAGGGGAATGACAAGAATGTTGAAGCTGCATAAATACTTCTCGAATAAAGAAGCCGAAAGAAGGGATATTGAATTTGACAAAATGTTCCGGCCTATTGGTGGCCATAGAACTGAATTCAGTAGTTACCTAGGCTATTTGGCCCGTGATATGGTTGGCATAAAACATTTATGTTGGAAGGAAGTCCCTGCAACAACAAAACAAAATATGTGGGAAAAAATTCTGGTATGCATATGTGGTTATCAATTCGTCGTTTTTGTTGTCTAACTGTGAGTTAGTGATGAACATACATTAGTTGTTATTGCAGCTTCATTATGAGGTGTCCCATGATTATAAGCGAGTGGTCATGAAGCGTCTACCTGTTCAGCTGTGGGACTTCAGAAGGAAATTGTACAAGAATTATGTAAAACCCTTCCTGGAAAGACCGTACAAACTAAAAACTTTCCCCAAAAAGTACGAAACGGTAATGGACCAAGAAGACTGGGACAATTACCTTAATTATGTACTAGAATCGCCTATATTTAAGGTATGGAATACACATTGCTTTTTCTAATTTGTGTTTCGTTCTTATTGTTTATCCCTGCATACTAATGAAATTATTTTTATTTCCTCTGCAAGAAAAATTCGGATAAGGGAAAAGAGGAAATATCACAATCCAAGTTCCCACATCGGAAGGGACGAGGAGGATACTCGGGATTAAAACTAAAATTAGTAAGTCTGTTGTCTTATTTATTATGCACTGCACAGTAAAACCGGGCATATCAAATACTTCTGTTTTGTATATCATGTTGCGTGTCTCATATATGCCGAAACTTATAACGGTATAGGGATGTGTCAGTTTACACCAATATGTAGTTTTGTCACATTAGATGCTTTGGAATAGGTTTTCTGTTTTTTACAGTTAATATATGTGCGGATGTAATCCTTATTTGTTTCTGGTAACTACTAGGTCAAAGAAGGAAAGGGTGCGAAGAAGATCTTGAATACCAGTGCTTCATGTGGGCAAAAGCACGCGAAAACAAACATGGAATTGTACCAGACGAATTTGTCATGGAGAAGAAAACTGAAGTTGTGAGAAAACAGAAACTTTACAGCCCTCGTGTTTTTAACCAAATTAAGTGCGCAAGGTTTAAATCATAATTGAACAGGAAGAGAAGTGGAAGATGATTCGAGAGGGAACTATAATGGTTGGTCAGAACGAGGATGCCCTAATAGTTGTGATCGAACCGGATAAGGGTGGACGTGTCAAGGGGGCTGGCTTTGGAGTGACGACAACCCTTTACTTTCCAAATGGAAGAAAACCAAGACACTCGAAAGAGAATGATGAACTGCGTGAAAAGCTGAAAGCTAAGGAGAAAGTATTAGAGTCTACTAAAAATGCGTATCAGAGATTAACAGATAACTTGTTATCTCAAGGTCACGACATTGCGAAAATTATGGGCAACAATATCAGCAAGTCTGGAGGAGAGGTAAGTGAACTGAGTTTTGATTAGATTTTTTAATTTTTTTAAAAAACTGGCAGAGAATATCTGATTTTTTCAAACAATGTGTTCAACTACAGTCACAGGATGCAGGACCTAGCAACGCCTCCAATCGATCTAATAATAATAATAGGTCCAGAATCAGTTAAGAAACTTCCAAAAAAACATGGGGAATCCGGTCTGCAGAAGTCATTTGAAAGCATCAAAGGGTCCGCGAAGCGGGACTCTCCTTGTACTAAAACACCGACCATTTCTACTGAATCCCCGATGTCTTTAGTATCAAAAAATAAGTCTCTGTCTCCTCCATCCACCGGGGAATCTCAGAATGTGGCATCTGAAAAAGTTACCATTGATGTATGGTTTTCTAACACATTTAAATTTTTAATCTTCCATTTACTATCTCTCATGCGCCTTGTGTTTCTGCAGGGCATAGGATGCAAACTTTGGTTTGGAGAAAAGGACAACATTGTTGCCATTGGTAGAGCTTACTCTTCAAAGAAGGTACATTATAAGATGAAGTCAGGAATGACGGGTGAGGTTACATGCTGTAGCGTCATGGTTAGTGAAGTACTAAATGAAACCATCAAATTACTCTTAGGCACATCTTATCTGATAAAAAATTTAAAAGATATTGGTGATGCTGAAATTAGTTGGCTAGAAAATCAAACCATCTTGGATCAGAAGGTTGGTTGCTATGCTTGTTTTCTTTATTAACTCATTGGATATGTTTTTACACAAACCAGTTTTCTATATATATATCTTGTTTGATATAAGAGGCGAATATGTTATCAGCTATATGAATCACAGACGTTAGTGTATATTTTAGAGAACCTCATTGAACGAGATATGTGGTTAGATATTTGATTGTGAGTCATATGTGCATTGTTCTTAAATGGTTTCACTGCAAAAATAAGGTACATCTTTCATTTCAATTTTCTGATGCAGGTAAGTCAACCAAAACATTCCGAGGCTGTGAAATCACCGGATCTACTCAACGGAAGCCAATCTCGTATCGCAATATTTGAAAAAGTTCCGAAGGTACGTGTTTTAAACCAGTTACATGATCTTAAGACCATATGAGTCTGAAATATTCTATCAGCTATATGAATCACGGACGCTAGGGTGTATTTTGGAGAACCTTGTATATTTGTTACCTAGTCAATTCATCAGTGTTTTCGCATTCACGGTAGAGTTTGGTATATTTGAATATTACACTACTACTATTGCAGGTAACTCAACAAAAATCCGGGAAACATAATCTGGATGTGACATCAAAAGCTACATCTAATCGGAGCAAATATGAGATCACGACAACTGCAGCAGTTCATCCGGTATCTGTTTTATTTTTACATGCATTTTAAATCTCAAACTTGCTTTGAAGTTTTAGCTTGAAGATGTTCATATGCCATATATTTCCGCAGGGTAGAAGGTGCTACCTTTTTGACGAGATGTCTAAGGCGAATGTCCTTGCTATAGAGCTTTTCTGTTATCAGGAAAACAACTATTACATGGAAAGGATGGGGTAGAGGTTGATTGCCACAAAATCCTGATTGAGGAAGTAATAAAACCGAATTAATGTATACCCGTACGATTTGATGGTATGGAAACATTAGGACAAACTCTTGGAAAAGCGATTCCTTGGCCAAAATATGGTGTTAAGCTTACCGAGCCTGCTAAGAAGGTTAGTTGCTTGGCTTGTTTGATTTGTAAGTCGAATATATATAAACCGGTATATCAATTATATGAATCACAGATCCAAGTGTAAATTAAAGAACCTAGAAAAATAGAAATATGGGTAACTTTCAAAAGTAACTAATAACTCTTTAATATTATGCATAACCCTACCAGTAATTCAAAACCAACTACTTCTCTGCGGAAGTCTCCTTCATGTAGCAACCCTTCTGATGGATCTAAGAAGCAGTATCCTAATCTTATGCAGAACTCTACCAGTAATTCCCAACCAAATACTTCAATATCTCTAGAGAAGTCGTGCACATCTACGGCAGAACCTATGGCTAAGACATTTAATGGAGTATTATTTTTTTGATTTTTTTTCTTCGTACATCTATATTGCTAATTCTAGCATCTTCTTTTTATATGATGTTCATATGCCGTATCTCCACAGAAAGCAAAATACGACTTTTGGAATGGATCTAGGGGAAACATCGTTGCTAGAGGCAGTATTTTACCTACGCTGCCTAACCAGAAAATACATGGACAATTAGATCTTCCTAAAAACTGTAATGTTGTCAATATTCAAGAGGTTATAGTTCCATCGTTCGTGTTAACCGAACCAAGTGGTGAGTTTAAGTTATTAGGGGAAGCTAAAGATGGTTTTGTGGCATGGATGAAAGATAATTGTTCTATCTCTGATGACAAGGTTAATTTCTTAGCTCTTTTTCTTTGTTAATCAAGTATATAAATTGTTTTGCATAAATCGTGTATTCAGTTTTATTAAAGAATAAGTACGAGATAGAAATATATTAACACCTAAATGGAACATGAATGCCAGTGTAAATTATAAAATTAATATTTGGTTACGGATTTTATTATGGGCGCCAGCTATGAAAAATGTCGCGGCCTTCAGTGAAGTTGGCTTTATTACATTTTTGGAAAAATGACTTTTGTCTGTCTCTTGTTGAGAATTCACATGACAGACGAATTCGCCTTGGATTTAGAATATATATATATATTACCTTTAATCTCTTGCTGCAAGAAACTCCACAGCATGGAAAACCTCATAAGCAACCAGAACCAGTTTTAGATTCTAAGAAGAAATTGGTCAGTGACCTAAGAACAACTAGCAGCCTTGGGGATGATAAACTGAATGAGGAGCACCTAACAGTCAATCCACATTCGGGGAGTCATGCAGCCTCTGAAAAGCTTCTTCAGAAGACTAAAAAGGTGCAGAGAAAGTTATATGTACCAAGTGTAGAGAAGGCATGCCAACTTTCAGATGGGCAACAGAAGAAGACAAGGTTTGGCGCGTCGAGAATGTCACAGCCTGATCCATTGCATGCAGAGACACCACCATCAAAAAAATTGAAGAAAAACTGATGATTTTTGGATAAATGTTCATTAATATTTTATTTTGCAAACTGTTAGACCAAAGCTCAACATTTTTTACTGTGTTATTAATAATAATATGAATTTTTTGGCATATATGAATTCCAGATTTAACCATAATTTATAAAGTATAAGAGAATTTGGATAGTGCCAGGGTGATGGTTTAGATGCGTCATATTTGAATGGCTTAGAGGCGTCACACGCGTAATACTCACGCTTCGAGATTAATTTGCGTGGCTAAACATAACATAAAGACACATTAAGCAGATATAAATTGGCGTGGCTAAATATCACATAAAGCCACGCTATATGGCATGTCTATAGGTTCTCCGATGAACAGCTCCAACGTTACATTTGGACGGTCAATGTTATATCTGAACGGTCAATATTATATCATCTTAAACGAGATCCAATGGTTCCTAATACATCCACATGGATGAAGGTAATTGTAAATTGGCGTGGAAAAATATCACATATAACCACGCTATATGGCGTGTCTATAGGTTCTTCAATAAACGGCTCACAACGTTACAAGTGGACGGTGAAGGATGCATATAATTTAACGGTCAATATTGCATCATCTTAAATGAGATCTGACGATTCCTAATACGGCCACGTGGATCAAGGTAATTAGAAATTGGCGTGGCTAAATATCACATATAGCCACGCTCTATGGGGCGTGTCTATAGGATATCCAATGAACGGCTCACCACGTTACATGTGGACGGTGAAGGATGCATATCATTGAACGGTCAATATTGCATCATCTTAAATGAGATCCGACGATTCCTAATACGGCAACGTGGATCAAGGTAATTTTAAATTGGCGTGGCTAAATATCACATATTGCCACGCTATATGGGGTGTGTCTATAGGGTATCCAATGAACGGCTCACAACATTACATGTGGATGGTAATCAACGGTTCCTAATACAACCACGTGGATGAAGGTAAGTGAAAATTGGCGCGACTAAAACATAACAGATAACCACGTTAAACCTATATGGCATGTCTATCGGATAACCAATGGCTATGCTAAAAAGCAATTTACGTGTCTAAAGTGAACCAAATAGCCACGCCAAAAAGCAATTTGTGTGTCTATAATGAATCAAATAGCCACGCCAAAAGAAATTTGCGTGTCTATAGTGAACCAAATAGCCACGCCAAAACAATAAATCGTGTGTCTATAGAGTAACAGTACTTAAGTTTTTGGGAAACTATATAGCAACGCCTATATGGCTTTGGTGTGTCTATTTCATACAGAAATAGACATGCAAGTCAGGCGTGACTATAAGCTACCTAAAACCACAAGCTGAAGCCCCGCCAAGTCCAAACCAAATTGACGACCCCTATGGACACGCCAATTTGGCGTGGAAAAAGGGTCTATGTGTACTAGTGAATCGAGGTATGAGCTAGCTGAAGCAGAACACTCGATTTGAATTTTTATTCTATAATGTCAGGGAATATTGCGACATCCTGAAGACGTTAGTGCTCTGTACTAGTGAGTAATACATCTAGGATACGTCCAATCATTTCGATTCTTTACATAAGTTATTTCTAAAATTGCTCAGTATTTATGAGATATGTCGTGGTCTCATCTGAGAGACTGCATACATATGTTTTGAGGAGTAATATACTCGATCAAAGGCTTTTGAAGTTACTCTGAGAGACAACATTCTCAGTCAGAGATTCTTGTGGCATGATCTTTCATGCTTCGATGAGAGACATGAGCCTCAATACTCATCGATTGCTGGATCAGGAGCATGTATAATTATGGTTTTATGATTTTACCCTTTGTCGAAAATCCACCATCTACATTAAGTCCCCTGCTTAGTGAGGGACAGTCATGTTCCTCAGTCAGCAATGAATGGTGATTTCCTTGTTACAGTTACAGATGAAAATAAGTAGTTGAACTTAGTCGTAAAATAAGATGTTACCGGATTTTTGATTGCATGAACGGACCATGGCTTGAATGAAGATCCCAGTGGCATGATAGAGCGTCGTCTAATGAGCTTAAATTGATGTAGAACCGCTGGTTTGGATGGAACCTTGGTCGGTTTAGGATTCGCGGATCCAGGCCCAAGAAAGGAAATACCATTTTGTAGATGCTAACGGGAGCGTTTCCATCGTCTTATTGCGCGATTCCATTGCTTTGTTGAGTTTTGCATCATGTATGAACGATATACTGAAGTAGAGTATTTCCTGCATGTTACAGCTACTTCGCAAGGATGTCTGGCTCTCAAGAAAATGATATCTCCAAATATGATACATGCATGGATGAGACTTCTATTGGTTAAGAAGAAGATGAAACACCTGGAATCAAGAATGTTCCAAATATAGATGATGCGTTCTTTGTGGCCCAAGGGCCTGAAAAGCACCTCAGAACTCCATCATTTTGTCTTCTGATAAATCCTAGAGAGGTTACTCAGAAAAAATTGGTGACTCCTCAGGCAACCATTCGGTTCTGTCTTGAACGAGGATACTTTTCTGCGTCATTCATAGAATTCAAGCTTTATCGACAGCATTTTGAAAAAAATTCTGGATGGGCAAGGTATATGCTGGGTTGTCCTCATGTTCGAGCCATGCTGCATGATGCACAAGTAACAAGAGCTATCCAAGCATCTGGAGACTTGTTCATTTTTCATGATGCGCGAGGTAGTGTAGCTCTACTTGCTCGCTGGTGCATTCCAACTCACACTTTCATATGCATATGGGGAGAGTTTACCATCACCTTAGAGGATGTAGTTGCTTTGCTGCATCTTCCGATCACAGGTAACCTTCCTGAAAGTATCTTAGTAGAGGAAACAACAATCTCTAACATCTTGACAGCTACAATGGAGGAGATCAACAAGGTATTCGGAAGCAAAGGTTGTTACGCTCACTGGTTAATACATTGGTGGCTGGGAGATACTCCTCTGACTGGCCTGTTGAAGGTACGTTATCTATTGCTGCTTTCTTGTGTTTATGGTTATCCAAAGATGTATTTGAAGATGCTGGAAATTCGTTTAAGCCGTTCGTGATTCCTTTTGCCATTAAGATGGCTCAGGGTGAGCAACTCCCAATAGGTAGTCTGTTCTTGGGTTCTTTGTAATCTAACTTAGACTCTTTGATTATAGACTACAGCATCTCGAATGTCTTTATGAATATTGAATGTTATTCCAATAAGATGTTTCTTCAAGCTTTGATGTGGGAACGTTTCCAGAATTATGCACTGATAGAGTGTAGAATACATCCTATTTATTATATATTGTTTATGCGTTCTCTGATATTTTTCTTGTAAATTATGTATTTTACGCGTCTTTGAGTTTTATAGCTACTTTGGAGTAATACGGAAGAAAAGAAGAAGAAATCATCCAAATTACACAAAAAATTCATTTCATAGGCGAACACTATCTGGATCCCAGCCAAGGTTAAGGAGCAACTGTATTTTGGAGAAATACTAAAAGACAGTCAGCAAAGGTTAGGGGGTTGCTAGCTGGGTAGCCCTTCAAGTTGACCAGGTATCGCATATAACCTGCTTCTATAACCCTAAATCAAGAATTTATTTCTCAATCATTCTCATTTCTATTTGCCTGAAAATGAGAAACAAAAGCAGCGGCTACTGCTTATGAACCCGAGAGATGAGCTGATGCCATTAATGGAAGCTCGATGTAGTGGACTCAGCAGGAAAACATGGGAGGCGAGATGTTACTGTGGGTCTCTAGAAAAGAAAGAAATTGAAGAATTTGAGGTGAAATTCAAGATCTCAGAAGTTAGGGTTTGATATGGAATTGGACATGGAGGAAGGTGTTGTCAAATTTATGAGACAGAGAAAAAAACCGAAGATGAATTCAACCAGGGTTTAAAGGAATCAGGGTTTGTGGCTTTGGTGATGGGTTAGAGACGAAGCTGTTGATGGTATCTGCCGAGAATTAAATGGGTTTTTGTTTTGAATCTGAGATGGAAATTCGTGGTAGTTGCTGTTGATTTAGGCGATGGAGAAGAATAAGACAGTGGTGGTGATGTTCATGGGTTTGTGGTGGTGGTTGAGATCCGAGATGTTGTTGATGGGTTGGTTTTAGATTCAGCAACAATGGCTCGAGAAATCTTAAGGGGATCTGATGAAGATGATGGCAAATTAAAGAAGATGTGGAGCTTGCAATGAACCAAGAACAAACAGGGAAGTGTTGGTGGTGCTGTGTAGTTGAATTACAAAGATGTTGCAAGAATTGAAGAGCTGATAATGATTTGAAGCTCTATTGTTGAATGGCACCAGTTTGAATGCTAAATGTATGTGTTAGTATTGCAGGAAATGGAGCTAAAATCGTCCTGAAAATGGCTTGAGAGATGCCCTGAATATAAACAAAACTCGGCCGGGTTTCTGCTATGGCGAGTCAACTCATTACCGGTCGATGACCGATCCATCCATATACCTCTGCTGAGTAAGAATAGTTAGACGAGTAAGATGCTAACTCGGTGTCTGACTTCCCCTTGCTTTGACCCAGTTGACTAACATAAGACCGTTAGGTCATCTGTTAACTTTAACGTCCTCTGACGGAATATTCCGTGACTGAGAAGAAGATTCTGGCGACCGGCAGCACTATTCCGGTGCCGTTTCAGCCCGGATTCCGGTGATCCCGAGTATTTTTCCAGGCGAACAAAAGTGCAAATATTTGTGAAGAATTCTCTAGACTCATCGGTTTAAGGAATTGGGCTTGAATTTGGAAAGAGAAGATGGAAGAATTTTACAAAGACAAGGATTTAGAAATTAAGCTAAAAAGGGAAAGGGATTTTATTCCTAAGAGGATTGCAAGCAAATTGAAGCTTATAAATAGAGAAGTTCTGTACTTTTCTCTATACACTTTTGCACGCCTCTACACACACAACACTTGTATGAACTTCAAAAATTCTTTCAAATTCTTCTTTTAATTATTTGTATGAACTTCAAAAATTCTCCCTTTAATTATTTGTGTGAATGTCAAAAAACATGAGTAGCTAATTTTCTTATTGATTGAGGATGAATTCCTAGTTCTTAACATGGTTTTGAGTTTTGTTTTTAAATTTACTTTGAAGTTTTTACATGATTATCGTCTGTTTTTACTAATAGGAATGTTTATATATTCATGGTTGATTGTTAGATTGTTTAGGTGGACAACTAAATTGATTTGTTAATGGATCTAAAGCTAGTGAAAGTTAGGAGATGAGTAATTGTTTCTTTAATCTTTACACAAGTAGCAAACACGAGACCTTGCGGAGGGATTCCGTGGTGCAATTGTGTGTGAAAACAACGTTAGCAAGTAGACCTTGAGCTAAGAGTCTAACTACTAATATCAACCTAATAAATTCATAAATCTTAATGCGTTTAACTAAATTACATCTTGAGTGAGCTACTACTAGGTGGTTTGGTGAATAGAATCCGGTAGTAGAGAACTTCCGTATCCGGTGATACTAGGGATTTACGGATTTCGCACTGAGCTAGCTGCTTTACCTACGGTTGGTGATAATCTGTGACTAATAAAAAGTGGAAAAGAACATAACTTGAATCATTGTTTTGCAACGAAGAAGGATTCCTTGATCTAATCTCTCTTATTGATTTCAACTTTATCTTTTTAATTGCTTTGCTTATTTATTTTACTTTATAAAATCTAAAACCCCCCTTTTTTGTGACATTATAAGACAACTAAAACCTCTTGCTCCTCGTGGAAACGATCCTTACTATCGCTATATTACTTGTTAATTAGTGAGAAAAATATTAATTAATTTGTTGTGGTTACTACACACCAAATTTTGGCGCCGCTACCGGGGAGCAGCGGACGATTTTAGTTGTTTTATTTTTATTTTTTGCTTTATTCTTGCTTTGTTAGATTCTATATCGTATCTAACTTAGTTTTCGTGAATCTTGTTTCAGGTACTATATCTTTGGTGAATGCTTAAAGAGGGCAGATCGAGTCCAATTTGTATACGTCTTCGATCCGTCACTCAATGATAGACACATTTTTGTGTCTAATTTGTCTCGATTCTATATAATGATAGTTCTTATTTTTGTACTTATTATGGTGTTTTATGTGTGTGTAGGTATTTTTGGCCAATAAATATTTTTGGAAAAATCGGCTCGAAAAGTTGTCTAAAAGCGCCCGGACGACACTTGTTATTCGGACTCTCAGCATGGATAAGGGGCACCCTCAGGACACCCCAAGACAGATGCTAAAGGCACCCATACTCTGGATAGGGGGCGCCTCTTCTTCTTCACAATTCGAATCGGAATTCGGCGGGAAAAACGGCAGCAGTCGTGCAGGTTTGGAATTGGATTTCACAAGGGATTCGACCAGATTCGATTGCAGATATTTGTTGGGCTGGACTTTCTTGATCACGTCTGGCTGAAGACTTTAAATTTAGCACTTTTTGGGAGGTAACCCAATCTCATGCAATACGGTAATATATTTCCTTATCTCTTTTGCTGCAAATGGTAACAGTTTCTCCTTATTCATGCTTTTAATTTTATCTTTAGAACATTGAGGACAATGTTAGATTTAAGTTTGGGGGTATGGGAGAAACGTTTTAGTTGCAGTATGAATTAATAAACTCCAGAACCTAGAAATTTATGCCTATTGAGGATTGCACTAACTAGTCTAAGTGGATGGAAGCATTTTGATCGTAGGAGTTGAGGAACCAATCTGATTAGATGGAAACATCTAGAAGAGTCTATTCATAAAAGAACAGAGCTCAGGTGTTAGAAATAACATGATAGTTTCACCATATCTCGTTGAGTCCTTTTCACTTCTATTTCTATTTTTATTTTGTTTTTAAACTATGTTTCTCTAAGTGATAGGTGAGGCCCACGATTCAAGTTGTTACCAATGCTAGGATGAATTAGAGGGATTGAGATACCATGAAAAAAAAAAAGAAAAAAAAAATAAATAAAAAAAGCTGAAAAAGAAAAAAAAAAGATGAAAAAAATGAAAAAATGAAAAAATGAATAAATTGAGACCAGACCACTTGACCAAAATGAATAAATTCAATAAAGTCGACCACTGGTACCCTTGTATATGCCAGTTGTGTTGACCTAGAGTTAGGTTATCGACCACTGGTTCCCTTGTATATGCCAGTGTGTTGATATTAGTCAGACTAGTATCTCAATCCATTAGGATAGGTTCATTTTGGCGGAGGCCTTCAGACAGATATGGGAAACGCCGTTCACTTAGTAAACATCAAAACCATCTATGTTTTTCTATATCCATCTTCTTGATCTATCCACGTGATTAGTTTTGACTCCGGATATTGATGTCCATAGTGCGACTATCTCAGTAGAGCTCTGTCACTTTATATGAATTTTAGTATGCTTGAGTGCAAACTCGTGTACAACAATTGGAATTTCGCATCAGGGTACTTCCTCCTGTAGTCAATAAGTATGCCAACCAAGGAGATTTTTTAGTGCCTTCCAAGGTTCTGCGTAGATAGCTATGGTCTGGAGTATAAAGGTTTTGTGGGTATACCTCTGGTAAGACCTCCCGAGACTAAAACTCGGCCACTAGGGACACTTAGGGGTTTAAAGGCTTATTGCATACGCTAAATGCAATCCACGATGCCTGCGACAGTGAGTTAGGATTTTATTTTTTATTTCCGTTTTGCTCGAGGACTAGAAAATAATAAGTTTGGGGGTATTTAATAGACACATTTTTGTGTCTAATTTGTCTCGATTCTATATATTGATAGTTCTCATTTTTGTACTTATTATGGTGTTTTATGTGTGTGTAGGTATTTTTGGAAAAATCGACTCGAAAAGTTGTTTAAAAGCGCCCGGAGGACACTTGTTATTCGGACTCTCAGCATGGATAAGGGGCACCCTCAGGACACCCCAAGGAAGCTGCTAAAGGCACCCCTACTCTGGATAGGTTGCGCCTCTTCTTCTTTACAATTCGAATCGGAATTCGGCGGGAAAAACGGCAGCAGTCATGAAGGTTTGGAATCGGATTTCGCAAGGGATTCGACCAGATTCGATTGCAGATATTTGTTGGGCTGGACTTTCTGGATCGCAACAGGGCTGGTAGATTGATTGGACTCAACTAATTGAGGTTGGATAAGACGCGAGAAGAAAACAGAGGAGGAAGAAGTTTTCGGGGTCTGTTGAGATTATATTTGGCAGTTACGGGTGATTTGAGGGAAGATAACCCTTCTTGAGATTCGTATCAATCTAATAGAGGAACTGGAATGACCTGTACAGCTCAGAAACGCGTAGAGAAGAGTTTGGAAAGTGGAGAAGTCCGAGACGTTCTGCCGAAGAAAAGAGAGAATTAAATCGAGTATTAGGGTTCCTGTTGGCTATAAAAAGGTTGCTTCAAGTCTCAGAGGGGATCAAGAGTTCGAGGGTGAAGCAGAGGAGACGTCGGAGCTGCAGGAGAAGTTGCAGAGTATCTTCTCTGTTGGTGAAGAAGAAGACGAGCTGAAGAACATAGGACCCAGTTGGACAGTCGCAGAAACCGTGACCTATACTTTCAAACTCAATAGCTTTGTAACAATTTTTTTCAACAATTATTCTGAGTTCGCAACAGTTTTGTTAGGGTTCTCTGTAACAGTGGGTTCTGTAACAATTATAACTGTTACAAAAACACTGCTTTATACCTCTTCTTCAATAAAACACCTTTTTGAGCTATGGATTATTATTTTGAGCGTGTTTTCACCACGAAGATCTAAAACCCAACACTGGGGTGACGGAGGAAGCCATTCTCTACGCGTGTGGTAAATCTATTTAATTCCTTTATGACTTTTGCACTATTTTAAATTGATTCATGATTTTTATTAATTGACTGTGATTTTGTTTGATGGCGTATGCTTTGTCTTAGTATTTTTGATACGTCATGCTTGTGATTTACAGTCAATCTTTTATAAAATCTACCTTGGAAAAGAATAAAGAGTCAATATTTATTATGTTATGAGCTATAATTGTCTGGAATTGATAGTTGAACCACATGAATATGAGAATCGGTGGAATCTTGAGTCTCAGTACCTCTCGATATCGTGACAGTATTTTGTATATATTTTCTAGTATTAATTCTAAAATAAATCTCTACAAGTCTTTGAACGAACTTTATTTACCACTTGAAAAACTACAACAATTTTTGGCGCCGCCGACGCGGGTTTGTATTAGGTTTTAGGTTTTAGATTTATTTTATCTCTTTTAGAATTTTTGTTCTCTTTTACGCCTTTGGTATTTTTTGATTCTTTTCAGATTTCGAGCGAAGCTACAAGGAAAGAAAAAGTGCTATAAAAGGAAAGCATCGCCAAAGAAGGAAAGAAAAGAGGAATCCGAAAGGAGTGAAGAAGAAGATTTTGTATATAGTTATTTTGGTTTAATTTTAGAAACTGTAAATAGGGTTTTATTTTTTGTAATTTTTCTTTTTATTTTTGGACACTTTTTGGACTTTATTTTTGGACTGGGACATTATTATTTAGAAACGGTAATATCTTTCCTTATCTCTTTTGCTTCAAGTGGTAACAGTTTCTCCTTGTTCATGCTTTTAATTTTATCTTTAGAACATTGAGGAAAATGTTAGATTTAAGTTTGGGGGTATGGGAGAAACGTTTTAGTTTCAGTATGAATAAATAAACTCCAGAACCTAGAAATTTATGCCTATTGAGGATTGCACTAACTAATCTAAGTGGATGGAAGCATTTTGATCGTAGGAGTTGAGGAACCAATCTGATTAGATGAAAACATCTAGAAGAGTCTATTCATAAAAGCACAGAGCTCAGGTGTTAGAAATAACATGATAGTTTCACCATATCTCGTTAAGTCCTTTTCACTTCTATTTTTAATTTTATTTTGTTTTTAAACTATGTTTCTCTAAGTGATAGGTGGGGCGACGATTCAAGTTGTTACGAATGCTAGGGTGAATTAGATGGATTGAGATACCATGAAAAAAAAAAGAAAAAAAAAATAAATAAATTGAGACCAGACCACTTGACCAAAAGGAATAAATTCAATAAAGTCGACCACTAGTACCCTTGTATATGCCAGTTGTGTTGACCTAGAGTTAGGTTATCGGCCACTGGTTCCCTTGTATATGCCAGTGTGTTGATATTAGTCAGACTAGTATCTCAATCCATTAGGATAGGTTCATTTTGGCGGAGGCCTTCAGACATATATGGGAAACGCCGTTCACTTAGTAAACATCAAAACCATCTATGTTTTTCTATATCCATCTTCTTGATCTATCCACCAGTGTAGTCAATTTAGGCCATCTCGGCCGGAATTCCGCCGGAAATTCTGTTGCCGGACCAACGTAACACGAAATGCAACTTTCCGCCGAAACGGAAACTGCCCGGGATGTAACGGAAATTCCGGCCGAGATTGGACATAATAAACCGGAATTCCGGGCGAGAAAATACACAGAAAGAAAACAAAGTTGTTCGAAAAATTGGTTCGAGTTAATAACTTAACATCACTTTCTCTGACCGTCAGAGAAAGAAAAAAAACCAGAAAGAGATCGAGAGAAGAAAAAAGAGAGGGAGTTAGATCGAGAGAAGAAAAAAGAGAGGGAGTTAGATCGAGAGAGCAAGATTTCCAGCGAGAGAAGTAGATATAGATCGATATAGAGACTAGAGAGTTTGGTGACATGGTCGGGTGCTAGAGACAAAGAGTTTCAGGAAGATTAGGTTTTCAATCAGAGAAGATTAGGTTTTCAATCAGAAAACAAGTAAGTAATCCAAACCCTTTCTTTATTTTTGTTAAAATAGACTGTTGCATGATGTTTTTATTGATTATAATCGAAGTTGAGATGATTGATGTTCTTAAATTTAGGGTTTATGTAATTAGGATTTATCTGAAATTGGGAATTGTTGTTCAGAATTAGGATGTTGTTGTTATCTAGATTTCATCATGTAAGTCAGAGACAAGATGTTGTTATATCTGATTGTGTTTAGAAAAATCAATTTAGTCCAAGATGCTTAATATATGATAGTATGATACCAATTTTTGTTTCTGATTGTGTTTAGAACAATCATTGTACTTGTTATATTTCCAATATTTTCATTCAAACTTCAAATAAATAGATAGAGATACTAAATTTGAAATTATAAGTAGTTGGAAGAGGAATCCACCAAGATACAAATTAATCATTATCAGTAGTTGGTAGATGATTGTGAGTCTTGTGACGCCAATGCGGAAGGAGTTGGGCAAGGTGGTGGTTATGGATTCTTCCAATGCATCCAATTCGAACACCTAAAACACTGCATGTGGATCAATGCTGCCGCAGTCCTCTACTCAGACTCAAAATAAAGATCCAGCATGGAAATGGGATAAATTGAAAGACCCTGCATTTCTGAAGAAACTAAGTTGTGTACTTTATAACAAAGAAATGCGTGGTGGTGGAATTACTAGGCTTAAGGAGCATATCAAACAAATCAGGGGGAATGTTTCTTCATGTTTGAAAGCATCGGCTGAAGTTATAAATGAAATTAGACTAGCTGACAATATAAAGAAGTTAAAGAAATCTCACAGGGATGATGTTGATGCTATGTATCGGCGTACAAAATCTGATGAGAAGTCTGATGCTGATACTGATGATGAGGACCTTGATGTGCAAGAAGTTGAAAAGATTTCCAATGTGGGCAGTGCTAGTGGTAGTCAAGAAGTTGTTCAGAGTCAGAGGAAGAGATAATTCAAGAGACAAAGTAATTGTAGGGGTCCAATAGATTCACTCATGCAGACAGACCACCGTAAAACTCAACAAGCCACTCTTGAAAGAAACAGTTCAGCGAAAGAGAAGTTACTGAAAGATGCATGGAAAAGCATTTCATCTTGGATGACTGAGAATTCCATATCTTTTAATACTGTTCATTGTCCAAGTTTCCAAGAAATGATATATGCAATTGGTGAATATGGGAAAGGTATATAGTGCTCTCAGTAATCTTTTATTACTTTTGGTTTAATTATTTTGTTACTTATGCCTTTTTTGTTTCTTCTTTTGATGTTAGCTATGCCCGCGCCATCTTACCATCAGATTCGTACAAATCTTTTCAAGGAGCAGTTAGAAGAAATGAAGAAGTTTGTTGATACATTTAGGGTACATTGGAAGAGGTATGGATGTTCTAGTATGTCCGATGGTTAGACAGATGGGAAAAAGCGACATCTTATCAACTTCTTGGTGAATTGTCCGAAAGGGTCAGTTTTCTTGAAGTCTGTGGACGCGTCAGATAGAACCAATGATGCTGATTTCATACGTGAGCTTGTAAAGGAGGTAATTAATGATGTTGGGAAAGAAAATGTGGTTCAGTTCATTACCGATAATGGTTCAAACTTTAAAAAGGATGGGAAGGATTTAATGCTTGAATACCCAAATCTATTTTGGACTCCTTGTGGTGCTCATTGTGTCCAGTTGATGCTAGAAGAACTTGGTGACAAGCTTACACGAATCAAGACAGCTGTCATTCTAGGTAAAAGACTTGTTACATACATTTATGCTCATTTTCAAGTATTGTGCTTGATGAGGAAGATGACAGGTGGAGACTTACATAGGTCTACAAAGACTAGATTGGCAACTCAGTATTACACACTAGAAAGTCTTCAAAAGTATAAAAATCCTTTACAAATGATGTTTGTGAATGATAGGTGGGAAAAAAGTAGATTTGCAAAAGAAAATGATGGAATTAATGCACTTAAAATTGTTACAAGTAGTACATTTTGGGAAGATGTTGATTACTCTTGTAGTGTGTTGAAGCCTTTAGTTAAGGTTGTAAGACTAGTGGATATCGAGCGCAAACCTACGATGCCTTGTTTTTATGATGCAATGAGAATATCAAGGGATCAATTAGAGAAGAATTTCAGCGAAGATTATGATACTTGGGCGGTAATTAATGCTTGCTTTGAGAAAAGATGGAAGAAAAACTTCAATCATGCTCTACATTGTGCTGCATATTATTTGAATCCATCCATATTTTACAATATTGAAACTTATGAAATGGATAGTAATGAAAAGTACATAGAAATCAAAAGGGGACTTCATACGGCAATGGAAAGGCTTATACCCAATGAAGATGAGCTTGATCAAGCTACAAGTGAATTGAGAAAGTATGCTGATGCTGTTGGGATCTTGGGAAGTCCATCTTGCAAAAGAAGAAGAACCAAGGATCAACCTCGTAAGCTTATTTGTTCTGTGAGTTTAAAGTTAAATTACATTTCTGTTACATATCTTTTATAACTATTTTCTTTGTATTTATAACAGATGATTGGTGGATTACATTTGGAGGAATCGATGTGCCTAACCTGCAAAAATTTGCAATCAGAGTATTGAGTCTTACTTGTTCTTCTTCCCCATGTGAGCGAAACTGGAGCACATTTCAAAATGTAAGTATTCTAATCTTTTGTAATAATTTGTAATATTTTGAATATGCATAACAACTGGAGATATGATTGAACTAGGAAACATAACATGCTTGCAGACCCCTATGTTCTCATGACAACTATCTTTTGTATTTCAGTTGCACTCGAAAAAATGAAATATGCATAAAACAAAAGAAGTTGAATGATAGTGTCTTTATCCAATATAATAAGAAATTGCAGCGTCGTTACATAGAAATCCAACAATATAACGACGATGATAAAGCAAATGATCCTATTTTCCTGGAGGAGCGTGATGACAATGATGAATGGTTTGATTTACGAAATTTGAATGACTTGGATGTGCTAGGTGATAATGTAAGTTTCAATGATTTGCAAGAGACAGTGGGTGAAGAACGTGAGACAGTTGGTAGTGGAGGTGCTTCTAGTTCTCGAAGCAAGTCTACTTTTCCAACCGACTCGGAGTATGATGGATATGATACCGATGAATTGATGTTGGAAACTGAAAAAGGGCTACTCGTTGTTGCTGAGAATGACGAAGTTACTCAAGATGATGATATCTATGATTATTCAAATTATGTTGATTAGCACTGTAATGTTGTTGTTTAAATAACATTTTAGACCATGAACTGAAGTTGTACTAATTTCTCTTTTAAGTAACATTTTAGATATGTTCTGGATTAATTAGTTATGTTTGAAGTGTTTCCATTTTTGTGTTTTTTTTGTTCGTTTTTTGTTGGATTGATCGTATTTCATTATATCATAACATATGTAGAAATTATATATATATAAGTTGGAACCGAGATTACACCGAGATTTGGAAACGAAATCTCCCCGAGACAACGTTGTACCAGTGTCTCGCTCGGGACCGAGACAAACCGGAATCCGAGATCGACTACATTGCTATCCACGTGATTAGTTTTGACTCCGGATATTGATGTCCATAGTGCGACTATCTGAGTAGAGATCTGTCACTTTATATGAATTTTAGTATGCTTGAGTGCAAACTCGTGTACAGCAATTGGAATTTCGCATCAGGGTACTTCCTCCTGTAGTCAATAAGTATGCCAACCAAGGAGATTCTTTAGTGCCTTCCAAGGTTCTGCGTAGATAGCTAGGGTCTGGATTATAAAGTTTTTGTGGGTATACCTCTGGTAAGCCTTCCCGAGACTACAACTCGGACATTAGGGACACTTAGGGGTTTAAAGGCTTATTGCATACGCTAAATGCAATCGACGATGCCTGCGACAGTGAGTTAGGATTTTATTTTTTATTTCAGTTTTGCTCGAGGACTACCAAATAATAAGTTTGGGGGTATTTGATAGACACACTTTTGTGTCTAATTTGTCTCGATTCTATATATTGATAGTTCTCATTTTTGTACTTATTATGGTGTTTTATGTGTGTGTAGGTATTTTTGGCCAATAAATATTTTTGGAAAAATCGACTCGAAAAGTTTTTTAAAAGCGCCCAGAGGACACTTGTTATTCGGACTCTCAGCATCGATAAGGGGAACCATCAAGACACCCCAAGGAAGCTGCTAAAGGAACCCCTACTCTGGATAGGGGGCGCCTCTTCTTCTTCACAATTCGAATCGGAATTCGGCGGGAAAAACGGCAGAAGCCGTGAAGGGATGGAATTGGATTTCGGAAGGGATTCGACCAGATTCGATTGCAGATATTTGTTGGGATGGACTTTCTGAATCACAACGGGGCTGGTAGATTGATTGGACTCAACCAATTGAGGCTGGATAAGCCGCGAGAAGAAAACAGAGGAGGAAGAAGTTTTCGGGGTCTGTTGAGATCATATTTGGCAGTTACGGGTGATTTGAGTGAAGATAACCCTTTCTGAGATTCGTATCAATCTAATAGAGAAACTGGAATGACCTGTACAGCTCAGAAATGCGTAGAGAAGAGTTTGGAAAGTGGAGAAGTCCGAGACTTTCTGCCAAAGAAAGGAGAGAATTAAATCGAGTATTAGGGTTCCTGTTTGCTATAAAAAGGTTGCTTCAAGTCACAGAGAGGATCAATAGTTCGGGGGTGAAGCAGAGGAGACGTCGGAGCTGCAGGAGAAGTTGCAGAGTATATTCTCTGCTGGTGAAGAAGAAGACGAGCTGAAGAACATAGGACCCAGTTGGACAGTCGCAGAAACCGTGACCTATACTTTCAAACTCAATAGCTTTGTAACAATTTTTTCAACAATTATTCTGAGTTCGCAACAGTTTTGTTAGGGTTCTCTGTAACAGTGGGTTTTGTAACAATTATAACTGTTACAAAAACACTGCTTTATACCTCATCTTCAATAAAACACCTTTTTGAGCTATGGATTATTATTTTGAGCTTTTTTTCACCACGAAGATCTAAAACCCAACACTGGGGTGACGGAGGAAGCCATTCTCTACGCGTGTGGTAAATCTATTTAATTCCTTTATGACTTTTGCACTATTTTAAATTGATTCATGATTTTTATTAATTTACTGTGGTTTTGTTTGATGGCGTATGCTTTGTCTTAGTATTTTTGATACGTCATGCTTGTGATTTACAGTCAATCTTTTATAAAATCTACCTTGGAAAAGAATAAAGAGTCAATATTTATTATGTTATGAGCTATAATTGTCTGGAATTGATAGTTGAACCACATGAATATGAGAATCGGTGGAATTTTGAGTCTCAGTACCTCTCGATATCGTGACAGTATTTTGTATATATTTTCTAGTATTAATTCTAAAATCAATATCTACAAGTCTTTGAACGAACTTTATTTACCACTTGAAAAACTACAACAATTTTTGGCGCCGCCGACGCGGATTTGTATTAGGTTTTAGGTTTTAGATTTATTTTATCTCTTTTAGAATTTTTGTTCTCTTTTACGCCTTTGGTATTTTTTGATTCTTTTCAGATTTCGAGCGAAGCTACAAGGAAAGAAAAAGTGCTATAAAAGGAAAGCATCGCCAAAGAAGGAAAGAAAAGAGGAATCCGAAAGGAGTGAAGAAGAAGATTTTGTATATATTTATTTTGGTTTATTTTTAGAAACTGTAAATAGGGTTTTATTTTTTGTAATTTTTCTTTTTATTTTTGGACACTTTTTGGACTTTATTTTTGGACTGGGACATTATTATTTTTAAACCCTACGGAAGGGTTGGTTTAAATAAAAACTGTGTGCAGAGAAGGACGGTGATTACGATATCGTCTCTGCCCCTCGGGTTCGTACATGACATAGGAGTCGTGGCCCGAGTCGACTTCAGCAGTTCTTCGCCCGTCTAGTACGGGAGGTAAGTTTTTCGAAACACCCGCGAATCCCCTGTTAGCGGGTTTACTGTATTCCTTCGTTTGCATATATGCTGAGGACTTGAAAACGGCTGCTTTAATTTCCTAGTAAAGGGCAAGGACTGGCCATACAAGATAAGGGTTCGGATTTCATCATCGTTCTCTTCTTGCCCGCCTTAGGAAAACGAAACCAAATGCGAACCTAAGCCTAAAATTTTGACTAGAACGATACCGATAGGGTAACGAGCTTAATAGGAAAGTCGTTCGAAAAATATTGGTTACTCTTTTGAGCATACTTCGAAGTTCATGATGGTTTCTGTGAGTTGAATGCGTGACTGCGCCGCCTTGTAACCGGTGAGGCCTTGGGTATCAAAGCTCCACTGAGCTTCCCTCTCCTCGATTCAACTTACTTTGACTCGGATTGATTCCATAGGGGTTTGCTCAGATTGTAACGAGTTCCTTTTCGAATGAAGTGGAACCATCATGCTTTTTGTTTGCTAGAAAATTAGGTTTGATTTGGTTGAGTCAGCCTTGTTTTGTGATTGCATAGAATCCCAAATATCCCGATAGTGCCAGCAATGGCAACTTTGAAAGGTTTTTTGAACCCAACTAGGACTACTAGTCCTTCTTGTATCAGGTTAGCCGAAACTGAAGCAAATTATGAACTTAGGCGTGGGACCCTACAGATGCTCCCAATCTTTTTAGGGAAAGAAAATGAAAACCCATACTTCCATGTTAGGGATTTTGAGGAAATTTGTAGTACCCTAAAGATTAGAGACCTTGATGATGAAGCTTTGAAACTTATGTTATTTCCTTTTTCCCTGAAAGATAAAGCCAAATCGTGGCTATATAATTTGGCTTCCGGTTCAATAGAAACATATGAACAACTTACATCTGCCTTTTTGAACAAGTTTTTCCCTAGGCACAAAACATCGTCTATTAGGACGCAAATCTGCACATTTTCTCAACAGGAGGGAGAATCATTATATAGGTATTTGGAAAGGTTCAATGACTTATTAGACCAATGTCCTCATCATAGTTTAGAAAAGGTTAGGCTAGTTCAAATCCTTTTTGAGGGTTTAGATTATTCGACAACAACCATGGTTGAGTCTCTATGCACTGTTGGTTTTGAAAACCAAACTGTTGATGCGGAGATGGAATTTTTGAATGAAATCGCCGAAAAGACCCAGCAATGGGAATATTGTAGGGAACCCAAGAGAACAATTATTCTAGGTAGAGGAAACGTTAATAGGGTAGAAGGAGGATATGCATCAGATGCCAAAATTGCTGTTATAGCAAAAAGGTTAGAAGCTTTAGAATTGGGTCACACTAGTGGTAGAGTAGAGCCTTTTTGGGAATGCCAGAATAATAAAGAGCAAGCCAATGCTCTCTATAATAACACTAGGGTTGATAACCGTCAGAAGTTTGACCCATATTAAGAAACCTATAATCCTGGTTGGAGAAACCATCCGAACCTTTCATGGTCTAAGGACCAAGGTCAGTTTAGTAATTCTAATGTTCCCCCAGGTTTTGGCTATACTAAGAATACTTCAGGATCAACTCAGTTTCAGAATCAGTATGATAAGAAAATCTTAAGTCTAGAGGAAACTCTCACCTCGTTTATTCAAAATACTGAAAATATACGTCAATTGCTTTCACAAAGCATAGAAGCTAGTAATAGGATAGGACAAGAACATAATCCGGCCATTTCTGAATTGAAAGACCAGGTTAGTATGATCAATGAGTCTCTAAGAGAAAAAGGTAAGTTCCCTAGTCAACCGATACCCAACCTTAGAGGAGTTAATGAAGTAGGTGCAAAACCATTTAATCAAGTGAATTCTGTCACAACCCTTAGGAGTGGTAAAACGGTAGACAATAAGGTAGCCAAGCCTAATAGTGGACATACTGTAGATCCACCTTCTAGTTCCCAAGATGAGCCCCAGAAGGAGCCACTAACTGAAGAAACCGATAAAATTTCTAGTGATGCCAATGTGGTTCCCAACAGGTCTCATTTTGTACCCAAAGCCCCATATCCACAGTTGTTAGCTCCATTAAAGAGAGAGTCGACTTTCAAAGAAATACTAGAGTAATTTAAGCAGGTAAACATTAACATCCCTTTATTAGAAGCAATTAGGCAAATGCCTACTGATGCCAAGTTCCTTAAGGACCTTTGTACACGAAAGCGTAAGCTTAATGTCCATAAGAAAGCCTTTTTAGCTGGTCAGGTAAGTTCAATCCTTCTGAACCAAACATCCCCTAAGTATAAATACCCTGGATGCCCCACCATATCTTGTGTGATCGGTAATTATTCAGTAGATAAGGCATTGCTTGACTTAGGAGCTAGTGTGAACTTACTCCCTTATCATGTATACAACCATCTAGGTCTTGGTAAGTTGAAACCGACTAAAATGACATTTCAATTAACTGATAGGTCTATCAAAATACCTCGTGGTATCATGGAGGATGTTCTGATTGAGGTTGATAAATTTATTTATCCAGTGGATTTCATTGTTCTAGATACTCAACCTGTTCAGGATCCTAGTGCTCAAATACCAGTGATTTTAGGTCGCCCATTTTTAGCCACACCTAACGCTGTCATCAACTGTAGGACCGGACTTATGAACATATCCTTTGGTAATATGACCACTGAAATAAATGTCTTTAATGTTAATAGACAACCTTCCGATGATTTAGAAGAAGTGAATATGATTAGCACTTTAGTTTAGGATCTAACTCAGGATAATTGGGACGAAACTTTATTTGGTGATTCCTTAGATGAACTTGATGAACTTGATGAGGAAATTCTCTTAAGTTAGTTAGGTGACCAAAATTTTGAACTAGAAGAAGCTCTTGAGTACTTTAAAGACTCTACGGACCCTGAGATTCAAGCCATAGTACTAGGCCTTACGGAGAGTAGTGTTGACCCTAAGTTTGGGGGTAATGAACTAGAAGAAGCTCTTGAGTATTTTAAAGACTCTGAGGATCCAGAAATTCAAGCAATAGTTAGAGGTTTGTCCGAGAATACTGACTACCCTAAGTTTGGGGGTAGTAATGGTCAATTATCTCCATTAGAAGTCCCTAACTTGGGATTCGAGCCTAGTGTACCTGAGGTATTACTTGAGTCACTTCCGACTCCGCAACCGGATCGTCCTGATATTGTCCAGGAGGACATTCTAAAGACTTGTTGCTCGAATGAGTCAATTTGTCAAGACACTCATATGAAGCCCAAATGGGCACAACAGAAAAACCCAGTTGTCTTGCAGGAAACCTTGGATGAGGATGTGCTATGTATGTTCATTTTTCTGATTTGGTGCAGTTGTCTGATAATTGTGGCAATTTTATTCACTTTTGTTGACCCGCAGTTGTTTCGACTATTGATATATGTTTTGAAAGGTAATTAGCCATTTTGTGGTATTTGACGTCTGGCTGAAAACTTTAAATTTAGCACTTTTTGGGAGGTAACCCAATCTCATGCAACACGGTAATATCTTTCCCTATCTCTTTTTCTTCAAATGGTAACAGTTTCTCCTTGTTCATGCTTTTAATTTTATCTTTAGAACATTGAGGACAATGTTAGATTTAAGTTTGGGGGTATGGGAGAAACGTTTTAGTTGCAGTATGAATAAATAAACTCCAGAACCTAGAAATTTATGCCTATTGAGGATTGCACTAACTAATCTAAGTGGATGGAAGCATTTTGATCGTAAGAGTTGAGGAACCAATCTGATTAGATGGAAACATCTAGAAGAGTCTACTCATAAAAGCACAGAGCTCAGGTGTTAGAAATAACATGATAGTTTTACCATATCTCGTTGAGTCCTTTTCACTTGTATTTTTATTTTTATTTTGTTTTTAAACTATGTTTCTCTAACTGATAGGTGGGGACGACGATTCAAGTTGTTACCAATGCTAGGGTGAATTAGAGGGATTGAGATACCATGAAAAAAAAAGATGAAAAAAATAAGAAAAAATAAAGAAAAAATAAATAAAATGAGACCAGACCACTTTACCAAAAGGAATAAATTCAATAAAGTCGACCACTGGTACCCTTGTATATGCCAGTTGTGTTGACCTAGAGTTAGGTTATCGACCACAGGTTCCCTTGTATATGCCAGTGTGTTGATATTAGTCAGACTAGTATCTCAATCCATTAGGATAGGTTTATTTTGGCGGAGGCCTTCAGACAGATATGGGAAACGCCGTTCACTTAGTAAACATCAAAACCATATATGTTTTTCTATATCCATCTTCTTGATCTATCTACGTGATTAGTTTTGACTCCGGATATTGATGTCCATAGTGCGACTATCTGAGTAGAGCTCTGTCACTTTATATGAATTTTAGTATGCTTGAGTGAAAACTCGTGTACATCAATTGGAATTTCGCATCAGGGTACTTCCTCCTGTAGTCAATAAGTATGCCAACCAAGGAGATTCTTTAGTGCCTTCCAAGCTTCTGCGTAGATAGCTAGGGTCTGGAGTATAAAGGTTTTGTGGGTATACCTCTGGTAAGCCCTCCCTAGACTACAACTCGGCCACTAAGGACACTTAGGGGTTTAAAGGCTTATTGCATACGCTAAATGCAATCGACGATGCCTACGACAGTGAGTTAGGATTTTATTTTCTATTTCAGTTTTGCTCGGGGACTAGCAAATAATAAGTTTGGGGGTATTTGATAGACACATTTTTGTGTCTAATTTGTCTCGATTCTATATATTGATAGTTCTCATTTTTGTACTTATTATGGTGTTTTATGCGTGTGTAGGTATTTTTGGCCAATAAATATTTTTGGAAAAATCTACTCGAAAAGTTGTTTAAAAGCGCCCGGAGGACACTTGTTATTCGGACTCTGAGCATGGATAAGGGACACCCTCAAGACACCCCAAGGAAGCTGCTAAAGGAACCCCTACTCTGGATAGGGGGCGCCTCTTCTTCTTCACAATTCGAATCGGAATTCGACGGGAAAAACGGCAGCAGCCGTGAAGGTTTGGAATTGGATTTCGGAAGGGATTCGACCAGATTCGATTGCAGATATTTGTTGGGAAGGACTTTCTGAATCACAACGGGGCTGGTAGATTGATTGGACTCAACCAATTGAGGCTGGATAAGCCGCGAGAAGAAAACAGAGGAGGAAGAAGTTTTCGGGGTCTGTTGAGATTATATTTGGCATTTACGGGTGATTTGAGGGAAGATAACCCTTCCTAAGATTCATATCAATCTAATAGAGGAACTGGAATGACCTGTACAGCTCAGAAACGCGTAGAGAAGAGTTTGGAAAGTGGAGAAGTCCGAGACTTTCTGCCGAAGAAAGGAGAGAATTAAATCGAGTATTAGGGTTCATGTTGGCTATAAAAAGGATGCTTCAAGTCACAGAGAGGATCAAGAGTTCAGGGGTGAAGCAGAGGAGACGTCGGAGATGCAGGAGAAGTTGCAGAGTATCTTCTCTGCTGGTGAAGAAGAAGACGAGCTGAAGAACATAGGACCCAGTTGGACAGTCGCAGAAACCGTGACCTATACTTTCAAACTCAATAACTTTGTAACAATTTTTTTCAACAATTATTCTGAGTTCGCAACAGTTTTGTTCGGGTTCTCTGTAACAGTGGGTTCTGTAACAATTATAACTGTTACAAACACACTGCTTTATACCTATTCTTCAATAAAACACCTTTTTGAGCTATGGATTATTATTTTGAGCGTTTTTTCACCACGAAGAGCTAAAACCCAACACTGGGGTGACGGAGGAAGCCATTATCTACGCGTGTGGTAAATATGTTTAATTCCTTTATGACTTTTGCACTATTTTAAATTGATTCATGATTTTTATTAATTGACTGTGATTCTGTTTGATGGCGTATGCTTGGTCTTAGTATTTTTGATACGTCATGCTTGTGATTTATAGTCAATCTTTTATAAAATCTACCTTGGCAAAGAATAAAGAGTCAATATTTATTATGTTATGAGCTATAATTGTCTGGAATTGATAGTTGAACCACATGAATATGAGAATCGGTGGAATCTTGAGTCTCAGTACCTCTCGATATCGTGACAGTATTTTGTATATATTTTCTAGTATTAAGTCTAAAATTAATCTCTACAAGTCTTTGAACGAACTTAATTTACCACTTGAAAAACTACAACACTCAACTAAAGGACCTCTTTCGAGCGGTTAACACTCCACTTCCTCGTTCGTCATCTAGTGAGTTCGCAGATTCCGATATATACGAAGAACAAATGGCTGGTCGTACACTCAAGGATCTAGATTCTCACAAGCTCGATACACAACAATGGTGTATCCAAACTAACTCAACCTTCGAGATCAAGCCGGGGTTGATTAGAGAGTTACCAAAGTTTCATGGCATGGTGAATGAAGATCCAAACAAACATCTTATGGACTTCTCTACCATAGTCATGGCTATGCTTCCACCGGAGACTAATGAGGATGGAGCAATGTTGAAAGCTTTCCTGTTCTCTTTGGCGAGCAATGCTAAGGAATGGTTGTATTATTTGCCTTCCGGAAGTATCACCACATGGAATGGGATGAAGAAACTTTTTCTCGAGAGATATTTTCCTTCCTCAAAAGCTACTCAAATTCGCAGGGAGATTTGTGGGATGAAGCAAAATGTGGGAGAGTCATTGTATGAATGTTGGGAGCGATACAAGAGATTGCTGGCACGCTGTCCACACCATCAACTCAGTGACGTTATGATACTCCAATACTTCTACGAAGCTCTCCAACCAAGTGACAGATCTCTTCTTGACGCCGCGGGTGGTAGTGCACTAATGAACAAGACGGTGGCCCAAGCTACCAAGTTGATTGATAGTATGGCGGCGAACTCGCAAAAATTCTACACAATAGAAGAACCAATGGTTAGGCGAGTGCATGAAGTTAGTGATTCATCATCATACCTTGAACAAAGGATGGGGAGCATTAAAAGGGTAATGCAACGAATGGTCGCGGTAATTATTCCGGATGATGAAACCGAACAAGTAAATGCTTTATATCCAAATCAAAGGCTAAGGTACGATCCATACTACAATACTTACAATCCCGATTGGAAGGATCATCCTAACTTTAGTTATGCAAACAAGCAAGCGGCGTCTCCTAATCCATATGTGCAACAAGGTGGATTCCAACAATCATGCTTCCAACCTCAACAACAATTCCAACCACAACAAGTCAAGGAGCAAGATTCTTCGAATGATGACAAGTTCAATGTGATAATGCAAAGCATGCAAGGTCTCACTTCTATGTTACAACAAAACCAACAAAAGACCGATTCATAAATCAAGGCTTTGGAATAAAAGACCGATTCGGCTATCAAGGCTTTGGAAATTCAAGTGGGGAAATTGGCGACCGATGTGAACCTATTGAAAGCTCAAGCGTCCAAAAAGCTTCCTTCACAACCATTTGTGAATCCAAGAGAGAGTGTTAATGAAATTCCTTGAGGAGTGGAAAACAAGTGGAGCAACCAAATCAACAAGATAAGGTGCATGAAGAGTTAGTCGAAGACAAAGAGGAAACCACACCAATGGATAATTCCAAGGAACCGGTTCCTACTTTCACCACTCCACCCTCGTTTCCTAGCCGATTTTCTAAGTCGGAGAAAGAGTTGGAATACAAGGATATTTGGGACATCCTTAAAGAAGTACAAGTCAATATTCCACTCATTGAAGCCATTCGACAGATTCCTCGTTGTGCAAAGTTCTTAAAGGATTTGTGCATGAAGAAGAAAAGATTGAAAGGGAATGAAGTCATGAGTGTGAGGGAGAATTATTCGGTGTTCATTCTCAAGAAACTCCCACCTAAATTAAGGGACCCCGGTAGTTTCACCATACCTTGCATAATTAGTAAAACAAGGTTTACTCGAGATTTGCTAGATTTGGGATCATCGGTTAATGTTATGCCTTCCTCAATTTATGATTCTTTAAATCTCGGTCCTCTTAAGGAGACCAGAGTAGTTCTTGAACTTTCTAACCGATCTAATGTTTACCCGAAAGGGATTGTTGAGAATGTTTTGGTGCAGGTTAATGAGCTTGTATTTCCGGCCGATTTCTATGTCTTAGACATGAATGATGATAACTCTCCTAAGTATACACCTTTGCTATTGGGTAGACCATTCTTAAGCACCGCTTGACCGAAGATTGATGTCCAAAATGGAACCTTGACTATGGAGTTTGATGGTGTGATCATCCACTTCACTATCTTTGAGACAATGAGATACCCAAGTGATGTGAAGTCATATTTTCCCGTTAAAGAGATTGATGCGGGCTAATGAATCATGCAAGAGCTAAGTCGGGCCGTCGACTTTAAAACAAGCGCTTAATGGGAGGCAACCCATAGGTTTTGTATTTCTTACCTTTTACTTTATATTTTCTTTTTGTTTTGTTTATTTATTTTTTCTTGTTCCATATCACACTAGGATTTCCCACATTGACTTTACTTGGACGATTCAATTACATTGAGGACAATGTAAGGTTTAAGTGTGGGGGAGTGGTTAAGCATATTAAAAAAAAAAGTTGCATAAAACCTCCAACTTTTAGAGATTTTAGAGTCACTAGCATACTTCTAGGTATGTTTACATAGAGAATTCTGACCGACATAACTGAACTTGGAAGTGTTAGGGAACGACGTTCGGATTTCTTGCTTGTTAGAGTGTTAAGTAATGGATTTAATCATGTCGATGATGCAGATTAGGAGCAGGGAGACATGCATTATTAGAGTTGCTGATCAATCATTAGTGAAGACTACCCTATTTATATCATGCGAGGCACCGACAGATTTCTTTATAAATAACTAAAGAGCTTTCTTTTGAGTGTGTCTCACCGTACGTTAATTTTGGGTAGAATGGTGAGCTACCCAACCTCCCACCAATAGAAGCATTACTCTTTGATCTCTTGAGTGCTAATTTTTTCAATCATGAGGGTGACGTCTATAGATGAAAGCCTCCTTCTTGTAGTTGGATTTGCAGTTAGCACCATTCTCTCTCTCGACAACAACGGATCCATAGAAACACCATCATCATCAACAAGGGAGCGACATCAAAATCTACAAGGAAAGTTGAAAAAGTTCAAGATTTACAAGCAACGGAAGAAGAAAAGAGTAAATTTCATATCCAAATAAAGCAACATAAAATGAGCAGATTTTTATATATACATGTTGAAGACTTACATATGAGGAGCATAATTTTATATCCAAGTTGAAGACTTATTTATAACAACAAAGAAAAGAAAAAGGTGAGAATTATTGAAGTTTATGATTTCGAGATGATACAAGTTGTGAAGAATCAAGCGGTAAAGTACTTTTCCCACGGCCATGGTTTGTTTTTATTTTCACTTTGTTTTGTATTTTATTTCTCTTGTCTCTAAAAAAAAATTAAATTGAAAAAAAAAAGAGACGAGAAAAATTTATCATTGGTTTTATTTATTTAATAAGCCATGGGGAAGGAAAAATATATTAAAGAAGTTTCAAGCGACAAGGATTTTGAGGAAGAGAGTTACAAATTGTCAAGGAATTACGAAGTTCAAGTGTTTATCATCAATAGTTGAAGCCGAAGACCAAGAAAATAAAGACGAGGAGCGGAAGACATTTATATTGGATGCTGTGAGAGTGGTGTTATAATCATTGCAACCGAATGTGAAGGTGAGTAAGTAATCTCATCCTCGATAATAGTGGTTGATTTCCTTTCTTAGAGATCGTCAGAAAAATGGTTTTTCAAAATGTTAAAAGATGTGGGTTTTTAAAATATTTCGGAAGTTGTCCTTCCCACCATTCAACGTGTTGCAGGATTTCTCTCTTCATTCCTAAATGCACATATGTGAGAACCATAAAAGTACGTCTTTTGGGTGCAATTTCATAAAACCCTTTTTGGTGAGGCAGAAGTCGAGGCGAAATGCTTATTGATCGCTCTCGAACATGCGTTTTCTCATTATGGTGTGGTTATTTCTCACTCAACATTTAAGAATGAGAATATGTTCTTTAGTATTTCTAACTTCTTATTACTAGCATGCAAAAACTCTATGTACTCATAGATCTTTGGATGCTTGGGACGCGAGAACGCTTTGAAGTTGTAAGTTTTAGTTTGATTTTCTCGAGGACTAGCAAAGTCTAAGTGTGGGGGAATTTGATAGGGTGTAGAATACATCCTATTTATTATCTATTGTTTATGCTTTCTCTGCTATTTTTCTTGTAAATTATGTATTTTAAGCGTGTTTTGAGTTTTATAGCTACTTTGGAGTCATGCGGAAGAAAAGAAGAAGAAATCAGTCAATTTGAGCAAAAAAGAGCAAAATTGTCGTTTCACATACGAACACTATCTGGAGTGCAGTTAAGGTTAAGGGAAATTCTTTTGAAGGAGCATTAAATACAGCCTGGCCAAGTATATAGGTTACCCTAAAAATATTGTTAAAGGCAGAGGCTGAATTAATAAGGGAACTCAATCTGGGGGTGGTTCTTATCGGTGGGTGTCCCAATCCTGCCCTAAAGTATAACCTAACCCTAAATTCGAGAGATGTTTTCTCTCGATCATTAGTTCACTTGAGAATGAAATTGAGAAAGTAGCAGCCACTGTTGGTGTTGGTCCGAGAGAAGAAATAAAGAGTGGAAATGGGAGAAGCTTCAGCCGCACCATTAATGGCATAAATAGATCGAGAAACAGTGAAGAAGTTGGAGATGGTATTGATGTTACAGAGAAAAGAAGATGGCTTTTGTGGATCGAGAATTACTGTTAGATTTTGGTCTCGATTGAGATTGAATTGCTGCTGATGAATTGAAGAATGAGAGTTCCTGTGATGAAGAATGATTCGAGCAGATGGAATGGTGTCTATTTAAGGGTTGGTGATGAATTGATTAGTAAACTGAGATTTGAAGCCGTTTCTATCAGAGAAAAAAGAGAATTGGTTGTGGTGGTGAACTCAGGGAAGAACAGTGGGTATTTGGATGAATCGGAGACGGATTTTTGTTGGTGGTGAGATTCAGATGAAGATATAGAGGTTGATGTTTTGAGATGTTGATTGTTGCTACTGTTGGTTCAGAGAAGGATTCTGTTGATATTCATGGGTGTGAGTGGAAGAAGGGAATGGCTGCAGTTTCAGTAGAATTGAAATTGAAGATGTTGCTGCTTTACAGGGATCGATGCTTGAGAATTAGATGTATGTCTAGGATGCAGGTTTGTGCAGGAAGCGAAGATATTGGCCTGAATTCCGCCGGAGAAATGCCCAGAAAATAGAGGAGACTTTATCGGATTGTCTACCCCAGAAAGTCAACTCACATTCAGATGACTGATCCAGTCCCATAACTCAACTGAGTAAGATCTACTAAGACCGACTCAGATAAGCTGACTGAGTAGCTAACTCACTCCTTATTTGACCATACTGACTGAAGGTGACTATTAGTTTGACAGTTAAGATTGACGGAATATTCCGTTATCAGAGAAGAAGATAACAGACACCGGCAGCACTATTCCAGTACCGTTTCAGGCCGGATTCCGGTGATCACGAGAAATTTTTCCAGCGACCCAAAAGTAGCAGAGTTTGTGAAGAATTTTCTAGACTCATCTATGGGTTTGAGGAATTGTACTTGAATTTGTAAAGTGAAGATGGAATATTTGAGAAAGACAAGGACTTGGAAAGAAGACTTACAAAGGGAAAGGGATTCTATTCCTAGGAGGATTGCTAGGAAATTGGATCCTATAAATAGAGAAGTTATCTACTTTTCTACACACACAACACTTGTGTTTTTGCTTGCTTTTTCAAAATTATTCTTTTAATTATTTGTGTGAACTTTAAAAATTCTCCCTTTAATTATTTGTGTGAATTTAAAAAACATGAGTAGCTAATTTTCTTATTGATTGAGGATGAATTCCTAGTTCTTAACATTTTTTGAGTTTTGTTTTTAAATCTACTTTGAAGTTTTTCACATGATTATCGATTGTTTTTACTAATAGGAATGTTTATACATTCATGGTTGATTGATAGATTGTTTAGGTGGCCAACTAAATTGATTTGTTAATTGATCTAAAGCTAGTGAAAGTTAGGGGATAAGTAATCGTTTCTTGACTCTTTACACAAGTAGCAAACACAAGACCTTGTGGAGGGATTCCGTGGAGCAATTGTGTGTGAAAACAACGTTAGCAAGTATACCTTGAGCTAAGAGTCTAACTACTAATATCAACCTAATAAATTCATAAATCTTAATGCGTTTAACTAAATTACATCTTGAGTGAGCTACTACTAGGTGGTTTGGTGAATAGAATCCGGTAGTCGAGAACTTCCGTATCCGTGATACTAGGGATCTAGGTGTTTAGCACTGAGCTAGCTACTTTACCTACGGTTGGTGATAATCTGTGACTAATAAAAAGTGGAAAAGAACATAACTTGAATCATTTTTTTGCAACAAAGAAGGATTCCTTTGATCTAATCTCTCTTATTGGTTTCAACATACACTTTTAATTGCTTTGTTTATTTTCTTTTGCTTTTCAAAATCAAACCCCCCTCCCCTTTTCGTGACAAATTTACAACTAAAAATCTCTTGCTCCTCGTGGGAACGAACTTGACTACACCATATTAGTTGTTAATTAGGTGGAAAAACATTAATTAATTTGTTGTGGTTATGACACACATCATGGTCCAATACCATAAAGTCCCCAGTTGTTTCTTTGGTGAGTTGTCATTACTTCTCTTGTTGTGACTTCTTCTCATCCGTATTATTAGGATTATAAAACCAATATTTGTTATTCCATTGCAGATCTCCACTCCGTCGAGTATTGACGGTCTTCGGTTCTCTGCTGCTGGGAAGACAGTTTCTGATTTGAGTGATGAAGAAGAGGTCGTAAGTATTTCTTCGTATAACCAATTATGATGCTTTGTAGACAAAATGCTAATTGTTGAGAATATATCCAGGAGGATGTCTCCATGGAAGTAGAGAATACCTATGATGTTCTTTGAAAAATGCAATAAAGAATTAGCATTCAAACCCCAATACTGAATGAAAGCAATGGTGCTCTTGATGTTGATACAGGCAATTCAGGTTCTTTGAATGCTTCAGAGACCACTCAAGTAAGTATTTCTCTTTCATTTTATCCATAGAAGTATAAATTTATTTATTTATGAATTAACGAATGAGAATTCAAGTGAATATAGGAAAAGTTTTGCCGAAATACGTCATCAGAAATTCCAGAATTCAGCCCTTTAGCAAAAACGCCATAAAATCTTCATCCGATGTCGTTTTTTTGCGATCTACCTATGTATCTTCATTCCCAGAAAATTTCCAAGCTTAAACTTAGAATCTTTTTAAGTTTTGAGCACGTTTAGGGGTCGAAATCAACGAAACAAGAGACTTTCAGAAGATTTTCAGCTGTCATGTAGTCCAATGTTTTGATCACATCGTTTTACTCGTTCATCCAATTGCTATGAAATTTTCATATGTTGTAGATAACATCCATACGAAGAGAATGGTATATAAATCGACCTTATATTCTTCACCAATTGCTCCCAGTTCGTCATTTTGTACAGGGAAGTGTAAAATCCTCTCAGACGAGCTCGTTGTAAAACGTGTTTTTTGACTTTCACGCTATTTTCTCGTGTCTTGAATGCATAATGATGAACTTTGATGTGTTAGACCACTTTTATGCTGTAGTTTATGATTCCGTTTGTTTTCCATGTTTAGATTGCTCTAATATCATGTAATCTTCGTATTAGGTACTAAATGCCGAAGTTGAGAATAATGGAACCAATAATGACGATTCGAACAACCCTGTGGTTATTGATAAATAGAAAACCACCTCTGCACTTCAAGGCCATGAGGGGATTTCTACTGAAACCATTAAGGAAAGTGAGACTTCAATTGTTGTTGCTCCAGTGGTGGAAGAAGCTGAACCACGAGTGGAAGAAACTGAAGAAATTGTCGCCCTGACTGTAGAAGTTGCTCCAGTAATTGAGAATCGTATAGTGGTGCATGAATACCCGAGTGCAGGTATTGCTTTTGATCCTCCGTTTGATGCATCCCTCCCATACCACGAACTAGTTCGTGGATTCAGCGTTCCTATTGGATATGCCGACTTGTACGAGAAGATATGGAGGAAATTTGGTCACATCATCGTTACCAGAGATCCCAAGTGTGATTATTATTTAACCATGCAAGTAAGTGTTATCTTGCGTGTTGTAAGTGATATATGTGCTAGGTCCAGAAATACTGTTACTCCAGATGTACTCTTTGATTGGGAGTTCATATTTGAGAATTCTGAGAGACTTAACTTCAACGTGAAGTGGCTTCGTAAGAATATTAATGCCATTAAGGATTCATGTGAGAAGAACATATCCTTTCCCAACGATGTTGTGATGGAGAAGGAAGATAAGATTTCTAGACTGACTGAAGAGTTGAACATGGAGAAGGTGGCTTTACAAGTCTTGAAGGATGCAGAGGAGAGAAAATCTTTCTTTGCGGATTTTCTTTGATTTGCTTTTCATAATCTCTTGAACTTATGAACTTCTGAGAGATGTGAGGTTTTATTTTGGCTTTGATTTTTTGATTGGTTTTGGACTGGTAGATGATTGGGGATTTTCTTTTGGATTTGATAGAGATCTTCTTTAAGTAAAATGAACTAAATTTTGATAAATTTCTGAATTCAAATACTGAATGCAAGTATTGCAAACGTTTTGGAAAAATTGAAATACTATGAAAGAAAATCCTAAATGCCAAATCCAGACATCATGAATGTTCAAACGCCCAGTACCTCAAATGTCTAATAATTTCAGGCGTCAAATGTTTTAAGCCAATTCTCGTGTATCATTGGCATGGACCTGCCGTCCGTGTTGATCAGCCTGTAGTATCCTCCAACTATGGATTTAGCAACCACGAAAGGTCCTTCCCAATTGGAGTTTCTTGCAGAATGAAGGTTGCGCTTAGTTGTGAGAACTAGGTCTCCTTCATGGAATTTGTTAGGCTTGGTCGTCCGCGCCTTGAATATCTTCTGTTGATTCGGAATTCCTCGTGCGGTGGGATTCCATGGTTGTGGCACATATGGACACTCATGCAAAGGGGAGCATCCAGAGTACTGTCTATCATGCTCAGCCATGTCTTCAGAAATAAACTTTTTGATAGAACGCTCAGTTTGGAGAAGCTATGTGTTCAACCATTTGGTGTAATATTTCCTCGATGAGGCTGTCCACTCATAGAACTTTGCGACGGCTAAGTTGTCAGTGGAAAGAAGTCCCCGGACCAGGGAAACATGATTAAACATTGGTAGTATAGGCGCATGAAGGGGAATCATACTAACCTGAGTACGGAACCTTTTGATGAAAGAGTGTGCAATTTCTCTAGGTTTTTGTGTTAATTCCACCAAGGCTTTAACTTCCTCCAGATGCTCCAATGATGGAGTATCTTCTATTTCTTTTTAGTCAGAGCTTTCTTCAACCGAAGGCATTAGAGTCACCTTTCCAGCATTAATCCAAGGTCTTCCAAGAATCATGTCATATCTTTGATCTTCCCGTATAATATAAAACTTGGTCTCAGTGCAGACCGAGTTTTCTCTGACCTTGAGGGTGATGTAGCCGTATGCATCTCTGAGTGTCCCTTCATGATCTCTGATTGACATGGGAGCATGCGTAGCTTCTTGTTGAGTAATGCCAGCGGCTCTGAGAATTTTCAAAGTAATGACGTTGATGGCTGTGCCAACATCAATGAACACTCTTCTGAATTCATTTACTTTGAGATGCACTGTGGTGAGCAGTCCCTAGTCATACATTTATTTGTCAGTGGCTGGAGGCTCAGGAGGTACTTCTAGGATCAGTAGACATTTCCCAGATACAATATGATTCAAAGACGTGAATATGTCTCCCCTTTGAGCCTTCAACAGATAAAGCAATTCAAAGACATGTTCGATCAATGACCGAACTGCTTCTTTGACTGGTTGTTCAGAGATGGAGAAAGTCCTGATTGGAAGAGGGTCCTTGTGTATTCCTTCAGTCCCCAAGTTAAGCTCCACTGACTCGACCTTTTCGTTGAATATGCGCTTCAAGACCCTACAGTCGCTGGTGGGATGATTGACGAACCTATGAAAACTGCAGTAGCGAGGGTTCTCCATTTCCTCTTAAGTTGGTTCTTTTCTGACATATGGCAACTTGATTGCACCGTCTTGGATCCAGGCATCCAGCAGTTCAATAACATCTTCAATGGAGAGACGGAAGTCAGGTTCCGCTGGATCTGTGTTTTGGGTTGGAACTTGTGCATCCTGGGTTCAATTGCCCTTTCTTGGTGCCTCTAGAGGAGCTGAAGATGCAGGCTTGCGCTGCGGTTCGGCTTTCCGTTTGCTCCCTTCTGCGACAGTATTTATGGAAGGCTGGAGGTTGTATTTCTTGTTGATCAGATGTCTTCTACCTCGAGTCTCTCGCGGTTCCTCAGCTTTTGTAGCTTTTGCTCTTTCCAGTAAAGCGGGTGTCGTATTCGTTGATCTCTTTGCCGCTTCATGAAGTTCTGAAAATGTCTGGAAATGAAGATTTTCCAATAAATCTTTGTAGACTAGGATCATGTCGTTGATGCACAAGTCTAAAATTTGTTGCTCCGTGACGTTTGGATCATGACAGTCCAAGGATTGAACTATGAGTCTTTTCACATAGTCATTGGAATGTTCATTGCTCCTCTGAAACATTCTTCCCAGATCAGAGAGAGTACTTTGCTTTGACACGAAGAAGTACTTTATGTAGAAAGCATTAATCATTTCTTCCCAACTAGTGATGCTTCCTGGATTTATACCAGGTATATGCCTTGCCTTTCAGGGATTTTGAAAATTCCTTCAGACGGACGACATGATTGTGCTCATGTTCGCCCAATGCTTCTAGAAACCGAGAGACATGCTCTCGATCATTTCTTGTTCCATCATATAAAGTGAAGGTTGGAGAGGTATAACCTTTTGGAAGAGGAATTATTTGCGTATCAACAGGGTACGGAAGCTGGTGACGATGGACATGTGGTGTCTTGTCTTTTCCACGGTTCTCCAGGAGGCGTTCCAAATCTTCCCGAGTAATGAAATTTGATGATTCCTTCACTGATGGTTCGTCTGCTTTGCGGACTTCATTGTCATCCACCGTATGAATTGGAACGACTTCAGGATCAGTATCCGAAGCTATTTATTTTCCTTTTCCTTTTCCCTTTTCTTGAGTTTTCACTGACATCTTGTTAGTGAGAGTTTTGAGATAATTGGAAAGCTCCTTCTGTGTTGCAGCCATGTCAGTCTGACTTTTGGAAAGAGTTTCTTGTACCTTCATGAGATCGCCTATGATAAGTGGATTTTCTCTGACTTCTTCGGGATGCCGTCCGAAGAGAGGATGACTTCCAGTGTTGGGATGAGGAGGAGTAATGTCACCACCATTGTTGGAAGCATGAATGGTTTCTGGAATACTATCATTTTTATTGTTGTTAGTGCTAGCGTCATTTTCATTTGTAACTAACCTAGACCTAAGACCATCCATCTTGTAAAAATGTGAGATTGCAACCGAGAGAATGATCTCCCACTGTGGTCGACGATCTGTATATGGGGGAAAAACGATTTGATGGTTTTTACGGAATTGAGGAGACGACCGTGCGGGGGAGAATCCTTGAACCGAGCAAAATGTTTAACCTCACACAGATGCACTGCAAGAAGGGAGTGCTTTAAGTTCGAGAGATCAATCTGTAGGACAACGGCCTAAACCAAGACAATGGTCGTTCCAGAGTCAATTCGGTCACAAGAGAGGATGGGTCGATCTGTAGGAGGGAAGCTGAGAAATGTGTGAGATCAATAGTAATCGAAGATTGTTGGTGTGTTGTGTATTCTGCGTGAAGAAGTTTTGAATGATTGAATTTACTCAGTTGAGAGTGATTGCTCAGACGACGAGTTCTTGTAGACGAAAGATTGTCTGTATAAACGTTGTCTCTTCAATCATGATTCAGAGAGTTATTTATATTGCTAGAATTGTAAACACCTTGATCCCATGAAGTGTGGAAGTTGCTGGAGTCAAAGAGTGGGGAAGTGGAAATCGTGTTATGGAGACTTGGTTAATTTTCCATCCACTACTTTGCTAACTCTTCCAACTGATTGCACGACTTTCTCACATTCCATCGTGTGTATGAACTCACATGTCGTAGACCGCCAGACCAAAACCTTAGTTAATATCCCCCCATGTGACACGATTGATGTCTCGTAATTGTGGAGTCTGCAAGGAAGATGTGTATTTAGTTAGGTAGTTGCTGAATTTATGGAACGATGAGTCCTTGTATTGCTGAGTCGAACGTGATTTGCAAATATTCTAAGACTCATGAATTGAACGTGTCTGTTGAGACAGAGGTATAATTCTCGAGTCAATGTTGATAGTTAAGGTGAGCAAATATTTCTCATTCGATGGATTGTTGAATATTGATAGTTGAACCAATATTCTTTAATTTGAGCAAATATTGCTCATCTGAGCAAATATTGCTCGTTTGATGAATTATTGGTAGCGGGACCAAATAAAATATTAATTTAAAATACTGGAAACTGAAACGAGTATGATAATTGAAATTTTGATCACGGGATCAATGTAAAATTATTAGTGTTTGGATCTGCTCAGAATTACGTTTTGCAGAGCTTTGGATTCGAAACCCTAATTTCGATCAATTGATGATTCATTGATGATTTATTGAAAATCAACCACAGAGTGAAGGAGGGACCGGCTATATGGGATGATGAATCGACCATGAAGCGCCCAAATGCTCGTGTGAGCAAATGCCAAAGTCTCTTGAAGACCAGTTGGTGAGAAGATGATTAAATGTTGGTTCAATCATTTATTAAAATCATGTTCGTCTGAACCTTAGGTGATAAAACCTAATAAATTATGAAGAGATGAAGGACCAACCAAGGGGTCATGAAGCCGTCCCTGGTTGGTCACGGGATCGACTGACGACCATTTGACGAAATTCCAAGTCGTTTGGAAGAGTTCTGAACCTAATACGTGCAATTGCGCGAATTAGGTCAAATTATGAAAATACGTGGGACCGGCTCCTTGCAAGCCAAAGAGCCAACCTTGGTCGGTCAAGGTAACATTCTCACATCGCCAAAGTGTTTGTGTCTCAGTCCTGAGAATTTTGATATTTTCTGATGTGCGTTTGAGCAACATTTTGAGAAAATATGAAGAAATCAAGGATTTTGCTGAAACTGAGGAAACTTCATAAGATGAAGGAAAAAATAACAATAAAATGAAGGAATCATGAAGTGTGAGACCGGCTATGTCCAATGCATGGCCGGACGGCCAATGATCCCTGTCCCATGGCACTTTTCCTAATTTTATATTATTTTCATGATTTTAGAGAAATATCATGAAATCAAGGAGTTTTCTTGAAGTGAAGGAGTTTACATGAGATGAGGGAAACAAATAATATTAATAATAATAAAATAAGGGCGTGTGGGACCGGCTTGGGCATGGTCGTCCGGCTAGGGCCCAGTCCCGTAAGTCTCCCCTAATTTTATATTATTTTCATGATTTGAAAGAAATATCATGAAATTAAGGGATTTCCATGAGATGATGGAAATAATAAATAAAATAAGGAATTACAAGGTGTGGGATCGGTCACGGCTAGGGCATGGCCAACCGGCTAGTGACCACGGTCCCGTGACACCTTTCCTAATTTTATGTAATTTTTGTATAATTTCCTTAATGTGAAGGAAATACCATGAAACGAAGGAGTTTCATAGGATTAAGGAATTTCCATGAGATGATGGAAATAATTAATAAAATAAGGAATTACAAGGTGTGGGACCGGTTACGGCTGGGGCATAGCTGACCGGCTAGTGAACACGGTCCCGTGACACCTTTCCTAGTTTTATGTAATTTTTGTATAATTTCCTTAATGTGAAGGAAATACCATGAAACGAAGGAGTTTCATAGGATTAAGGAATTTCCATGAGATGATGGAAATAATTAATAAAATAAGGAATTACAAGGTGTGGGACCGGTTACGGCTAGGGCATAGCTGACCGGCTAGTGAACACGGTCCCGTGACACCTTTCCTAGTTTTATGTAATTTTTGTATAATTTCCTTAATGTGAAGGAAATACCATGAAACGAAGGAGTTTCATAGGATTAAGGAATTTCCATGAGATGATGGAAATAATTAATAAAATAAGGAATTACAAGGTGTGGGACCGGTCACGGCTAGGGCATGGCCGGCCGGCTAGTGACCACGGTCCCGTGACACCTTTCCTAATTTTATGTAATTTTTGTATAATTTCCTTAATGTGAAGGAAATACCATGAAACGAAGGAGTTTCATAGGATTAAGGAATTTCCATGAGATGATGGAAATAATTAATAAAATAAGGAATTACAAGGTGTGGGACCGGTTACGGCTAGGGCATAGCTGACCGGCTAGTGAACACGGTCCCGTGACACCTTTCCTAGTTTTATGTAATTTTTGTATAATTTCCTTAATGTGAAGGAAATACCATGAAACGAAGGAGTTTCATAGGATTAAGGAATTTCCATGAGATGATGGAAATAATTAATAAAATAAGGAATTACAAGGTGTGGGACCGGTCACGGCTAGGGCATGGCCGGCCGGCTAGTGACCACGGTCCCGTGACACCTTTCCTAATTTTATGTAATTTTTCTATAATTTCCTTAATGTGAATGAAATACCATGAAACGAAGGAGTTTCATAAATTGAAAGGATTTTCATGGGATCAAGGAAAAATAATAAAATATGATAAAGTAAAGGAAGAAGCGTGGGACCGACCACGAAGGCGTGACCGGCCGGCTGGTGGGTTGTGTCCCCTTAGACACTTCTTTTAGGTATTTTATTATTATTATTTTCTCCACGGTTTGATCGTTCCTTCGTGGTATTGAATGTTCGTTCGAGCATTCAGGTGCTCGTTAGTGCATTTATTGCTGAATACATTTGCACCATTTTCTCGGGGCTTACTCGATGGTGGCTCAGATGCCTGTACGTTGAATATTTATTAATAACCCATGGAATTCTGCTGGGAATAACCATAAATTGAATTAACGAAATATTGTACAGAATAGAATATTTTCTAGGAATTCAATTGATGAATCTTGCGACTAGAAATAATTAATTGATGGCTCTATACTAGCAGGCATGCTGTCTAGGAGCACTATAATTATTCGAAAATCGAGGTATGAGCTAGTTAAAGCAGAACGCTCGATTTGAATGTTTATTCTATAAAGTCAGGGAATATTGCGACATCCTGAAGACGTTAGTGCTCTGTACTAGTGAGTAATACATCTAGGAGCCGTCCAATCATTTCGATTCTTTACAGAAGTGATTACTGAAATTGCTCAGTATTTATGAGATATGTAGTGGTCTCAGTTGAGAGACTTCATACATATGTTTTGAGGAGTAATATACTCGATCAGAGGCTTTTGAAGATACTCTAAGAGACAGCATTCTCAGTCAGAGATTCTTGTGGCATGAGCTTTCATGCTTCGATGAGAGACATGATCCTCAATACTCATCTGATTGCTAGATCGGGAGCATGTATAATTATGGTTTTAAGATTTTACCCTTTGTCGAAAATCCACCATCTACAACATTTCTTGGCCATCAAGTATCTAGTTCGGTTCAAGAACCCGACCCGAAAATACGAAATAAGGACCCCAAACGTGACCTAAAGCCTTCACAATTATGCATACCCGTTTGCATACTTTCTAAGTATACGTATCGGTATGCGTACCTCAAATTCCAGCAGAAATTTTCGGAATTAAGTATGCGTATCCGTTTTCATACTTGCTTGTCTTCAGTATTGGATAAAAAGCTTGTTTTGGCCACAACTTCTTCGTCCGAACTCGGAATGACCTCATTATTTTTGCATTCTTTTCCTCTTTCAATTATCTTAAAGATGGTCATGAGAAATCCTTAATTTGAATGAATTGGTCAGTCTTTGGTCCTTCTCTTGATTTTGAGCGTTTTGCTCCTTTTCGTCGCACTTCTTCCACTTCTCTTGGACTTGGGCACTTGGATACTTGGAATAATTCTCTTCATATCTCTTTTCAGAACTTTGTAGCTCTTTTTTGGATGATTCACCAAATAGAGGAAAATAAGAGAAAATAAGAGTAATAATACGAATACATGCAAGAATAATAGCTAAAGCAAGTATGGAATGGACATTAAAATCATATGAACTATGCACTTATGAACCACTCTCCTGGATTACTATATTTACGGACAAATTTAGCTAGGTAATCTTCCACCTTATTACACACTCTAGGGATATAAACACAAGGCCAGCTACTATTAATGTTACAAAGTTGAACGCACTTATCTAACAAAGGAGAAGATTTCCATGAAGGAATTAAACCTTCATTGACAGATAAAATTACATTATTACAGTCAGACTCATAGATTACCCTATTTTAGTTTTGTTGTATTGCCCATTGCATATCTTCCAGTAAATCCCAACTTTCTGCTTGATGAGCATTAGTTACTCTTCTAAGAACTCATTTTCCTACAACATATGAACCTGTAGAATCTCTAGTTAACATTTCAATTCCAACCAAATTAAATGGTTTGTGAAAAGAGGCATCTATATTTATTTTTAGAGTGTCTGGTGGTGGTGGAGACCAATGATGATCATGCCTTACAATATGATTATTATTAGATACATGAGAAGTATGAACCATACCAGCCAAATATTTAAAAGAGGATGTAAAGCAGAGTTAGGATTAACTGTTTCCTGTTGAAAGTGAACTTTACACCTGAATTTCCATATAAACCAAATAGTTGCCATCATTCCCTGTAAAGAAGGGGATTTTGAATTAAAGTTGATAATGGGATTTATTGTCCATGATGTAATCCAATCTTGAAGTGTAGGAAACTGTTGAAGAAAAATAAAATGTTGTGGTAAAAAAGCTCTCCATATTGGAGTAGCAAAAGTGCGGAAGAAGAGCAAAATGATTGACATCTTATATATGATGAGTATTTAGGAGGATACAAAGCTTATCAGATGTATGATGTAAATTAGATTTAACAGGAAGTGCATTCTGTATAGATTTCCACATAAATATCTGCAACTAGAAAGGTATTTTTAACTTCCAAAATTTTAACCAAAAAGTGGTGCTTAAAGTAATAGGTGTTGATAAAGAATTAACATTACATAAGTGATGATAAGTGGAAGCATCTGAGAACTGACCAGTTGAAGTAAGAGGTTATATCAAATTATCTTGAGAATGAAGATTTAAAGGAATAGTTAACATAGAGTGCACCTGTAGAGGGGTAAACAGTCGATGAAGAAGTTGAACGTCTCGTTGATTTATATCTTAATTGAGAAACCCATTGGATGTAATTAGTGTTGAGATCATTCCAAGCATATAATGTTGCAGTCTCACTTGGAAACCAATTATGCTTTCATATGTTAACGCGAGTGGCATTACCAATCTGCCATTTGTTGAATTGCTGCACAATATGAATACCATGTACAATGCTCTGCCAAATCCAACTAGAATTAGCAGTATCAGGAGGAGGATCATATTTGATATCATGTAAAGGAAAGTATTTGGAGTTCAACAATTGTACATAAGGTTCATCTGGATTGTAAATGACATTCCAGGATAATTTGGCTAGCATTGCAGAATTATAATGTTGGAGTTGTTTCAAACCTAATCCTCCTAATCTTTTAGCGAAATTCATCTTAGACCATGATATAAAGTGTCTATTATTATGGTTTGGAGAGCTGTTCCACCAATAGTTTCTCTGGATTTGATCCATTTGATGAATGATAGTATCAGGTAGTTTTAGAACTTGCATATGGTACATGCTCATTGTGTTAGTACACTGCTCGGTCAAACTCGCAAGTGTTGCTATCTCAAGCTTGTTTATCAAGTTTAGTTGCTAAAACTATAAGTCTTGATTTCTAGTTTACTTATAGCTAAGTCTCGGATTAGGATAGTAAGTGTAGTTGAGCATTAGACTTCACGTCGTTCATCGATTGAAGACGAAGAACTACTAAGGGGAGCTTGTGGAACTTCATCAACAAAAGGTATGTGAAGACTTGAACTCATATATCACTCAAAAGTCTATCTACTCTATCTCTTATTTGAGACAAAAGTCACATAGGTATATAGACTTCGATTATGAGCATTTGAAATTTCGAGCTGAGTTTAACTCCCTTACATATTTCTCGAAATATGTGTTGGTAAGCTTTCGCTTTAACCAAGTTCATCTTATCTTCTTGACGAAAGTCAAAAAATGATCATGTGAAGATTGCATGGTAACATCTTACATGATTTGTGTGATACAGTCATTTGATATAGACTCATAATGTTTCATATTGACCATTCGATCACTTGAAAATTGCTTTGAAGCTAATAGTTTGTGTGACACAGATATTTTCGTCTTCTAAGAATGTTTCAACGATTGAAACAGGAGTTTAGAACAATTAACTATGATTAGATATAGCACAGTTTACTTGTATGCTAAATTGTTTCATATTATTCCAAGTCTGGGAACCATAGTATGCATACTCGTAAGCGTACTGGTTGGTTATTGAAAGTACGGGAACTTAGTATGCATACCCGTATGCGTACTAGCGTAAAGTTCATGTCCGTAAATTCAACTGAGTTTGGAGGTATGCGTACCCGTTCGCATACTGGCAAACCCAAACTTAGTTCGGCCACTTAGGTATGTGTACCCGTTTGCATACTTGAGTAGGTTATGTTCTAAATCAGTTTGTTCATGTACTAATGTATTTATATATTAAGAAATACAATCTTTTGCAAACCGTGGCTATAATGTTCATGAATTGATTCGAATAAATCAAAATAGATTTTGCTTCAATTGTGTATTGTATACTTCTATGAGAATATAAACAATTGAACAACTCTAGAACTAGTTTCATTTGAGTAATTTGAACTAGTTATGGTTAAGATGAATAAGGTTGATATGAAAGTGTTCACATGGATAACCTCGGTTGACTATTGTTGAGCCAACAAGGTGCACACGTTTAGGTACGGTTACTCATATCTAAATGAAGTCACTTTTCATTTGTCTGTTCGATCTAACGATTGAAAGATATTAGCTTGAGTCTAATCAATTTTTCATCTAATGGTGAATATTGAATGCTTTGTTACCAAGGTATCATTGATTGCAAACCCTGATTTGAAGACTATATAAGGGAAAACTCTTGCAACTGGGAAACCTAATCCCCACACCTCCTTTGTGATACTAGTTGCGACTAGAGTCAATTCTCCTTTAAGCTTAGATTTTTTCCAAAACCCTGTAGGTTAACGACTTGAAGACTTCATTAGGATTGGGAAGCCAGACCCAACTATTTTCTCTGTAGTTGCGTGTTCTGATCTTGTTGTTTTCAATCTCCGGTAGGCAAGATAAAAACTACTCATAAACATCTTTGTCTCATCGTTTGTGATTCAACAATATCTTGTTTCGCTACCATACGATTAAGATTATTGTGAGGTGATTGATATTACTAGTCTTTTCTTCGGGAATATAAGACCGGTGTATCAATTGGTTCCTGTTCACCTTGATTTATCAAAATACATAACAAAACTCATAGGTATTTCTGTGGGAGATAGATTTATCTATTCAACAGACTTTTATGTGTTAGTCAGATTGGTTTATCAAGTCTTCGACTTTGGTCGTAGCAACTCTTAGTTTTGGGTGAGATCAGCTAATGGAATCAAGTGCGCAGAGTCCTGTTGGGATTCATAGGCGTAAGAAACGCGACTGTACCTTGATCAGTCTGAGATTAGTTAGGGCTCAACTACATTCCAGTCCGAAGTTAACTTGGAGTAGGATAGTGTCTGTAGTGGCTTAATACAATGTGGTGTTCAAATTTGGACTAGGTCCCTGGGTTTTTCTGCATTTGCGGTTTCCTTGTTAACAAAATTTCTTGTATCTGTGTTATTTCTTTTCCACATTATATTTGTTTATATAATTGAAATATCACAGGTTGTGCGTAAGTTCAATCAATTGTGAATCCAACCTTTGGTTGTTGATTGAATTGATTGACACTTGGATATTAGTTTCTGATACCGTCCAAGTTTTATAATCAATCTCACATATTTCTATATGTTTGATTTGTTGATTACATTAAGAAACAAAGATATGACTCTTGGATATATTTCTTGATTGAGCTCGCTTTATTATTTGGTACTCTCATAATTATATTGGAGTTAGTCCAAACAGGTTGCCTAAACGAAATATTGGGTGAGTTTGTTAGACCCCCGCTTTTTCAATTGGTATCAGAGCAGGAAAACATGATAAACCTAATAAGTTTGTGTTTGATTGTTCCCAAAGACTTTCCTTATGGGAAATCTCCTTGGAAAACTTGTTCTGGGCATCTGTGGCACATACCATAAATCTTCAAAGATTGTTCAGAGTTTATTCTTGCCTAAAGTTGTGATCTCTCAAGAGAATCTCACATCATCTAAGACCTTAGAAATCCTAGATGATGAAAAACAATATAAAGGAAAAAGTAAAGATTCCTTTAAAAGGGTTCATTGCAGGAAATGTATGAATAAAAGCTCAAGGATATGGAACCTCACTAGACTTTTTATTAATATTTTTGAGGAATTCTATCAAGATGGATCAATTGACAAAGATCTATATATGGCTTTTGAAAACGTTTTTAAATATCTGGAACGAATTGTCTTGATTAAGGAAAAGGCTCGTGCTGGTAAAAATTCCAATTCTGTCGTTCGTGACACACGATTGAGTTTTAGCACAACTCAGTCAAAAACGATAAAAAGTTTTCTACTTGTGGTGTTGCAAGCTCCAGCCATAGGAAAAAGGAGTCAAAATTTTCAAATAACCCTGAGTATCATCAATACTATGATTATACTTCTGGCACATTTCACAAATATCGACCGGAGAAGATGCATGAGAATTTCTTTGCGCATCTTTCCTTTTGGTGAAAAAATTGGCTTCACCCCATTTGTATATATCTTGGAAATGGGGCAAGTAACGGTCTGATTTGTTTTGTGTCTTTGTATTATGGGTTAGCTTTATTTTTGAAATTTATTTTTTCCTTGAAGAAAAACTATTTTGACAGAAGTTTTCTGTTCACCAGAGGGTAAATAAAGTGATGTAGTTCTACTACTATCCTTTTACTGCACTATGTTGAATTTCTTCACAGTGTGCAAACCGTGGCTGGTGAATGTTTTTGGAAATCCTACCTTCTTTTCGTGGGTCGCGGTTTCTTGAACAGGTCCAAACCCATCAATGGGTCTTTAAGAGTTCTTGTACGCGTACGAGTGCTCCTCATCTTCTTCCTTTTGTCCGAGTTCGTGAGCAAGGGGGAGATCAATAAGGGATAAAACTTATCATCATACTCAAGGAGCATTTCAAGTAAGATTTTCTCTTCCTTATTCTCTCAATTTTGGGTTCATGGGGAAAATTAATCATGATGATAAGGATTCTAAGAAAATGTCAAAATTTCATGATTCTTCTAGCATGATCATACCCAAGGACCAACATTCTATTATAATTAAATTTGTTAATGATTCTAGTAGTAAGAACTTTGAAAGAATTTCTTCTAATGGCTTCATTCTAGAAAAGAAATTGGATTTGGTTAGTGGTCATAAAGAAGATTTGATTTGTTTTGAAAAATATGATCTTGGAAATATCTTTAATGGTTTTGGTGAAGGATTTGTCACCCTTACAAGAATCTTCTATGCCAACTTCCATGATGTTGATCTTAATGACATGGAATTCAAGACCATGATAAATAGAAAGAGAATTCTTGCTGATAGAGATTTGACTTCAAGGGTTACCAATATTCCATTGGATGACTTTCATCTTCCAATACCAAGGAAACAAAGATCATCATATGAAACCTTTTCTCATGGTATTTGTGGAAAGAGTGTTGATTGGATTGAAGGTAAATTTCCTACTAATTATCTTAGTCTTGCTTTGATGTCTTTCAGAAAACTTGGTATTTCTAATCTTTGTCCCTCCACAATTGAAAATTCTCGGTGGAGTCGTGAGTTTGCGAAGTTGGTCTATTTCCTTGAATTGGGTACTACTTGTCTTGATATTTGTGGATTTATCATTCTACAAATGGTCTCGATGACGTCATCCAAAAAGAAGTTAGGCTTTCCTTGCTCATGCACATTTTGTTTCTCCCATTGAAAACTCTCTTGGAACTCATAAACTTGTTCGTCCTTATACTTTCAAACGTATGAAGGGGAATGCTTGCAAACGACATAGATGTGATTCCCTTGAAGGTTCTTTTGATCCTACCACCTTGGGTCTTCTTCAACAAATTCACAAGGGTGTGCGTAAGATCGATGCAAAGGTAAAATGTGTGCAAAAACAAGTACTTGTGATTGCTATAAAGGTTCCCGAAATCAATGAAGAAATGGAAAAAGTTCAAGCATCTTGGATGGATTCCGGTGATGAAGATGATAAATATCTAGGAAACTTCTTATGAGAATTTATTCTTGTGTTTTAAGAAGGATAAATATGGTTTTGAATAACAATTATTGTGAGTACACATAGCTATTGCCAACGATTTTCATCTTGCAATATATTTAGAAGATGATTTTGCAGTATTAATCTTTATTGGTTTCATATATTGCAAAAATTATTATGGGATATGTGTGTTTGCGTCTGTGAACTATGATTGTCCCATATTTGTCCAAAGTTAATCCTATTGTGTCATCATGCAAATAATGATGGAAGATAGGATGAACTTTTGATTACAAAGATTAAGTCTATGATATCATTATGCAAATATTGATAAAAATAGAATGAATCTTTGAGTATTCCTTAGTATTGATCTTTCCTTGATCCACTTTTATATGAAATTATTGTGCGGCTCCGTAAGTTCTCTTATGTTGAGAATTTTCGATTAAATTAATCATGGGTTCTCTGGTGGTTAATTTAATTGAGTTTTCTGGATACAGATTCATGTTTCATGTAATTTTTTAATGTCCAAATAAATCCTTCTTTTCTTGCAAAAGTAAGGTCGCTCTTGTTGTTCTTTCGGGAATGACATTTTATGGGGGAGAGTTCTTATTTGAACTTGTGCTTAATTGCCAAATATTTGTAGGGAGTGCGGCTGTGGAACTTTGTAGGAGTTTTCTTGTATATTTATGAACTCCTTGATGAACGCGTTTAGTTTCGACTATATGATTGCATATAAACAAAGTTGATATGTTTCCTTTTAGTCATGAAGAATCTCTATGATAATTTCATTATGATTCCACTAGTTTTTGTACCTTTGCCAATTTATATTGACAAAAAGGGGTAGAATTAATGTGTAGTTCACACTACAAATACATATGGTTTAGGGATCATTATGTAAGGGGGAGTGGTTTTCATATGAGATGAAGTATTGACTAAGGGGGAGTGGTACATATCACCATAGTATTGTTTTCAAAGTTGTGATACAAATGGACTTTGGTGATGTGTAATAATACTATGACACTGTATAACAATATGTCGTGTTTTTATATATTGTTATAGCTACAGATATTCAACAACTATGATTCTGAGTTGAACACTTTCATAATTACTGGAGTACTTGGAAGTGATGGAGATTGCGAGTAATGTTGAAGAACCAAGGAAATCAAGCATTTGGACGGGATGCTACAAAGTTTATTGATTTTGTAATCCATATGTATTGATAGTTTTGTCACTAAAATTGAAAAAGGGGGAGATTTTTAGAGCACTGGTCGGTCGAACTCGCAAGCGTTTTTATCTCAAGCTTGTTTCTCAAGTTTATTTTCCAAAACTATAAGTCTTGATTTCTAGTCTACTTATAGCTAAGTCTCAGATTAGGATAGTAAGTGTAGTTGAGCATTATACTTCACGACGTTCATCGATTGAAAACGAATAACTACGAAGGGGAGTTTGTGGAACTTCATCAACAACAGTTATGTGAAGACTTGAACTCATCTATCACTCAAAAGTATATCTACTCTACTTCCTTTTTGAGACAAAAGTCGTATAGTTATAGACTTCGATTATACACATTTGATATTTCGAGTTCATTTTATCTCGCTTACATATTTCTCGAAATATGTGTTGGTAAGCTTTCTCTTTAACCAAGTTCATTTTATATTCTTGGCGAAAGTCAAAAGATGATCATGTGAAAATCGCCTGGTAACATCTTACATGATTTGTGTGAGATAGTCATTTGATGTGGACTCGGAATGTTTCGTATTGATCATTTGATCACTTGAAAATTGCTTTGAAGCTAATAGTTTGTGTGAGACAGATATTGTCATCTTCTAAGAATGTTTTAATGATTGAAATGGGAGTTTAGAACAATTAACCATGATTGGATATAGCACATAATACGTACATGTATGTTACACTGTTGCATGTTATTCCAAGTTCGGGAACCATAGTACGCATATATACACGTATGAGTACTGGTTGGTTAATGAAAGTCCGGGAACTTAGTATGCATACCCGTATGCGTCCTGGCGTAAAGTTCATGTCCGGAAATTCAACTGAGTTTGGAGGTATGCGTACCCGTTCGTATACTGGCGAACCCAAACTTAGTCTGGCCATTAAGGTATGCGTACCCGTTTGCATACTTGAGTTGGTAATGTTCTAAAATAGGTTTGTTCATGAACTAATATATTTATATATTAAGGAATGAAATCTTTTGCAAATTGTGGATATAATGTTCATGAATTGATTCGAGTGAATCAAAATCGATTTTTCTTCAATTGTGTCTTGTATACTTCTATGAGAATATAAACAATTGAACAACTCTAGAACTAGTTTCATTTGAGTCATTTGAACTAGTTATGGTTAAGATGAATAAGGTTGATATAAAAGTGTTCATATGGATAACTTCGGTTAACTATTGTTGAGCCAACAAGGTGCACATATTTAGGTACGGTTACTCATATTTAAATGAAGTCACTTTCATTTGTGTGTAACAAGCTAAGTTCGATCTAACGGTTGAAATATATTATCTTGAGTCTAATCAGGTTTTCATCTAATGTTTAATATTGAATTCTTTGTTACCATGGTAGCATTGATTGCAAACCCTGATTTTAAGACTATATAATGGAAAACTCTAGCAACTAGGAAACCTAATCCCCACACCTCCTTTGTGATACTAGTTGCGACTAGAGTCGATTCTCCTTCAACTTTAGGTTTTTTCCAAAACCCTGTAGGTTAACGACTAGAAGACTTCATTGGGATTGTGAATCCAGACCCAACTATTTTATCTGTAGTTGCGTGTTCTGATCTTGTTGTTTTCTGTCGTATTAAGTACTATCTTCCCTAAGATTTGTTCGAGATTTAATATACGATAGGCAAGATAAAAAGTAGTAATAAACATCTTCATCTCATCGTTTTTGATTCCAAAATATCTTTTTTCGCTACCATGCGATTAAGATTATTATGAGGTGATTGATATTACAAGGTTGTTCTTTGGGAATATAAGATCGGTGTATCAATTGGTTCATGTTCACCTTGATTTATCAAAAGAAAGAACAAAACTCATAGGTATTTCTGTGGGAGACAAATTTATCCATTCAATAGACTTTTCTTTGTGAGACATACTGGTTTATCAAGTCTTCAACTTTGGGTCGTACCAACCCTTAGTTTTGGGTGAGATCAGCTAAGGGAACCAAGTACGCAGAGTCCATCTGGGATTCAGAGGCGTAAGGAACACGACTGTACCTTGATCAGTGTGAGATTGGTTAGGGCTCAACTACATTCCAGTCTGAAGTTAACTTGGAGTAAGCTAGTGTCTGTAGCGTCTTAATACAGTGTGGTGTTCAAATCTGGACTCGATTCCGGGGTTTTTCTGCATTTTCGGTTTCCTCGTTAACAAAATTTCTGGTGTCTGTGTTATTTCTTTTCCGCATTATATTTGTTTATATAATTGAAATATCACAGGTTGTACATAATTTCAATCAATTGTGAATCCAACCTTTGGTTGTTGATTAAATTGATTGGCACTTGGATATTGGTTTTTGATACCGTCCAAGTTGTTTCTTAAAATAATCAAGCTCACATATTTCTATCTGTTTGATTTGCTGATTACATTAAGAAACAGAGATATAACTCTTCGATATATTTCTTGATTGAGCTCTCTTTATTAATTGGTGCTCTCAAAATTATTTTGGAGTTAGTCCATACAGATTGCCTAAACGAAATATTGGGTGAGGTTGTTAGACCCACGCTTTTTCACATTGTACTAAGAATAGAATTTAGTTGATTTTTCTTACCAGCTTGATTTATTATTTTACTACTCCAACCTTGAAGTTTCGCAGTCATATGCTCCCGGATAGGCTGACAATTTTTAGCTCTTGAACGATGCATTAGTAAAGGAATACCTAAATATTTTTCCCCAAGACCCATAATTTTCATGTGAAGAATGTTAGTAAATTGGTTTTGAAGAGACATAGAGATATTTTTACTAAATAAAATCGTTGATTTTTTCAAATTCACCACTTGCCCAGATGCTTTGCTAAACTGATCTAGAATATGTTGTAGATTTCTGAGATAAACAGGAGAAGCTTAAAGGAATAATAAGCAATCGTCTGCTAAGAAAAGGTGACTCACGTATGGACTGTTTTTCATAATTATGACTCCTTTAAGATTACCTTGTAGAATCTTAGATTGAACAATTCTTGAGAAAGATTCCATAATGATGAGGATGATAATTGATCACCTTGACGTATTCCGCGTGATGGAGTAAAAGAAGTAGATGGCACGCCATTGATGAGAAGAGATATGCTGGTTGTAGTAATACATTGTTTAACAAGCTGAATCCAGTCCTGATAAAAACCAAGATGCAGAAGGATATAAAAAACAAAGAGTTATTCAAGCTTGTCGAAAGCTTTCGACATATCTATCTTGGGGCCAATATAAGAAACTTCTCCTTTTATCTTTTTCTTCTTAGCATGTATGAGTTCATGTGCAATTATAATATTGTTTTGTATGTGTATGCCAGGTATATAGGAACATTGGGTAGGTGAAATGAGGTTTACAAGTAAAGGTTTCAATCTGTTGGAGATGATTTTCGAAATAATCTTGTAACTAACATTACATAAGCTAATGGGTCTGTATTCATTTGGTGTTTGAGGATGTAATTTTTTAGGTATAAGGACTTTAAAAGTTCTGTTGATATCTCGAAGCATGAACCTATGAGTAAAGAAATGTTGAACCATTGAAGTTACCTCTGTACCGACAGTAGACCAACATTGTTAAGAAAATACAGCATCAAATCCATCTGGTCCTGGTGAAGCCATGGTTTGATCTGGAAAACCACTTCTTTTATTTCCTGCTCAGAAGGTATTTGAAATAGACCATTGTTATGTTCATCTGTTATACATGGCTGAAACAGAGATAACATAGAATTGTCAGTGAGTGATTTAGTAGTGGTGCAAATATTGGAGGAGTATTGGAGAAGAGTATTTCCAATCTCATCTTTAGAATCATGCCAAATTTCAAATGAATCTTGAACTGCATCTATTTGGTTTCTTTTCTTGTTATAATTTTCAGTTGAATGAAAGAATTAGTGTTTCTGTGTGCATCATGTATATGAGTACCATCTTTTTGCATGTAAAAATCTTTTTGTATTGCTAACCAGTTCTCCAAAGATTTAGTGAGGTTAATAATAATATGATGAGAAGAAGGTAAATTTAAGATGGTAAAATGTTAAAGGTCTTGATGTATAGAATGAATTTTAACTTCAATGTTGTCGGAAGTTTTTTTTTTCCAAAGTTGTAGCATGTGTTTGGTATGATGCAATTTAGAAATGAACTGATATAAATGAGAGCCTAAAAAAGTTTGATTCCAACTGCTGTCGATAGTATCAGAACAAGAAGCTTGAGCAAACCAGCATCTATAGAGACGAAAAGGAACCATCGTAGGACCAAAATCTCGACAAGTCGATAAAAAAATCGGAGAATGATCTGAAGCAACATGGGGGATATGCTGAAGAAAAGCAGTAGAATAACTATTCATTCATAGAATATTTGCTAAAGCTCTATCAAGTCTAGCAGCAGTATGAACATTGTCACTTCTGTTGTTAGACAAAGTTGTAGTGGATCTCGAAAAACCTATCAATTAAACCCAATTACTGAATAATAAGCCTAATTAATCTAGAATGTTGGTGACGAGAATTGTGTGAACTTTGAATTTCTGAATCATTCAGAGTAATGTTGAGATCACCAATTAAAACCCATGGTAAATCTACATGAGGCTTCATGTCTAGAAGGTACTTCCATTGTTCTCGATTTTCATCCGGATCATGAGATCCATACATACAACTTATTAGGATATCAGGATGATGCGAATGAGTTGAAAAATGGCATCAATGTCATTTCTAGTTGTATGCATTATTTCAAGGTCAATATCTAATTTATATGCAATAGCTATACCACCAGACAAACCAATTGAAGATGCATGCCAGAAGTTGGGATATTTGAATTGTTGCAAGTAAAAGTTCATTTTAGAATCCTAGGTTTTAGTTTCAGACAAAAAGAAGATATCAGGATTGTATTTGTTGATGCAAAAGTGTAGGTAATCTCGGGTAGAGGGGCTTCCAAAACCCTGACAATTCCATGAGAGGAATTTCATGATACGAAGGGATTCAAAATAGATTAAAACAAGAACTGTGATAGAAAGAGTTAAAATCAAAGTGAAAATGAAAGCAAGACTAAAAGAGATGTACCATACCTATTGATCAACATCATTGCAATCATGATTAAATCAAGACCTTTCATCAATGTCTAAATCAGAAGGCTGAAAATTAACATTAGTTTGTAATTCCCAATAACGATGTGCCCCAGGATGACGACTTGTTGAAGCTTGAGCAGTTATAATAGCATGATGGCTAGTTGAAGCATGATTACTAGTAGTAGCTTGTTATGAATCATCCTCACAGAGAACAACATTAGTCATATTTATACTTTTTTTTTTCGCGATGAGTGATAGTACGACCTTCAACTGCAGAATTAGAAGTTGTTGGAACTAAAGCATTTGGAGAATGAGGCATTGCTCTGTCAGCTGGTGCAATTGAAGAATCAGATTACGAATCTGTGGCAGTGAAGTATGAGATATACATTCCATCTAAATTAATGACCCAGTTGAGAGCTAGTAGGTTCTTGTAAGAAAGATCTCCTATGATGTCCATGTTGCATGTACAGATTAGCCAATTATTAAGGGTTTCTTTCAGGAAAAATAACAGGTTCCAATGTAGGACCAAAATTTCTAATAGTTCCTTCCATATTAAGCCTTTTGGACTCGCGATCTCCACAAATTTTAGTATCATGAGATGGGACTTTACAATCATCACAAATCTTATAAGGTTGTTTTTCAAAGAAGAATCCAACCCATCTTGCAACTTCTGCAGCATTAGCATCATGAATACCTTTTATCATTGGTGTAGTAAATCTCAGCATAATTAGAGATCTAAATTTGTTGGAATTAATGGTATGTATATCATCAGGTTCAACCACAATTGTTTCTCCAACAATATCACCAAGAAGACGAAGGATTTATGGGTATGTAAATTCAGGAAGAAGGTATTTAAACTCTATCCAGAAAGGTGATGTATCAAAGTTAAATTTATGGTATGGGTAGGAGGGATGCCAGTATCTAAGCACTACAAGGTAACCATCAAAATTCCAAGCTCCCCCAAACAAGATAGCATTTTTATCTTCTATTGTACAAAATCTAATAGCAAATATATTTGGTTCAAGAGATCTCACCATAAGCTTCCACTGATTATCCCTTTTGAGATGAGGCCATATAAATTTAGCAGCCTTTTCAACATTTTCCCGCAACATGATGCCTGGAGCATATAGTTTACCAGCTAAACATATTTTTCAATCTTTAATACCTTGACAGAGAGCTATAGTAGAGTGAGTTACAACTCTTGGCTTTTCAGGATGATATGTTAAATTGATACCTTCCATATGCTGAGAAATGTTGTTAATATGATCAGACATTGTGATAAGATAAAAATAAAGACAGAGATAATAGAGAAATGAGAGGTAACTGAATAGTTGAGGCTGAGAAGGTATTTAAAGAAAAGTTAGAGAAAGTGTGTGTAAGTATGATGTTGAAAGGTCGATGATAAGTGTTAAAAGGTATTGAAAAAAAGAAGGTGAGTAATATAAAAGATGAACATGAGTTGTTGCAATTAAAGGTGTTGTGTTATACCTAAAATGAAAGTTTTCTGGACCATTCATGAAGAACCATGTAGCAATTGAGGATAAAAGTTGATGAGTATGATAATAAAGGTGCATCACTACATATAAGATAAGCCAACAAACCCATAACCAATGAAATTTGAGCCAACTGAAGATGATGGACATTGATGCAACTACTGATGCTGATAGCCAGGCTTTAAATTTGCATAACTCTGAAGAAGACAGCAAAGAAAACATGAAACAAATTATAAAAAAGATACATGGAATCAGAATCAAACACCAGAGAGATAACAAGAAAACCCAAAAAATGTAAGATTCTATTTCATTAAAATAAGGGAAAGTTCAGAAATAAACAAAATAACAGTAAAGGGATACGGATGAAGAAATTAGGTTTATAATTGATGAAAACAGGTGAAAATTGAAGTGAAAAACAACAACAAGATCAATAATAAGAGACAGGGGTAATGAAATTATCAATCATTGATGCAAAGGATGAAGAAGAAATTGATAAGGGTTATGGTTGACTTTTGACTTTCTCAGGATAAGGTCAAGAGTCCTCCCAAGTTTACTGTTGTACCCCTTCGCAGGATAAGGTCAAGAGTCGGTGTACTATCAATAAAGAGAGTTTCATTTTCACACTTCATTAATTTGGTTCTCTTTTTACAACCATTGATTAAAAAACAACGGTCCAAGATTAAAACCTCTTATTTGTACTTAAATACCTCTTCACCTGTTCAGTCAGTATACTGATTAATAAAGAGAGTTTTCATTTTCACACTTCATTAATTTGGTTCTCCTTTTATTAATCAAACCTCTGCCACTACTCTCACTTGGATTTTTGTTTTGACCTCCCGTGTTGATCATCAAATTTGGCGTTGGCTGAAGAGGTATACTCTTTACTCTTTTATTTTGGTTTCACTTCTAGGTTTTTCTCAATATTTTTGATGGTTGATTTGGATCAAGTAGAAGAGAGAAAAATGGGTTGTTATAAATGGAATCATGATTTTGTATGGGATCCTGGTGGTGGTGGAAGGAATCCTCTCACACATACAGTGAAAGGTATTATTATTGTAGGCTTCTTTTAAGTATAGCTCACACACTTATTAACCATAACCCAAAAAATTTAAGTTAAAATGATAATCCAAAAATTAAATTTAAAACTCAAACAAGTTTTAATTTCACTAACAATTAAACTAAAATCTCCCTCTTACTCAAAATTAAAATAAACCCTAACTTTTTTTCTTAATCATACTTCAAATTAATTATAATTGTTCTTTTAATATTATCACAAATTGAACTATTATATACAACCCTAATTCTTATTTTCTTCCAAAATAAAACAAACTCTAATTCTAGTTTTTTATTAATCATGATTAAATTAAAATTGATTGGGTTATATATTCTAATTGTTCTTTTAAAAAAATTTCTACAACAACATCAATACTAAGGTTTTGTTCTTGTTCTTTTCCTGTGATTATTCTCCTAGAACTCCATAAACATAAACATAATCTATAAAACAAAATCTTTAAGATGATGTGTTTTTATTCTCAATCATGATTACACTTAAATTGATTGAGGGTATCGATTCTTCTTCAAAAACATTAACTATGTAAAAAATCTTACATAAATTTAGTTAGATAATTAGCTTCTTTTTGTTGTTGTTGTTGATGTTTATTTAGAGATATAATGATTATCTTATTATTTTGGGCTATATATATAATTTTATGAGCTATGTAGAATGATTATAAAGGTTTGTTTGGTTAGCTTAATCACTTATTGAATGGGTCATGATTAATAAATGTGTGGGCTACATTTAAGAGAAGCTTTATTGTATCTCCTCTCGATAACGAACTAAGTAAGTATTAATCTATGAATTTTCTTTCATATGCTTGATATTTTTGTTATTTTTAGATCGATTTTGATTAAAACTTATGTTCTGAATAGATCGACTTATGAGTATTAATTGAATTGTTAAATTAGTCGGTTTATTTCGAAATAAGCTAGAGGTTCAGGGTTGATGCATATCCCGTAAGTTCCAAGTTTCTTCATTTTTTGCTATTCATATACTACTTTCCAAGTTAGATGAATTTATGTTATGGTCATTATAGCGCAGGCTCTGTCTTATGGTGCATTGGTGTTCATAAAATTCATGATGGAATGTTTGTATTAGGAGGTTGGTGCACTTTTTTATTTAAAAGTTGATGTGTATCTGGTTCATTTGCCTTTGTATCCTTGAGCTAAGAGAATTTTGTTGTTTCGTCTTCCTGCAGACCTTGTCCTGAAAGACAGGATTGTCATTTACAATCTTGGTCATCAACGTGTAAGATGGATTGACTATGATTGTAAGTTACTCTTTCTCCATCTATGATTTTGTCATCCTCCTATACGTACCCTTTTTCATGTCTGATACATTTTTTTCTTTTTTCTAGGCTCATTTGTGAATTTCTCTTCGGTCCCAACTAGTAACAGTTCACCTGGATGAGCTTTTCCTATCCGATAAAACTCAGAATTTTTACCCATGATACTCTCATCTTCAGGACCCTAGGGTAGGGGCTTACCCAGACCTTCTAGGTTAGGGGTAAATCAGAAAATATAACAAATATACAGTAAAAACTATGTATAAGAATATTTTAGGGACCACAAAAGAATATTCTTATATGGAGGCTATTCTTATATGGAGGTCTAACTTGAATAGACCAAAAGATATTTTTTCATATGTGTATTTGGGCATATTCATGCATATGCATAGGAAACACAAAAGTGCAGCTAAGTATAACAATACTTAGATAAATTTATATACTATTCAAGTTAGATGAATAGTATATACAAGATTTGTAATAGAACAATTCACATACATCACAATTATCACATTGAAAATTGACAAATGAAACCAAATTAGTATGAAGATATTCGTATTAAATTGTGCACAAAAAATCAAAAAATCCATTTTGAAGTAAAACGAACTTTTAATATGGCTACAAGAATCTCTTCATATTAAACTTTGATGTATGACAAGTATTATATATTTATATTAGTGGTAATTTGTGTTTCCTCCCCTGACAAAGATTATAATTTGAGTTACCTCCCCTACAGAGATTAAATTAGTAAAACCTCCTTTTGTTACATATTCCGTCCAAGGCTAGTTAGCTGAGTCAGCAGTTTTGTACAGGTGGACTAAAATATACACGTGGACTTTGAGTTTCTGAAAATACCCTTCTATTTCATGTTTCTATCAAAACCGTGACTGGAACTAGTGGTTTCAACGGCCACCATAGATGAACCCTAAAATTAAAATTGGCAGATCTTACCTTGATAAGTTGGACACCATAGTAACCCAAAAACATTTGTTGAGTAGTAGTGGTTTCAACGGCCACCATAGATGAACCCTAAAATTCAAATTGGCAGATCTTACCTTGATAAATTGGACACCATAGTAACCCAAAAACATTTGTCGAGTAGTAGGGTAAACATCTAAACTTGGTATTATTTCAGTTCATAACTATGTAAAATCCTTTGGAATCACTACAACTCGCAGCAAAGCATTTCATTCAACAGGTACACTACACATTCATTACTAGATGATTCAGGTATCAAGCTGATACAGTTGAATTAGTTGAACAAGTTTTAAAGAAACTAACCAATTCAGGAGCATTAGCATTATCATTCTTCCGGTGGGATGAATACAACAAGGGTTTGAGCATACAACTGGAGTAAAATCAAACAGTTTCAGTTAATATGTGACATTGTTTATAGTATGAAGATCTGAGGTATTTAAACGAAATAGACGTTCGGCTTGATTGAGCGGCGGTACGCTAGAGCTAGGAGATCGAGTGACGCGATCGATACGTTTGAGAAGATGGAGAGCTACGGGTTGAGACATGAGTTGTGTGATTTGAATTGTTTGTTGATTGTGTTGTGTAAGTCGAAGAATGTGAAGTGTTTGATGAAATGGTGAAGAGAAGGAAGAGGTTTGTACCGGACTTGAAGGAAGTTTGTAAGGAGATGAGAGATGATGGTGGGTTCGAGATGGATGTTGTCACCTTCGGGATTTTGATCGGTGCTTACTGTAAATGTAAGAAACCATTTCTAATTTAATAACAAGCTTTGAATGCTCTGATTTCTCTATCTGAATTTCAACAACCGTATCAACCGTATTCACGGCCACTGCTGATGGTTTGGGAAAGAAAGTGATTGTATTTTTATTTTTTTTAAGAAATAAAGAAGAAGACGGAGATTGAGAAGATGAGGCTATTTTCGATAATCAAGCACCACTTGTATATTTTAGTCCACCTGTATAAAACTGCCGGCTCAGTTAGTGTTGGACGAAATATCAAAATTTTTATAGGGGAGGAACTCAAATTATAATTTTTGTTTGGGAAGGCAACGCAAATTACCCTTTATATTATGATATCAATTACTCTTACATGGAAGTAGGTTCATTAAGACGGAACCAGAAAAAATTGTGATTTATTCCAATAAGGAGTTTATTCTTAAATATAATTGGCCCAAGTCCGGACCATAAATTTTTATTCCTATATGAAGTTATTCATGTATGTAGTATTCCTTCGGAGAGGTTTTACTGTATAGGGATGTTTTTCTATTTTATAAATTATATAAGTGTTTAATTATGTTTTATTCTCTAACTTAGTTGTTTCTCTTGCAATAATTTGCAAGTAGTAACCAACACAACATCGTTCCAACTTGAAGATGTAAGATTGATTTCTCTTTAAAAAGAAATGAAATCCGTTTTATATAATTGTTAATGTTTTTATTTTCTAGCCTTTTTTTCATTTTTTTATAAACTATGTAAGTAGAATAAATAAATAGAGCGACTAAAGTTAGAGCATAGCTCGGTTGAACTCACCAAGCGTTTGGTTGTCATATTTTAGTGTGTCAAAACTAATCTAAGGTCGCTTGATTATATACTAGCTAGAGCCAACTTCGTTTAGGTTAGACTAAAAAATATAGGAATGTTGAGACATACAAGTATTACTTCGTTGATTTTGTTGTGTCTTTATAAAGGAGGAAGAGACCTCTTATATAGGCTTTCTTCCACAAGGGAGATAACTATACCATCAAATCACCAATTACACCTAGAATAAGGGAGTTACAAGTGTTACAAAATTAACACCCATGAAATGGGTATTAAGTGCCTAATTACTATGAATTATTGGAATGGTGGTCCATATCCATATAATTATTTAATAACACTCCCCCTAGATGTTCACCATGTAAAAACGTTACATTGTTAATACCTTTCTCGGGAAACCCATTGGGAAAAACCATAGCGAAGGAAAAAGAGTGCAATATGTAGTGAATGTTGATAGAACTACCTCATTAAAATATTGCTAGGAAAACCATGTGGGGAAAACCATAACGAAGGAAAAAGAGTGTATTTTAGAAAATTTCCCCCTCTTTACAGCTTCTATAACACTGTTAACTTGATAAGTATTTGAGTTGCCTCATTCCAATCTTGCGAACCAACTTCTTGAATGTGGAGGTCGGTAATGTTTTAGTGAATAAATCAACAAGATTCTCACTTGATCATACCTACTTTACTTCAAGTTCTCTGTTCTTTACAATTTCATGTGTGAAGAAAAATTTAGGAGAAATATGCTTTGTTCTATCACCCTTTATGCAACCATCGTTGAGATGTGTAATACAAGCGGCATTGTTTTCATATAATACTGTTAGAATGTTTTTAGTGGAAGGAATCTCACATGATTCCTGGATATGATGAATCATACTTCGCAACCAAACACAATCACGACTTGCTTCATGGTATGCCAAAAGTTCAGAATGATTTTAAGAGGTTATTGACCACCAAGATATTGATGTGTCACCATATATAAACAAATAACCTGTTTGTGAACCATTTTTGAGGGTTTCAGAGCGATAACCTGCATCTGTATATCCTACTAATTTTGAATTATATTATTTTGAATAAATAAACCCAAATCAATTGTTCCATTAAGGTAGCGTAAGAGATGCTTAACACTATTCCAATGGAGTTTAATTGGTGCAGAACTATAGCTAGTAAGTTGACAGAAAATACAATATTATTTCTTGTACAATTTGTAAGATACATCAGTGCCCCAATTGCACTTAGATATGGCACTTCTGGACCAAGAAGTTCTTCACCATCTTCTTTGGAACGAAATGGATCTTTGTTTTCATTAGGTGATCTAACGACCATCGGAGAGCTTAATGGATGTGGTTTGTCCATATGAAATCTCTCCAAAACTTTCTTTGTATATGTAGTTTGATGAACAAAGATACCATTTGACAAATGTTCAATTTGTAGACCAAAAAAAAAAAACATCCTTCATTTCGAATTCCTTTTTTAAAATAATTAGCAGTTTTTTTTGAGCTCTTCAGGAGTACCAACTATATTTAAATCATCAACATAAATTGTAATGATAGCAAAACCAGAATTTGATATTTTGATAAAAACACATGGACATATAACAGTATTAATATAACCTTCTTTGCCAATTGGCAAGGCATGGAAACCTTGATTACCCTTGGAAATACTTCTCTAGGTCTGGGTATGGGCCATCCAACTCGTATATGCATGTATATGAGGTGAGTTACGGGTAGCATTCTGTCATTGGGTACTCGGCTATGAGATTACAATGCAACCTAAATGTGGTCAGGCTCAGAGTACCTTACTATCCAGTAATCGTCGAGTGGCACCAACCTTACCAGTTGGTTTTTTATTTTTATTACCAAAATAAAATAAAAATATAACCTTCTTTCAATAAGTATTCACTAAAACGGTTATACCATATTCTCCCCGATTGCTTTAGTCCATACAGAGATCTTTGCATCTTTATCAAGTACATGCCTCTTTCTGCTAATTTGTTTTCTATAGACATTTTAAACCCTTCAGGAATTTTTATGTATATGTCACTATCTAGTGATCCATTCATATATGTTGTGATTACATCCATAAGGTGCATGCCCAAATTTTCAAAAACTGCTAAACTTATCAGAAATCGAAATGTAATTGCATCAATTATCGGAGGATACGTTTCTTGGTAATCAATACCAGATCTCTGCGAGAAACCTTGTGCAACAAGTCGAGTTTTGTATCTTACAATCTCATTCTTTTCATTGCGTTTTCGTACAAATACTCATTTGTCTCCGATGGGATTTACATTGTTTGGCGTCTGTACTACGGGACCAAAAACTTCACGTATTGCTAATGACTCGAGTTCTGCTTGGATTACATCCTTCCACTTTGGCCAATCATTTATACGTCTACATTTTTCAACGGTTAGTGGTTCAGGATCATTAGTATTTTCAAATACATCCAAGGAAATTGCATAAGCAAATTTATGATCAGGAATGATGTTGTTCCGATCCAATAGTCCTTCCGTACCTACATGATTTATAGAGATCTATTTATTTTCAGGTACTTCTTCCTCTTTATGTGCAAAAATTTCAGATTCATCAATCATTGATTTTGTGGATGTGGTGTTTTCCGGAATCCCAACATCCTTTATTTTCTTCCGCGAAACTGAATCTTTTGCACCAAGAGGTCTTCCCGTCTTCAAGTGTGGTTTAGACACGTCATTTGTCCTACAGAGACGATTACTCTCGCTGGAGTATTTGCAGTAGGTATATATGATTTTCTTACTCTACTCATGTCCGTGAATGCATCAGGCATTCTATTATATTTTTCAAATGTATGATCCTTTGGACCTCAAGTTCACATTGACTAGTGCGAGGATCAAGGTGCACTAAAGAGGGAGTATTCCATGAAATTTCACGACATTCCTCAAGCTTTAGCTTTTCTCCCCTTAACGACGGGAAATTTGACTCATTAAAATGACAGTGTGCAAAACGTGCCTTAAAAAAATCTCATGTTAATGGTTCCAGGAACCTGATTATTGATGGAGAGTCAAAACCAACGTAAAATCCAAGTCGGAGTTGTGGGCCCATCTTAGTCCTTTATGGAGGGGCTATTGGGACGTATACAACGCAACCAAAAAATTCTTAAATGTGAAATATTTGGTTGTTGTCCAAATACAAGTTGTACATGTGAGTATCTAGGATAATTGGTAGGTCGGATACGCACCAGCGCTGCCTCACGTAAAATTGAATGACCCCGAGCAGAAATTGGTAATTTAGACCGAAAATTAATGGTTGAGCGATTAATTGTAATCGTTTAATAAAAGATTCTGCTAAACCATTTTGGGTATGAGTGTGAGCAACAGGATGCTCAACGTCAATTCTAATTTTCATGCAATAATCATTAAATGCTTTAGATGTAAATTCGCTAGCATTATCAAGACGAATAGTCTTAACAAGGTGATCTGGAAATTGTTCCCTTAGTCGTATGATTTTGAGCAAGTAGCCTTGCAAAAGCTACTGTACGACTTGAAAGTAGGAAAACATGACACCATTGGGTAGATGCATCAATTAGGAGCGTAAAATATCTAAATGGTCCACAAGGAGGATGGATAGGTCGACATATGTCTCCTTGAATTCTTTGTAATAAATTAGATGCCTCAATACCAACCTTTGTTGGAGATGGTCTAATTATTAATTTTCCTTGAGAGCATGCATCGCAAGGAAAATCATGAGGTGTAATAATTTTGTGATTTCTTAAAGAATGTCCATGTGAGTTTTCAATAACCCTGCACATCATCATAGATCCTGGATGACCAACATGGTCATTCGAAAGTCTAAAAATCTTTGGATCAGATATTGAAAGGTGTTTTTCTATTATGCTAGTGTGGTATAATCCAGATGAAAAAGCCGGAAGCTTTTCTAACACGCATTTCTTGCCTCAGACGATAGAAGTTATACAAAGATATTCAATATTATATTCTCTAATATTCTTAATATGATATCCATTTTGACGAATGTCTTTAAAAGAAAACAAATTTCTAGTGAATTTGCTAGAATATAAGGCATCTTGGATATTTAATTTTGTACCATTAGGTAATAATATAACAACTCTTCCGGAACCGTCAATTACTTTTGATACTCCCGAAATGGTACTAACATTAGCGTTGGCTAGCTTTAGACTTTAGAAAAATCTCTTATCTCGGAGAATTGTATGTGTCGTTGCACTATCTGCAAGACACATAATCTTATCACTTGCATTCAAAGTGCTCAAGCCTTTAGCAATATCCATATCTTCAAAAATAAAATAATAACTAAACTAAAAATAAATTAATAAGAAAAATTTAGGAACGCCTCAAAATTAAACATGAATTCATTAGGAAGAAAAGATACATGAAACCAAAGTTCAACCAAACAACGATTGCAAAACAAAATATACCATTGCAGAAAAACAAATACTAACCGACAATAGTGAAATTGTCTTCAGGGAAATGGGAAATCCTACGGGAAATAAAACGATTTTCCAATCCATATGTTTAAGATTCATTGTCGTACTCCTGGAGAAGGAAATCTGAAATGTCTAAGTGAATAGTCTCCACATTCTCAAAATTAGCAAAATTCATTTCGACATTATTTCTTTTTGCCTTAAGAGATGCCTGGTATAGATCAACCAGATGCTTGGCAGTATGAAAGACGTGACACCAATGTCATTACATGCCACAACGAAAACAACTAGTCTCTTTATTTTCCTTGGGCTTGTTTTGTGAACCATTTCCCTTCCCCTTATCTTGAGAAAGGTTGTTTTTGTTCTCCTTTTTGGCATTATTATGACCACCATTTTTCTTGTTAATGTGGCACTTATGTCCATGCCAATGACCCTTCCCACGTTCATGAGATGAACTGACATTCACTTCAGGTGTTTCTACAGTTTCAGTGGGATGGGACTGATGATATTTCATCAATAATTCAATGTTTTGCTCCGCCACAAGAAGACATGAAATTAATTGTGAGTATTTTTCAAATATCCGCTCAAGGAATTGTTGTTGCAAGAGAACATTTAAAGCATGAAAATTTGAATAGGTCTTTTCTAAAATATCATATTCACTTACAACTTCTCTGCATTATCTTAAACGGGAAACAATGCGGAAAAATTTAGAGTTATACTCACTTACCATCTTAAAATATTCAAACGCAAGTTCATCCACTCATGTCGAGTTCGGTGGAGTATGATGGTTTTCTGGTGGTCATAGCGATCTTTCAAGTCAAACCACAAAGAGTATGGATCTTCCACTGTCAAATATTGGGATTTCAGTGCCTCGTCAGGATGACGACGAAGGAACATCATGGCTTTTAAACAATCCTCCAAGGATTCCTCGTTTCCTTCAATGATAGTGTTTCCCAAATTCATCATATTAAGATGAATCTTAGCATCAAGAATCCATGACAAGTAGTTCTCCCCCAACAAATTAAGAGCAACAAACTCCAATTTTGAGAGATTTGACATAGTCTGAGAGCACGAAAAATATTAGCATTTTCATTCACATACCACAAATAAAATATGTATATAAACAACAAAGCAAAATAAATAAAGAAAAAAACAAAATTGTGTGATTTATATTTTCATAAATATTGCTCAAAATAATTAAACAAATAAATCAAAATATTTGCATAGGTTGAGAAAACGTTTTTACTATTTTTTTATTTTTATTTTATTTTTTTCTGTAAAAAAAATATGAGTAACAAATTAGTAATATAATTATTACCGCTAAGGATAGCAAGGTGCTGATAACGGAGAATAAATAAATAGAGAGACTAATATCAAAACAAAATAGAGTAGTAGAAGAAGAGAAACTTTGTTGATTTTGTTGTGTCTTTGTAAAGGAGGAAGAGACATTTTACATAGGCTTTCTTCCATAAGGGAAATAACTATACCATTAAATCACCAACTGGACCCGGAATAAGGGGGAGTTACAAAATTAACACCAATGAAGTGGGTACTAAGTGGTTAATTACAATGAATTAGTGGAGTGGTGGTTCATCTCCATATAATTATTCCATAACAATAAGTGTTAATGTTTGATTTTCTAACCTATATATTTTCCACCTTTTTTCTAAAAAAGATAAAATTCGTGGATTTACCCGCATACAGTCACCCACCATCCGAACCACGGGTGATAGACTTGATGTGGATCCAAATCTAGCACCCGCCACTTTTATGGGTGGCGTTAAATCCGCGGGTTCCACCCGTTGCTTGCCCCTACCCTAGGATATGCAGACTAGGGGTGAGCATGGTCGGTATGGACCGGTTTTCACCTCATTTGCATCCAATCCATTACATTACGTATTTCAAATTTAGCATCCGCGTCCAGTCCATCATCCAATGGATGCACGGATGGACGTATTGGATGCGGATGGACGTATTGGATGCGGATAAACCAATGGATTTATTTTAGTTGAAATTTATAATAAAGAATATAAAGCCAACACAAATGACTCCTTATAAAACCTAGATATCCTATGTATGTATACAAATATATAAATGACATGGAAAACACCCCAAGCAAACACCTTAAGAATTCCAAAATGATTCATAGTATTTTCTAGAATTATATAAATGTTCTTAATTTAACGGATCCCGATGTCCAATGGATTTCTAAAGTTGCATCCGGGCCGAATCCGTAATACGTTGGATTTCAAAAATTCCATCCGCATCAACCCATTAACGAACGGTACGAACATCCATCCGCTAAAGCACGGATGATCCCAATTAAATCCCCCAATTATGGTCCAAATGCTCACCCCTAAATTGTGGACGTACTCTAATTCAGATGCATGCTCTAAAATATTAATAGGCCCAAGTTTTATTACAAGCCATGATCTTGGATTTAGTTTTAGTTGTGTGATTGACTGATTGTCCACTAACTAGCCTAGGTAACGAAGAGCCTAAATTTGCATCAGAACCACAAGGGTTATTGTTACGTAAATTACATTCGAAAAAACTAAATTTCTTACGTAATTGTGCACAAGGGTTATTGTTATGTTGTGTTAAGAACTATATTGTAAAAGGTGATGGGCGAGGCGAGGCGCAGCGCCTAGGGCGTGTCCGACAAGCGTCCGAAATTTAGAAAACAACAGAAGTAAGCTTTATTTCGACGCCTTAAGCGCTTTTCTTTTTAGGCACCCTTGGACGCCTCGCGCACCTAGAGGCTCTAGGCGAGCGCCCGGGGGGCCTTTTACAACATAGGTTAAGAATCAGAACCACAAGCTGAAGTCAAAATTCGTCTGCATCAATTGTAAACAAGAACATCGTAGTACTACTTCTAGCGGTCATAATCTCTGGCTAGTTAGCTATCATCAATCGAAGTCTTGAATTCATAATTAGTACCAACTTTTTTTAGGCTTTTGCAGATAAAGGAGTTTGAGCCTGCACTAGAATAGTAAAGAGCACTAGCTAGTAAGCTTGAAGAAATGAACTAGATTGCATTACAGTGGGGACTAGGCCTCTTTATACGTGATGCATAAGGTGGTAATTCCCTATTTGGGAGACAAAATCTTCCCCACTGCTCCATTTTTTCATGTACATAGCTAATCAAAGCATTCGAGCATTCATGTTTAACAGTGTGTCCACTCACTCTTTTCATTGTTACCAACACGAATTATTGATAATTCATCATTGTTCACTTACTATGGTGGAAACTTCATAATCTAATTTTCTATATATTTCTTCTTCCTTTTTTTATTTGTGAAGTAGCTTCATTATTTTCTCTATATATACAAGTAGGGTTTCTTCGATCTTTCCAAATTCAAACTAACTTGGTGCTACATTTTTACCTAGCTATATCTAGGTTTTGGTGCACGTACAAAGAAACATGATGAAGAATAATGGCAAGATTTTAATAGTACTGTGTTTTGTTTCTGTGGTGCTAATCGTGATGTTATCGTCCAACAGTACTTATAAAGGTGCCAATATTAGTAATATTAGAAAACTGAAGATGGTGGAATACAATGATCAGCATGAGATCCAAGGAAATAACGATGTAACAGATATGAACAACCACCATTCAATTCCAAGGAAAGCATATGACGGTGATAACATGGGGCCTCAGGGAAAATAACCGGTCATGAGGTTCATCTTTCTAGCAAGATGATCATGGAAGTCCTTAATATGTACAAAAGCGTCCATTTGGCAGTTTTTGGTTTTCTTCTTTCTGGATGTAGAGATTCCGAAATTCGAAATAAAATTATCAGTTAAAGATTACTCCATATGGTGTAGCGTTGTGACTCGGGGACTATTCACAACCAGACTAGGTCTTGAGATACTTTTACGGACGCAGTTTTGTTAACAAATTTTGTGTACTGTATCATGATTTACCTTCAGCATATATAGTTTATCTTTGTAATTAAAACAACTAGTTTGTCACCCGTGCTGCTACGCACGGGTTTATTTGTCAATTATGAAATATTAGATCCATCTTTCAAAATCAACTTTATAAAAAACTAATATTATTATTAAAAACTAATAAATCACAAGTTAATGACCCTAAAATCTAATAAAACATGTAATTAATAAACTAACAGGAAATTAATATGTCGGGAGAAAATTAACCCGACATTTTTAGGGGCGACTAATGAAACAAAATAGGATCGTCCAAACCTAAAATGAAGCCACTCCTTATCTCCTACTTTTCATGATGGCGAATCTACCCTTACCACTCAGTAGGTGATTGTACAATCGGGAGAAATAGATAATGGAGGAAAATTATTTGGGTTCTTGAGTTTTAAGGTTTTAGAAGAAGAAGAAAAAAAAACAAAAAAAACAGGATAAAACCATTTTTTCTTAAATCAACGACAAACATAGATGAGTATGAAGAAGAAGGTGAGAAATATCATGAAGAATATCATGTTAAAGGTTCAATATGATTAGAAGGACGATTGAATTCATTCAACGCCATTAACGTTCCAAAATCGGTAGATAATATAATACCTTATCTACCGATTATACTCTTTTGTTCCAATAGACAAACACAATTAGTAGTTTCGTGATGTTCATTATCTACTAATTGTGATAGTCGTCCCAAATCTAATTTTCTCAAACTAATGGAATTTTGAATTCCTCTATTTTCATAATCGGTAGATAAGTGATGTTCATTATATACCGATTGTGATAGTCGCCCCAAATCTAATTTTCTCAAACCTGATGAAATTTTGAATTTCTCTATTTTCGCAATTGGTAGATAAGTGATGTTCATTATCTACCGCTTGCGATAGTCGCCCCAAATCTAATTTTCTCAAAACTAATGCAATTTTGAATTTCTCTATTTTTCACAATCGGTAGATAAGTGATTTTCATTATTTAAATGATGTGCACTATCTACCGATTATGATAGTCACTCCAAATCTAATTTTCTCGAAACTAATGGAATTTTGAATTTATCTATATTCACAATCGGTAGATAAGTGATGATCTTTATCTGCCGATTGTACAATCGGTAGATAAGTGATGTTCATCTACTGATTGTGCTTAATTTTTAGTACAGAGAAATTGAATTTTTTGAATCAAAAATAATCGGTCGATAACAATATATTTTTTCTTACCTATATGGTTGATGTTCTTAAGTGGATAAAATCAACTTTATGCCTACCGATTATGTTTCTGCAACTGTAAATCCTATAAAAAATTTCGATCAATTTTTTGATTTCAAGCAATCAAATCCTAATTTTAGATCAGAACTACTATCATTTATCCATTTTCTTTGTTTAACTTTATTTTTATTTTGTTTTATTTTTTGATTTTTTAAGGTTCAACTTTAAGGTCAATGAATTTTGGGTTTTAATTTTGAACAATCAATCCTAAAATTTGTTTGAGCGACGAATGTTCTATTTGAATCAAAATTAAAACGATGAAAAAAAATTCAATCGGTAGAAAAGAGAAAAATAAGAGGAATATTATAATTATGAAAATAAAGGATACATGTTTAGATTTATTATAAAGGTGAATGACAATATAGACAATTTCTATTTTAAGTCATCACATAACCACCCTGACTAGATAGGCATAAAATTAATCGTCCCTAATTCTTTTTGGATCGCCCTAAAACACCAGGAAAACTATGTAGATGTCATTTTTTTTGAAGCAAAATTTAATGTTGGGGATTGTAGTCCTATATCATCAAAGACTAAAACAGTGATGGTGGCTTCATAAATTGACTAACAGTAATGTCGCTACAATCCTTACTCAAAGTTTGGAATTCTTCAGATTTTTATAGCTCAAGCTTTTGTTCTTCAATATATTCTTACATTTTCTGGTCCATCCGTTTGTGTCTTTACTTTAGCAACAAAAGCATCATCCAAATCAAGATGTGTCATATCTTCGAACAAAATTTCTTTCAACCGGTTGAGTTTTCCATAAGTTCTTTCCATTTCGATTATATAATGTGATTTTACTGGTATTTTTATTAATTAATTAGGTAAAATGGATATGAAGCAGTGATTTTCTTTTGGATTTCTTTCTTTTTTTTGTTATACAAAAACATAGATTTTTGTGTGCGTAGTTCAGCAATGCGTACAAACTCAACATGTACTCCTCTGTTTTTACGAAACCATTTCTTGGTCTTGGCCTCGTTTTTTTTAATCCTTAGTCCGGCGAAAGATACATGGTTCACTACAATTCCCGTCACCCCTGCTTCATTCCGACTTCTAGCCAAACTTCCAATACTGCATGTTCAACCAAACATGTATAATTGATCTCACTCACTGAGTTACACAATCTCACTTTTTAAGTAATGAAATCAGATATTTAAGTAATGAAATCAGATATATGACGTACAAAAGAACAGATCGAGTTACGGGCATGCACCAAATTAATCAGTGAATTGACTAAATTGCCTAAAGTCTAAAACAAAAACCAAAGAAACCCAAACCATAACTTACCATTGTGACCATGATGAACTACTGCACCATATTTCTTGGCAGACACCTCTTTCGAACCCTCGGATGCCACCGTGACCCTGTACAAATTCTGGGTCTTCACAAACACAAAGAACCATAGTTAAATACGCATAACTGCAAAAAGAAAAGAAAAAAAAAAACGACCTATCAAACCAACCTATTCACATTAAAACAATCATTTGCTATCTACTTGAAAGTTAAATTTCTTTCAGCTCCACCTATTCGATCAATGAAATCTTTCTTTATCTATCAAAAAAAAAATTCTTTCAGCTAATATAACTCAAAAAAAAAAAAGTATTCACAAATCTAGCTTTTTCCACAAACTTTCTTCATTCTTCTTCTGTTTTCTGGATCATCAAAATCTTCTTGACAATCTTCCGCTCCTTAATTTAAAAACATGAATAATCCTACACATAAGGGAAAATATTTAGTTATAACAAATACAAAAAAAATGTCTCAAACCTTTCCCTGATTCCTGTACAGAAATGTATCATTGCACCAAATAACATAAAAAACTTACTTTCCACTTGAATACTTTGTATTCCCAAACTCCGAACCCCCTATTGGATATGATTATTCTTTAAGCCATTTCAGTATTTCATAGAGAAAAAACATGATTTCATTAACAAATCCAGATTGTAGTGGCCTTACAATGAACCTTATACAATTGGCTCTTGCATATATGCGGATTCAAAGATTTAAAAGAGACAGAGATTACCAAATTATTTATCCTTGCGGATATCTATCAGGATTCCTTAAACACTTTCGAGCTTCCCATGAAAAGCTTTTCAGCATACCTGCAAAACAAAAAACAACTGCAAATCAGTGATCAACAAACAATCAGTAAAAAATGCAAATTAGTGATCAACAAACAATCAGAGAAAAAGAAAAAACATAGAAATTACGGTAGAAGAAAGAGGCAACGTCAAAACAACGGCTTAACCTTTTCTCAAGTGCTTTATATAGAGACCAAACCCTCAGATTTTATCAATATAGTTTTGGAAACAATATAAATCAATATCTTAAAACTTTCTGTATTTTCAATATATTATTCAATAGCATAATATTTTCCGATGTTTATATTATTTGTTGCAATATTTTGTATAATAAATCCCTTAATTACCGATTAAAAAAGATAGTATATTTTGTCCAAAGACAATTAGATGCCCATGAATAATATTTTCTGCGCAAGGGCCTTATACAGAGAGCTTTAGGCTCCAAAAAAATCTCCAAAAAAAGAACTTATGATACGGAGATGATATCCATATCATATAAATTTTGATATGGGGAAATTAGGCTCAGGCCCAACCCATGGATAACCCATAATATGAGGCCCTTAATTAAAAAAAATTTAAATCTATGCCCCGAGTTTTTAAAAGACCTTGATACCCTTATGCATATTGTCAAGCCCATAATTAAATAAAATTTAAATCTAGGCCCAAAATTATTAAATCTAGGCCCGAAATTATTAAAATACAGTGCGAAGGTGTAAACAGAAGTTACACATGCATATGGCATGTGTAACCAGAAGTTACACATCCTTATCATATGTGTAATGCAAAGTTACACTTGTATATATACGCAGAAAATAGACATCAAAAAGAAAACACAAAAAAAAAATACATGTATTACTTTAATATTCATTTACAACAATTTTTTAGCATGTGTAACTAGAATTTACACACATCTGTCTAGTGTAATTGAGAGTTACATATGTGTCTATCTAGTGTAATTGAGAGTTACACATGCATCTGACTTGTGTATTCAGCGTCAACTCCAGTTCCAGCGAGATCATTACCACGTTTAAGCAATTAGCTTTTATGAAGTTATCTGAAACCTGAAATATAACAACAAGCAATCAGTATTTATAAGATCAAAATGAACAGTACATACAACAATGTATATTCAGTTTCACAAGCATCTGACTAGAGTAACTAGTAGTTACACATGCATCTGAATTGTGTAACTGAGAGTTACACATGCATATAACATGTGTAACTAGGAGATACACATGCATATGGCTTGTGTAACTAGGAGTTACACCTGCATATGGAATATGCCATTTATCATGAACTTGCAAGCCTAAGTTACCTAAAGCAAAGTATGTGTAAGTAAAGGTTACACATCTAATTAGCATGTGTAACTAGAAATTACACATCTATTTAGTTTGTGTAACTAGAAGTTACACATCGAATTAGCATGTGTAACTGAAATTTACACATCTATTTAGCTTGTGTAACTAAAAATTACACATCCATACTAAAACACCACCACTAAGACAAGCAGAATGTAAAGTAGATCCAACTTACAATGTCTAACACAGCTCTAACATCCATACCAAACCTCTCAGCTTCATACAAAAACACCACCACTAACTGAAACTTAAAGAAAATTTAACTGAAACTTACCAATGGCAACTTTCGTCAATCCAGGAAGATCCATCAGGGTCAAATTCACAACTGCGAAGGTTCAAAAAACAACAGAAGAGATGAGCCAGATGACCAAAGAAGCAACATCTACAAACTCGTAATCATTTTAGGTATTCAAACTTAAGGCACCACTTTACACGAGATAATCTTACCATTCGGAGAGTAAATACTAAGATGAATAGAAAAACTAGAAATTCCATTGCCACGTCCTGTCTCTCGATCAATCTCATCTCCAATCTCCTTCCTCACAACAGCTGACACACATATGATACAAAACAAATTAATAAAAAATCGAACAGTGAAACAAATATCATAACTACCTAACCAACATTTGTGTTTGGAGATCTAGTGAATTTACCAAAATCAATGAATCTCTTTCTAGGAAGATGCATAAATTTAATCAGCAGTTACACATCCATAAAAAAAGCTTGTGTACCCATGTAATCTTTCCTTGCAAGGTTTTTTCGTTTTAGCATGTGTAATTACGAGTTACACATGCATATGAAAAGTGTAATTAGAAGTTACACATGCATCTGATTTGTGTAATTATGAGTTACACGTGCATCTGACTAGTGTAACTAGGAATTACACATGTATGTGACTGGTGTACTAATTAAGGGATACACACCAAAAATATGGCTAAAGTACTCGGCAATTACACATGCATCATACCTTAAATCTAGTTTCACTTTGGCTAGTGTACCTTAAATTTATACACATCAAAATATCCAATCATGATTAGTTAGGTATTCCTCTAACCAATTAATTTTTAAGATGCCTGCATATGATGTTTAAGCAGAGAGATGGACATATAATTGTATCATACCTGCCTTCACCTTTTCACAAAAGAAGAATTTTCATATCCTCATCTTGCACAATTAGCTTTCTTTTGTTATCAAACTCCAATTATTCAGGATTTTGTATTCCCTGCAATTGACATTTGATAACAAATACAATAAATCAATACAACAGACACACATGAACCAATGCCAAAAAAAATTTGGAAATGAACATTGTTTACTATTTACCTTTCTCCAAGGTTTCCTGAGGGATATCTTTCTCTGATATCAACAGTTGATTGGGTTCTTTTACAGTGTCATCCAACTTAATGTGTAACTATGAGTTACCGAGGCAACTGAATAGTGTAACTTGGGGCTATACATGCATCTGAGTTGTGTAACTACGAGTTACACATGCATATAATTAGTAAATTATAATGAATGAAACTCATCATTCAAGTTTCAAACCAAACAAACACCGCAGATTATATTGCATCTGACTAGTGTAACGATGGATTATACATGTATATGACTGGTGTACTAATTATGGGATACACACCAAAATATAACAACTATACATCCAATTATAATGTGTAACTAGCAGCTACACATCCAATTATCCTACAATTCATATGTAAAAAATAGAAACGTAAACGTAAACAACTAAAATGCTAAGGAAATGATGATCTAGCAATCCACATACCACTCTCATTAGCTCTAACAATCCAACACATAACACCACCAACAAAATCTTATAACAATAGATTCCTGAAACCCAACTGAGTTGATTTAATTCAGTGAAATCGCTAACAACTTAACTACATATCACTTCTTAATCAACTTAAAATCCAAAATATTATTTCTGTCAATCATACCACTAACAGTGCAACTACTTATGCATGCTTAATCAACTCCATAACTACAAAAATATAAACTAATTCATTCTCACAACAGCAAAGTTCAAGAAATACTACAGAAGCTAATTCACATCAGACACACTAGCCAAAAAGTAAAGTTCACGTACTACACCATCCACTAAAAATTGACCATCCACTAAAATGTGAGTGGAAGAGAAATGAAAAAACAAACCTATTGTTATCATCTTTCATACAGTCCAGTCAATGATGAGTTTGTTTTGTCCCATCTTTTTAACGAGCTTCTTCTTGATCACAGTGAATGGTGAGAAGGCTGCATAACGTCAAGCTAAAATAAAAACAAATTAGTATTCTTAACTTGCGCATAACTTAAACAAATTTCATTTGAACATATAGAGGGTTAAATTAGATAGAAAATCAAAAGTTGACCAAAATTAAATCGATTGAAGGGGTAATAAAAAATAAAGTATCCTGAGTTCAAATATGAACTTATCTTTTCAATAATAATTACAGATTCAGAGATAAGTTAAATCTCACTCAAGAACCCTAGAAAGAAATTAATTGAAATTTTCTCGAAATTTCCATCTCAAAAGAGAGATTAAGATGATACACAAATAGATCTAAGCTCCGACTATGATTTGAATAATCGATATAATATAGATCTGAAAAATCTTCAATATATTATTGCGAATTCAAGATCTGATGGAAGAACAACCGGAATTAAAATGAAAGCCTAAATCGAATGAAACAAAAATGTAATAAAAACCATATAACTACCTCAATTTCAAGTTTATCGCCCTTTTTACTTTCTTTTACGGTCTTTATCAAATCTCTTTCTTCAATTTATGTGGTTTATGAACTGAAATCATTTGTAAACCCCAAATCTTAGTGTGTTATCAGATCTTGGAGACCGATAAATGAAGATGACTTATTTGCTTCTTCATTTCTGCTATTTTGGAGGAGTTGTTTCTTCATTGGAGAGCTCGATCGAGAGGGTTAGGGAGAATGAAAGAGAGAGAGAGAGAAGTTTTTCTCCGGAGAGAGGGAAAGAGAAATAAAAATTGAAAATGAAAATATCTCCAGTGACTTTTGCTTATAAATGGGTACTTTAGGTAATATAAAAATTCCAGATCTAAAATTTTTATTGGTAAGCCCGATAATTAAAAGTTATGGGCCTAGAAATATCAAAAAGTGAAAGTATGGAGTTGATAGTGAAAGATCCATTTTGTGGGGCTTCTATATGTTGAACCCATATAATAAGGGGGTCCTAGTATTTTTCACTTGAGATTTTTGGATACAAATTCATGTTTCATGTGATTTGTTAATGTCCAAAGAAATCCTTCTTTTCTTGTAAAAGTAAGGTCACTCTTGCTGTTCTTTCGGGAATGACATTTTATGGGGGAGAGTTCTTAATTGAACTTTTGCTTAATTGCCAAATCTTTGAGGGGAGTGCGGCTGTTGAATATTGTAGGAGTTATCTTATATCTTTATAAACTCCTTGATGAATACACTAGGTTTCGACTATGTGAAATCATCGAACAAGTTGGTATGTTGTTCTCTTTTGGTCATGAAGTATCTCTATAAAAATTTCATGAGGATCCCACTAGTTTTCGTACCTTTGCCAATTTATATTGACAAAAAGGGGGAGAATTAATGTGTAGTTCACACTACAAATACATATGGTTTACGTATCATTATGTAAGGGGGAGTGGTTTTCATTGTGAGATGAAGTTTTGACTAAGGGGGAGTGATAGATATCACCATAGTATTGTTGTCAAAGTTGTGATATAATTGAACTTTGATGCCGTGTAATGATACTATGACACTTTATAACAAGGATCAAGAGCAACTTTTTTCTCATTGTTATAACTACGGATCTTCAACAACTATGATGCTGAGTTGGAAACATTTCGAATCATTAGAGTACTTGGAAGTGACGAAGATTTCGAGTAATGTTGAAGAACCAAGCAGATCAAGCATTTGGATGAGAAGATACAAAGTTTATTTATTTTGTAATCCATATGTACTGATAGTTTTTCACTAAAATTGACAAAGGGGGAGATTGTTAGAGAAATTCTCGGTCGGACTCGCAAGCGTTGCTATCTCAAGCTTGTTTGTCAATGTTAGTGATCAAAACTATAAATCTTGATTTCTAGTCTACTTATAGTGATGTCTCGGACTAGGATATATTGTGTAGTCGAGCATTAAAACTTCACGACGTTCATCAATTGAAGACGAAGAACTACTAAGGAGATCTTGTGGAACTTCATCAACAAAAGGTATGTGGAGACTAAAACTCATATATCACTTGGAAAGTCTATTTCTACTCTATATCCTATATTGAGACAAAAGTCGTATTACTATATAGTGATCGATTACACATTTGAAATTTTCGGGCTGAGATTAACTTGCATACATATTTCTCGAAATATGTGTTGGTAAGCTTTCGCTTCAACTGTTGTGATTTCAAGTTGTTGTAGTAAAAGATCCGTTGAGACTTGTGAAAGCAAAATATTCTAGATTTACTAAAAAAAAACTAAGAGAATTTAATGCAAAATTAATTTCAAGACTAAAAAATAACCAAGACACTGATTCCACTATTACACATGAATGAATGATGGTAAATAACCCAAAACTCTAATTATCTTTTAAATCCCTTATTTCCTTAACTCACAAATAATCAGGAAAATTCTCAAATATCAATTGTATTCCCTAAGCATAGATTATCAATTTACTAAACAAAGTATAACCTATCAGATTGAATCACAACTAATTAAGAAAATTATGCAAACAATTTAAAACTCTGTAAAAGCAGTGATTGAGTGAATTATAAATTATAAATTAGAGAAAATAGAATAGTTACCAATTATTCATGCGTAAATAGCTTCCTCATTGCCTTGGTTGTGGGAGATTTAGCTCATTATCATGTTGGAAACACGCTCAAAAGTTGATTTCATTGCTCAAAAGGTGTTTACAAATAATGAAATGGGAGAAAAATGATTAAAATCGGGTTTGTAACACTTATATCTGTTACAAACCGAGCTGTTACAGAGAATGATAAAAATAGAGTGTCGTTGTCACTGTAGCACAACGAATGACTTCTACAGTCTAATGTTCTTCGTGTTCTCTTCAATGGCGCAGCAGCAGATCTCTCCAACTTACGTTTCTTTGCTCTGTTTTCTCCCCAATCTCTCTGTAACCCTTCTATGACCTCTGAACAGTCTTTATATACTCAACATGGCCTAAGAATCGCTGTAATAACTCCAGGATAATTCTCAATAACTCTGCCAGACACGAGAAAATATTCTTTTCCTTTTATGCTCCTGCACGCGTTATACAACTGCAAATTCTCCTTATTTATCTCTGTCACGACCCAAATGGTTGTTAGAATCTTCCTTGCATGCGCAAAACTCTCTCCAACTCATGCAAATCCCGTGATTATCTCAACTGCACACGTACTCCCCTGTTTTCTTCCCAACGATTATCCAGCCCAAGTAAACTCATTTGAACACCCATACCATCCTTGTTTGGGAATATCACGTTCATCCCAATCGAAATCAGTGGTTTAGTCTCATTAAAACACCTTGAATTCTCGAAACCTAATCTGCCATGGAAGAACCAAACTTTCCCGTCAGTTCTTGAATTCAAATGATGAAGAAGGGTGCCCCCTAACCAGAGTAGGGGTGCCGATAGAAAATGGGTGTTGTGGATGAATTTTGGATACACATAGCCATGGTTGCTCCTTAGCCAAATCTGGGGTTCGTATAGCAAATGTCCTCCGGGGTGCCCCGAGCAACTTTTCGAGCAGAATTTTCCAAAAATGTTTATTTCCCAAAAATACCTACAAATACAAAAAACACCATAATAAGTACGAAATCGAGTACCAACAATACAGAAATGATGACAATATAGACACATAAATGCGTCTATCAAATACCCCCAAACTTATTATTTGCTAGTCCTCGAGCAAAACTAATAAAATGACTACACTTAGCACGTGCAGCAAGTCGTTAAACCGCTAGGTGGCCCTAGCGACGGAGTGTTGTCTCCGGAGGGTTTACCAGAGGTGTACCGACAAAACCTTTACTCCAGACCCTAGCTATCTACGCAAAACCTTGGAAGGCACTGAAGAATATCCTTGGTTGGCATACAATCATTGACTACAGGAGGAAGTACCTTGATGCGAAATTCCAATTGTTGTACATGAGTTTGCACTCAGCATACTAGAATTTATATATAAGTGACAGAGCTCTAATAAGATAGTTTCTGGACATTATAACTGGAGTCAACCAATCACATGAAAAGATCAAGAAGATGGATAAAGAGAAAAAATAGATGGTTTAAAGTGAACGGTGTTTCCCATATCTGACTAAAGGCCTCTTCTATGATGAACCTATCCTAATGGTTTGAGATATCGGTCTGACTAATATCAACACAACTGGCATATACAAGGGGACCAGTGGTCGATAAACCTAACTCTAGGTCGACACAACTGACATATACAAGGGCACCAGGGGTCGACTTTATTGAATGTATTCCGGTTGGTCTGATGGTCTGGTGTCAATTTTTTTTTTTTTTTTTTTTTTGTATCTCAATCACTCTATTTCACCTAGCAATGGTAACAACTTGAATCGTGTGCCCCACCAAATCACTTAAGAAATAAAAACAGAAGGGATTAGGATTCAACGAGATATGACGAAACTACCATGTTTTTTTTTTAATTCTAACACCTGAGCTCTGTGTTTTTATGAATAGACTCTTTAGATGTTTCCATCAAATCATATTGGTTCCTCAACTCCTACAACCAAGATGTTCCCATCCACTTAGATTGGTTAGTGCCAACCTTAATAAGCATAAATTTCTAGGCTCTGGAGTTTATTTATTGCAACTAAAATCTAACAAAAAGTTTCTTCCCCACCCCCAACATTAAATCTAACATTGTCTTCAATGTTTCTAATGAAAGAGAAATACCAAAAAGTAAAGTAACATGAGGAATCAGTAAAGAGAGAAGTCGGAAAGATAGTACCTAGGTGAAGAGAGAAACCAAAAACTAATATACAACATACAACATACAATCGCCTCGATGGTCAATCAAGGGTAAACAGGGACCTCCTCAACATCACCTGTAGGAAAGGGCTATAAAAAGGGTTTCAATCTCTGACCGTTAACCTTCGAAGAACTACTACCATCCGGTGTCTCGATCTCAACGGCTCCATGAGGAAAGACAGTGCGAACAATAAAAGGACCCGTCCACCGAGCGTAACTTCCCAGGGAAAAGATGCAAGCGGGTATCATACAGAAGAACTTTTTGACCTGGAGAAAATGACTTTCTTAAAATATTCTTATCATGCACAAGTTTCATTTTGTTCTTATACTCCTTAGCACTATCGTAAGCATCTCTACGAATTCTTCCAACTCATTGAGCTGGAGTTTCCTATGGGCTCCTGCCTTGTCAAGTGAAAAATTTAGCTGCTTAACAGCCCAATATGCTCTATGTTCTAACTCAACAGGTAATGACATGCCTTTCCATACACAAGTCGATAAGGTGACATTCCAATGGGGGTCTTAAACGCAGTACGGTAAGCCCATAAGGCATCAGTAAGCCTAGACGACCAGTCTTTCCGATTAGGATTAACTGTTTTCTCTATATATATTTTATCTCCCTATTGGAAACCTCTACTGACCACTAGTAGTATGTGGATGATACGGGTATCCTTATGTGTAATACCATATTTCTTCATCAAAAGCCTAAAAGGTCCATTACAAAAGTGCGACCCTCCATCACTAATTATAGCTCGCGGTGTACCAAAACGTGTAAGTATATTATTTTCAAGAACTCAATCACAACCCTATGGTCATTGGTTTACACGCAACCGCCTCAATCCACTTAGAGACATAGTCTACAGCGACAAGGATGTAAGGTTACCAAAAGAATTAGGAAACGGACCCATAAAGTCAATACCCCACACATCAAAGACCTCAACAACTAAAATAGGGTTCAAGGGCATCATGTTCCTACGGGAAATGGTTCCTAATTTCTGGCAACGCTCACAAGTAACACAGTAACTATGGGAGTCTTTAAACAACGAAGGCCAATAGAATCCACACTGCAATATCTTAGCAGCAGTCTTCTTAGCACTAAAGTGACCCCCACAAGCATGATCATGACAAAAGGAAATAATACTGGACTGGTCACTCTCAGGTATACATCTCCTAATAATCTGGTCTGGACAATACTTAAACAAATAAGGATCATCCCAAAAGAAGTGCTTCACCTCGGCTAAAAACCTAGAACGATCTTGTTTACCCCAATGTTGGGGCATTCGACCAGTAACAATATATTCACTATATTCATACCAAGGTTTGGGTAACAAAGAACAGTTGTTCATCAGGAAACTATCCCTATAGGAGGGAAATCATGGGTATCAACAAGCCTAGACAAGTGGTCTGCTACTACATTTTCTACCCTTTTTGTCTCTAATGTCTGGAGAAAATTCTGCAACAAAGGATCCATCTAATCAATCTAGGTTTAGTATCCTTTTGGAAAGAAGATTTCAAAGCAGCATGATCAGTATATATGATCTTAGAACCTAAGAGTAGGTCTAAACTTGTCTAAGGCAAACACAATAGCTAAATTTCCTTCTCGTAGTGGTATAGTTCAACTGGGCATCATTCAGAGTTTTGCTAGCATAGTAAATCACATGAAGTAATTTTTTCTCGCTGACCTAGCACAACACCAATAGCATAATCTGAAGCATCACACATGATCTCAAAGGGTAGGTTCCAGTTGGGTGCCTGGACTATGGGGGGGGTAGTGAGTAAATTCTTAAGCTTCTCAAAAGCCTCTAAACAAGCATCATCAAGACAAACTTAACGTCTTTTGCAAGCAAATTGCAAAGAGGTCTAGAAATTAAGCTAAAATCCTTAATGAATCGACGATAAAAACCTGCATGCCCTAAGAATGACCTAATATCTCTTACGGTTTTTGGGACCTGTAAAGTTTTAATGAGGTCAACTTTGGCTCTATCTACCTCTATACCCTTCGAAGATACGATATGCCCTAGAACAATTCCTGAACGAACCATGAAGTGACATTTCTCCCAATTAAGCACTAAATTCTTTTCCTTACACCTAGTCAAAACTAATGACAAATGATGCAAGCACTCATCGAAAGACGAACCAAACACTGAAAAATCATCCATAAAGACCTCTAAGAACCGTTCTACCATGTCAGAAAATATGCTCAGCATACAACGCTGAAAGGTCGCAGGGGCATTACATAGCCCGAAAGGCATGCGTCTATACGCAAAGGTACCAAAGGGACAGGTAAAAGTGGTTTTCTCTTGGTCTTCTGGGGCTATGACAACCTGATTATAACCGCAGTATCCATCTAAAAAGCAATAATGGCTACGTCCAGCTAATCTCTCTAGCATTTGGTCGATGAAGGGAAGGGGAAAGTGGTCCTTCCTAGTGACCTTGTTCAATTTCCTATAGTCAATACAGACACGCCAACCCGTGGTCACCCGGGTTGGGATTAACTCATTGTTATCATTCTGGACTACAGTAATACCGGATTTCTTGGGAACAACCTGAACGGGGCTGACCCACTTACTGTCTGAAATGGGGTAGATAATGCCTGCATCTAACAGCTTAAGAACCTCGGTTCGAACTACTTCTTTCATATTAGGGTTCAGTCGACGTTGCATCTCCCTAGAAGGTTTGGTGTCTCTCTAAATAGATATGATGCATACAATCAGTAGGACTTATACCCTTAATGTCTGCTATGGTCCACCCTAAAGCTTCCTTGTTATTCTGAAGGACGGTCACTAGCCTACTTTCCTGATCACTATCCAAGTCGGATGCTATAATCAAGGTAAAGTTTCAGGGCCTAAAAACACATACTTCAGGGAATCTGGTAATGGTTTAAGGTCCAACTTAGGAGGCTTTTCTAACGAAGGAACTAGGGTAGACTTAGAAACGGGTAGAGGTTCGAACTTAGGTTTCCAGCCATTACTAGTGTCTATCAAAGGGGTTGAATCTAACAAAGCATTCACCTCATTAATCACATCGTCATCATCAAAATCAATCCCAAAGTGGCTAGGCATTTCTCTAATGGATCTTCTAACAAAGTGTTTGGTAATGACTCCTCGACTAATGTTCCTATCATGTTCACCTCTTCTATGCTCGAGTCATCTAGTTCAGAGGGTATCTTACTAATATTAAAGATGTTTAGCTCAATAGTCATATTACCAAAACACAAGTTCGTAATACCATTTCTACAGTTAATGATCGCATTGGATGTAGCTAAAAATTGGCGACCTAAAATCACAGGTATTTGGTTCTCTGGGTCAGGGACAGGTTGGGTATCTAGGATAACAAAATCCACTGGATAAATAAACTTGTCGACCTCAATAAGAACGTCCTCGATCACACCACGAGGAATTTTAACGGACCTATCAGCTAACTGAAGTGTCATCTGGGTCGGTTTCATCTCACCAAGTCCTAGCTTAAGGTACACATGGTATGGGAGTAAGTTCACACTGGCTCCTAAGTCAAGCAAAGCTTTCTCGACATGGTATTTACCTATTGTGCAAGAAATATTAGGGGACCCTGGGTCTTTATACTTAGGAGTAGTGGTATTCTGGATAATAGAACTCACGTGACTAGCTAGGAAGGCTTTCTTCTGGACACTAAGTTTTCGCTTTCGCGTACACATATCCTTAAGAAACTTGGCATAAGCGGGAATATGCTTAATCGCATCTAACAATGGGAGGTTGATAGTAACCTGCTTAAAAACCTCCAATATATCATTAAAGTTGGACTCCCTCTTAGTCGGAACTAGCAGCTGGGCGAACGGGGCTCTGGGAACAAAGTCGGGCACAACATGACCCTCATTGGTCTCTTTGGAGACTCTATTAGTCTCCTCATTTTCTGGCTCAGAAGGGTGAACTACAACATGTTCACTATCAGGTATGGCAACCTTATTGTCAACCTTCTTTCCACTCCTAAGGGTTGTTATAGAATTCACATGATTGTACGATTTCTCTCCTTTAGGGTTAGGATCAGTTTGAATAGGGAACCTTCCATTTTCTCTTTCACTAAGAAACTTAGCTATTTGCACGACTTGAAGTTCTAAGTTAGCAAGTGACTGGGAATTATTCTTAAGATTCTGCCTAGTTTCTTCTTGAAAACCATAGTGGTTCTTTGATAACATCTCATGGTTCTTTGCTAACATAGTAAGGGTTTCTTCTAAGGTGGAGATCTTTTTCTCATTCTGAAACTGGGGTTGACCTGAAGAGTTCTTAGCATAACCAAAACCTGTGGGGAGGCTGAGAATTACTAGAATGCCCTTGATTCTGACCCTTAGACCAAGAAAAATTAGGATGGTTTCTCCAACCAGGGTTGTAAGTCTCTGAGTATGGGTCAAAATTTTGACGGTTCTCAAACCTAGCATTGTTATAGACAGCATGGGCTTGCTCTTCACTAACCTGACCTTCCCAAAACGAGTTATTGGGTTCTACTCCACAACTAGACACTTGAGAGGCTCTAAACCTATCATCAGGTTCAACAAGAGACCTATGTTTAGGATGATTCAATTCCAAAGCTTCTAACCTTCTAGAGAAAGCAGCAAACTTAGCATCAGACCCGAAGCTTGTATCTACCACATTGGTGCTACTTCTATTGACCAAGAGTCTTTTTTTTTGGGGTGGGGGTTCAACACAAGACTCGCACTGTTGGTATTTTTCAGCGACAGCTCCTAAGAAGGTAAAAGCATCATCAGCACTTTTACTAGTGAACTTACCAGCGCACATAGACTCAACCATGGCTTTGTTTGAATAGTCTAAACCATCATAAATAATCTCTACGAGTTTCATCTTATCAAATCCATGGTGAGGATACTGGGATAGAAGATCATTGAATATCTCTAAAAACCTATAAAGAGACTCTCCTTCTTGTTGCACACTAGCACTAATTTTCTGCCTAACAGACGCAGTTTTATGCTTAGGGTAGAATTTCATATAGAAAGCAGCAATAAGTTCCTTCCATGTTTCAATGGATTCAGATGGTAGGTTGTTCATCCAGGTCTGGGGCTTTATCTCTCAAGTAAAAGGGAAACATCTTAAGTTTCAAGACTTCACCAGTAAGGTCTTTTATTCTAATTGTCCCACAAATTTACTCAAAGTCCCTAATATGAAAATAAGGGTTCTCATTATCTTTCCCTAAGAATATAGGGATCATTTGAAGAATACTAGGTTTTATCTCCAAATTAGTCGTAGTGGCTGGCAATTTAATGCACGAGGCTCGGGTGGACCTAGTTGGGAACACATAATCTTTTAAAGTTTCCATCCCTAGCACAGCTGAAGTACTAGGGGTATTTTCCTCACGAAGAGACAGATTCTCAATACTGAAGTTTCCAAAAACAGGGCTCTCAAAAGAAGAGTCTTCGAGCTCCCCGCTTCCAGAAGAACTACTAGGTTTTTCCCTAATAAATCGACCTAGATTATCTCTTTTCCAAGCACATTTTCTAATGACCTCGGGCATGCACTATACCAAAGCAAACCTAAAGATTTCTAGGAAACAAAAAATTTGATGACTCCACTTAGATTGTTTCTATACCAGCTTCTATTCTTTCGAAAAGGAACTCGTTACAATCTGAGCAAACCTCTCCGTAATCAATTCGAGTTAAAATAAGTTGAATAAAGACGAGGGAAGCTGCGTGGAGCTTTGATACCCAAGGCCTCACCGGCCTTACAAGGCGGCGTATTCAACTCACAGAAACCATCATGAACTTCAAAGTATGCTCAAAAGAGTAACCAATATTTTCGAACGACTTTCCTATTAAGCTCATTACCCTATAGGTCTCGTTCTAGTCAAAATTTTAGGCTTAGGTTCGCATTTGGTTTCGTTTTCCTAAGGCGGGCAAGAAGAGAATGGTGATGAAATCCGAACCTTATCTTATATGGCCAGTCCTTGCCCTTTACTAGGAAATTAAAGAAGTCGTTTTCAATTCCTCAGCATATATGCAAACAAAGGAATACAGTAAACCCGCTGACAGGGGATTAGCGGGTGTTTAGATAAACTTACCTCCCGTTCCAGGCGGGGGATGAACCGCTGAAGTCGACCCGGGCCACGACTCCTATGTCATGTACGAACCTGAGGGGCTGAGGCGATATCGTAATCGCCGTCCTTCTCTGTAAACAGTTTATATTTAAACTACCCTTCCGTAGGGTTTTAAAAAAATAAAGTCTCAAAGTCCACAGTCCAAAAATATAGTGCAAAAGAAAAAGATAATCTAAAAAAAATTCTAAAAAAATAAAAAAAATGTCTCTCTCTCTCTTTTTTTTATAATTAATTTGTATTCTTCTTTTCTTTCGCTCCTGTCGCTTTGCTTTTACTCCAAATCTTAAAGTATTCACCAAAATCTTTGAAAAAAATTTCTTTCGCTCCAAACTCCAAAATCTGTGAGGAAAAGACAAAAACCCAAAAACGTATAGAAGAACAAATAAAATAAAAATGAAAAACAAATAAAAACCTAAAAAAAAAAATCTAAAAACTCTAGCCTAAAGAAAAGTCCGCGTCGGCGACGCCAAAAGTTGTTGTGATTTCAAGTTTTTGTAGTAAAAGATTCGTTGAGACTTGTGAAAGCAGAAGATTCTAGATTTACTATAAAAAACCTAAGAGAACTTAATGCAAAATTAATTTCAAGACTTAAAAATAACCAAGACACTGATTCCACTATTACACATGAATGAATGATGGAAAATAACCCAAAATTCTAATTATCTTTTAAATCCCTTATTTCCTTAACTCACAAATAATCAGGCAAATTCTCAAATATCAATTGTATTCCCTAAGCATAGATTATCAATTGACTAAACAAAGTATAACCTATCAGATTGAATCACAACTAATTAAGAAAATTACGCAAACAATTTAAAACTCTGCAAAAGCAGTGATTGAGTGAATTGTAAACTACAAATTAGAGAAAATAAAATAGTTACCAATTATTCATGCGTAAATAGCTTCCTCATTGCCTTGGTTGTGGGAGATTTAGCTCATTATCATGTTGGAAACACACTCAAAAGTTGATTTCATTGCTCAAAAGGTGTTTACAAATAATAAAATGGGAGAGAAATGATTAAAATTGGGTTTGTAACACTTATATCTGTTACAAACCGAGCTGTTACAGAGAACGATAGAAATAGAGTGTCGTTGTCACTGTAGCACAACGACTGCCTTCTACAGTTTAATGTTCTTCATGTTCTCTTCAATGGAAGCATCATTAGATCTCTCCAACTTATGGTTCTTTGCTCTGTTTTATCCCCAATCTCTCCGTAACCCTTATATGACCTCTGAACAGTCTTTATATACTCAACAGGGCCTAAGAATCGCTGTAATAACTCCAGGATAATTCTCAATAACTCTTCCAGACACGGGAAAATATTCTTTCCCTTTTATGCTCCTGCACGCGTTATACTACTGCAAATTCTCCTTATGTATCTCTGTCACGACCCAAATGGTTGTTAGAATCTTCCTAGCATGCGCAAAACTCTATCCAACTCATGCAAATCCTGTGATTATCTCAACTGCACACGTATTCCCATGTTTTCTTCCCAACGATTATCCAGCCCAAGTAAACTCATTTGAACACCTATACCAGCATTGTTTGGGAATATCACGTTCATCCCAATCGAAATCAGAAGTTGAGTCTCATGAAAACACCTTGAATTCTCGAAACCTAATCTGCCAGGGAAGAACCAAACTTTCCTGCCAGTTCTTGAATTCAAATGATGAAGAAGGTGTCCCCCTAACCAGAGTGGGGGTGCCGATAGAAAATGGGTGATGTGGATGAATTTGGGCTACACATAGACATGGGTTCTCCTCATCCAAATCTGGGATCCGTATAACAAATGCCCCGAGCAACTTTTTGAGCCGAATTTTCCAAAAATGTTTATTTCCCAAAAATACCTGCAAATACAAAAAACACCATAATAAGTATGAAATCGAGTACCAACAATACAGAAAATTGAGGACAATATAGACACATAAATGCGTCTATCATCAACCAAGTTCATCTTATATAGAAAGTCAAAAGATGATCATGTGAAAATTGTCGAGTAATCACTTACATGGTTTGTGTGATACAATCATTTGGTGTAGATTTGGAATGTTTCGTCATGATTATTTCAATATCTTGAAAATTACTTTGATGCTAATAGTTTGTGAAAACGGCTATTCTCATCCTCTAAGAAAGTTTCAATGATTGAAATAGAGTTTAGAACTATTGGATTATAAACATAGTGTGCATTCTTGCATGTATGTTATCCATGATCAGAACTAGAGTATGCATACTCGTATGCGTATTGTAGTTGTGAAATTCCGTGTACCAAGTACACATACCGGTACGCATACTTGCATTAGTTATAGGTCCGAGAATTTCTGCTGGGTTTTGGAAGTGTACTGAGGTATGCGTTCCCGTTTGCATACTGGCGAACCAAAACTCAGACCGTCTACTTAAGTATGCGTAACCGTATGCATACTTGAGTAGTTAAAGTTCTAAAATCGGTTGGCTCATGAACTAATACATTTATATATTAAGGAATGCATTCTTTTCAAACCATGGCTATAATGTTCATAAATTGATTCGAGTGAATCAAACCGATTTTTCTTCAATTGTGTTCTTGTATACTTCTATGAGAATATAGCAATTGAACAACTCTTTCGCAAGTTTCATTTGACTCATTTTAACTAGTTATGGTTAACTACTGTTGAGCCAACATGGTGTACACGTTTAGTTACGGTTACTCAAACCTAAATGAAGGTACATTTCATATTTTTTTCTAACAAGCTAAGTTCGATCTAACGGTTGAAAGATATTAGCATGAATCTAATCGGGTTTTCATCTAACTATGAATATGGAATGCTTGGTTACCAAGGTAACTTAGATTGCAAACCATGATTTGAAAACTATATAAAGGAGAACTCCAGCAACCGGGAAACCTAATCCCCACACCTCCTGCGTGATACTAGTTGCATAATCTAGAGTCAATTCTCCTTTAACCTTAGGTTTTTCACAAAACCCTGTAGGCTAACGACTTAAAGACTTCATTGGTATTGTGAAGCCAGACCCAAATATTTCTCTGTTGTTGCGTTTTCTGATCTTTCCATGTTCTATCGTATTGAGTACTATCTTCTCTAAGATTTGCTCGATATTGATTCTCCAATAGGCAAGATAAAAAATAGTCACAAAAATCTCCGTCTCATCGTTTGCGATTCAACAATATCTTGTTTTGCTACCATACGATTAAGATTATTATGAGGTGATTGATAACACTAGGATGTTCTTCGGGAATATAAGTCTGGTTTATCAATTGGTTCATGTGCACCTTGATTTATAAAAAGACGGAGCAAAACTCGTAGGTATTTCTTTAGGAGACAGATTTATCTATTCCATAGACTTTTCTATGTGAGACAGATTTTTTTATCAAGTCTTCGACTTTGGGTCGTAGCAACTCCTGGTTGTGGGTGAGATCAGCTAAGGAAATCAAGTGCGTAGTATCCTGCTGGGATCAGATATGTAAGGAGCACAGTTGTACCTTTAATCAATATGAGATTGATTAGGGTTAAACTAAATTACAGTCCCAAGTTCATTGGTAGTAGGCTAGTGTTTGTAGAGGATTAATACAGTATGGTGTTTAAAGCTGGACTAGGTCCCGGGGTTTTTCTGCATTTGCGGTTTTCCTCGTTAACAAAATTCTGGTGTCTGTGTTATTTCTTTTCCGTAATATATTTTGTTATATAACAGAAATATCACAGGTTGTGCGTCAATATCAATCAATTAGATAGTCTAACCTTGGTTGTTGATATAAATTGATTGACACTTGAGCATTGGTCTGTGTTACCATTTAAGTTGTTTCACATGATAATCAGGCTCGCGGATTTCTATCTGTTTGATTTGCTGATTACATTGTGAAACATAGATATAAAACTCGTTGATAAACTTTTCTCTAGATTGAGTATGACTGTCTAGTTGATTTTCTTGAAAGTATATTGGAGTTTGTCTATTCAGATGTCGGACGAAATATTGGGTGTGGTTGTTAGACCCCCGGTTTTTCAATTGGTATCAGAGCAGGCAAACACGTTAAAGACCTCATAAGTCAGCGTTTGTATCAATATGATTATTATGGACGAGTCTATCTCTAATAACGTATCAGGTCAGGAATTACCAGATGATTTTCAAAGATTGAATTCACCTGAGAGAACTGTCACATCTAAGTCAATATCTAAACATTCTCTGAATGTAAAAACTGTTGATTGGGAAACACGCCTAGAAGAACAGTTGGATGAACTTTCTGATGAAGGTGATTCAAATATTGATATAGATGTTGATGAGGAAGTCTCAGTGTATGTTAAGTTTTTGGATTCGTTGAAAATAAAGAATATTACAACTTCTTATGCCACACCTCTTATGACTCCTCTCTGTCGAGAAAACAAGAAATTGAAAAGGATTTACGGAGGTATTTATAGTTGGAATCTCTCTTGCGAATCGATCCTCAAAGATTCCGAGGAAAACCTGAGTAGAAAGTCACTTGAATGTGATAATGTTTATCAAAAATACTTCTTGTTGGAAGAGAAACTTGCAGAAACTGAAGCAAGGATTAACTCCCAGCAAACACGTTTTGATGACAGAGAAAGCGCTTATCTCACTCGAGAAATACGCCTTGAGACTGATTTTGTTGCTACTCTTGATAAAATCAAGATGTTGGAAGATGACTTGAAAAAGTTCAATACTAGTTCAAGCAAATTAACCAATTTTCTAGGACAAAGTAAAAATCATCGTGATACACGAGGATTGGGCTATAGGGAATAAATGATCCAAGTATTAGCAAAGAGGTAAAATTTGTCAAGGCTAGTATTCTTCTTAACAAAAGGTTTCCACTTATGGAAAAAGTGAAATACCTTCACCGGCAGTTAAAGTTCGAAAGAGAAATGTATATCAACCTCCAGAGTCAGCACATACAGATCGATGTAAGAACATTCCTTACGTTTGCCACTATTGCGGATATAAAAGTCACCTGGAAAGGAGATGTCATTTTCGTATAAGGAATGAGAAACTTCATCACGTTCTTGTTTGGGAATCACAAGAAGTTGTGAAACCAATAGTATATGCTAAGGATAATCCCCTTAACATTACAGGTTGTAACTTTCCAACCTTTAGGAAAAGGAATCATTGATGTGATAAACCTAGATTTGCTTATAAACGTCATACGAAGCCTTTTCACAATCGTAATGGTTATCAAAAGGATAACTTTGTAAAGATGAAGACAAGATCCGATGCTCCCAATTGGATAAAGACTAACTTGCAAAATAATAGTCAATCCAATTCTCTTTCAAGAAATCTTAAAAGAGCAATGGGAAGAAGGTTCTGGTTGTTTCTAAACGCACTCATAAGTGGGTTCCAAAAAAAGTCAGTGATGCTTTGAGTGTCAAAAGGAATGATCTCCCAGAAAATTCCATGACTATGGAGAAGGAAGTATCCATGATGTTGGAACTTAAAGAGTTCTTTGGAAAAATGGATTTGGATGTGAAAAGTTCTAAAAGAAATTTCTTTCATGATAATCCAAAAGTGAAACGGAATAATCCAAAAAATATAGATGGCCAAAAGTCCGTAGTTGCAGAAAAGTATGTTTCAGTCACTTGTGGTAAGCAAGACATTGTTCACCTGAACACAACTTTATTGTGTTGTAAGTGCATCCTCACCAAGGATTGCCCTTCTATGTATACGGTGAGGGAAGCACGAGAATTGGGGCACACATATTGTGTCGGGTATGATTTTGAATCTTTGGTAACGCCGTAGAATTCGATTGGATTCTTCTAAAAAGGTATGTCTATAAAGTTGAACAAGATTTGTGTATTTATTTGTTTGCTTAGAGTACCTTTAATGATCCATGTACCTTGCTTATTGTTCATTTATACCTAACTTGATCCGTGTTTAAGGTTTGAAAATAGTAGTTCGGGATGTTTGGACTTAATGGTACACATACCAGATATGCATACCATCATTTAAAATCAAAATCCAGGGATTTTATCACGCAAATCCGTTTTCATACTTCTCCAGGTCACGAAAATCCGTTTGCAAACCGGCATGCATACTGGCATGTAGACGTCGATATTCGGTAAACTCGTTTTGGCCGCAACTTCTTCGTCCGAACTCGGAATGGTCTCATTCTTTTTGCATTCTCTTCCTTTTTGAATTATCTTCAAAATTGTGATGAGAATTCTTGGATTTGGGTGAGTTAAGATTGGTCTTTTTCGCGACTCTTACTTTTGAGTGTTTTGCTCCGTTTCGTCGCACTTGTTCCACTTCTCTTGGACTTGGGAACTTGGATACTAGGAGTACTTCTCGTCTAAGCTGATTTGTAGATTTTGGAAGATGATTTTGCAGTATTAATCTTTAAGGTTTTATATATTGCAAATTGTTATGGGATATGTTGTTTACGTCCGTGAACCTTGACTGCCACATATTTGTTCAAAAGTTAACTCTATTATATGTCGGTATGAAAGTATTGATAAAATATAGAATGAACTTTTGACTACAAAAGTTAAGCCTATCATGTCATTATGCAAATATTGATATAAGATAGGATGAACTTTTGTTTACAAAGATTAAGTCTATTATATGTCATTGTGCAAATAGTGATGAAAAATAGAATGAGTCATTGATTATTCCGTCGTATTGGTCTTTCCCTGATCCACATCTTTGTGTATGTACTGTGTTTCTCCGTAAGTTCTCTTATGTTGAGCATGACCAATTGAATTGATCATTTTCCTTGTGGTTAATTCAATTAAGATTTTTGGATACAAATTCATGTTTCATGTGATTTGTTAATGTCCAAAGAAATCCTTCTTTTCTTTTAAAAACCTTATTGTTCTTTCGGGAATGAAATTTTATGGGGGAGATTTCTTAATTGAACTTTTGCTTAATTTCCAAATCTTTGAGGGGAGTGCGGCTGTGGAATATTGTAGGAGCTATCTTGTATCTTTATAAACTCCTGGATGAATACACTAGGTTTCGACTATGTGAAATCATCAAAAAAGTTGGTATGTTGTTATCTTTTGGTCATGAACTATCTCTATCAAAATTTCATGAGGATACCACTAGTTTTCGTACCTTTGCCAATTTATATTGACAAAAAGGGGGAGAATTAATGTGTAGTTCACACTACAAATACATATGGTTTACAGATCATTATGTAAAGGGAAGTGGTTTTCATTGTGAGAAGAAGTTTTGACTAAGAGGGAGTGATACACATCACCATAGTATTGTTGTCAAAGTTGTGATATAATTGAACTTTGATGTTGTGTAATGATACTATGACACTGTATAACAAGGATCGAGAGCAACGTTTTTCTCATTGTTATAGCTACGGATCTTCAACAACTATGATGCTGAGTTGGAAACATTTGGAATCATTGGAGTACTTGGAAGTGACGAAGATTTCGAGTAATGTTGAAGAACCAAGAAGATCAAGCATTTGGATGAGAAGCTACAAAGTTTATTTATTTTGTAATCCATATGTATTGATAGTTTTGTCACTAAAATTGACAAAGGGGGAGATTGTTAGAGCACTGCTCGGTCGAACTCGCAAGTGTTGCTATCTCAAGATTGTTTGTCAATGTTAGTGATCAAAACTATAAGTCTTGATTTCTAGTCTACTTATAGTGATGTCTCGTACTAGGATATATATTGTGTAGTCGAGCATAAAACTTCACGATGTTCATCAGTTGAAGACGAAGAACTACTAAGGAGATCTTGTGGAACTTCACCAACAAAAGGTATGTGGAGACTAAAACTCATATATCACTTGGAAAGTCTATTTCTACTATATCTCCTATATTGATACAAAAGTCATATTACTATATAGTTGTCCATTACACATTTTAGATTTCGAGCTGAGATTAACTCGCATACATATTTCTCGAAATATGTGTTGGTAAGCTTTCGCTTCAACCAAGTTCATCTTATATTCTTGACGAAATTCAAAAGATGATCATGTGAAAATTGCCGAGTAACAGCTTACATGGTTTGTGTGATACAATCATTTGGTGTAGACTTGGAATGTTTCGTTATGATTATTTCAATAACTTGAAAATTACTTTGATGCTAATAGTTTGTGAAAACGGCTATTCTCATCCTCTAAGAAAGTTTCAATGATTGAAATAGAGTTTAGAACTATTGGATTATAAACATAGTGCGCATTCTTGCATGTATGTTATCCATGGTCGGAACTAGAGTATGCATACTCGTATGCGTACTTGTAGTTGTGAAATTTAGTGTACCAAGTACACATACCGGTACGCATACTTGCGTTAGTTATAGGTCCGGAAATTTCTGTTGGGTTTCGGAAATGTATCGAGGTATGTGTTACCGTTTGCATACTGGCGAACCCAAACTCAGACCGGCTACTTAAGTATGCGTAACCGTATGCATAATTGAGTGGTTAAATTTCTAAAATTGGTTGGCTCATGAACTAATACATTTATATATATTAAGGAATGCATTCTTTTCAAACCATGGCTATAATGTTCATGAATTGATTCGAGGGAATCAAACCAATTTTTCTTCAATTGTGTTCTTGTATACTTCTATGAGAGTATAGAAATTGAACTCTTTAACAAGTTTCATTTGAGTCATTTGAACTAGTTATGGTTAACTACTGTTGAGCCAATATGGTGTACACGTTTAGGTACGGTTACTCAAACCTAAATGAAGGTACATTTCATATTTCTTTCTAACAATCTAAGTTCGATCTAACGGTTGAAAGATATTAGCTTGAATCTAATCAGGTTTTCATCTAACGATGAATATTGAATGCTTTGTTACCAAGGTAACTTAGATTGCAAACCCTGATTTGAAAACTATATAAAGGAGAACTTTAGAACCTGGGAAACCTAATCCCCACACCTCCTGCATGATACTAGTTGCATAAGCTAGAGTCGATTCTCCTTTAAACTTAGGTTTTTCACGAAACCCAATAGGTTAACGACTTAAAGACATCATTGGTATTGTGAATCCAGACCCAACTATTTTATCTGTAGTTGCGTTTTCTGATCTTGGCCTATTCTATCGTATTGAGTACTATCTTCTCTAAGATTTGCTCGAGATTGATTCTCCGATAGGCAAGATAAAAAATAGTCACAAAAATCTTCGTCTCATCGTTTGTGATTCCATAATATCTTGTTTTGCTACCATACGATTAAGATTATTTTGAGGTGATTGATAATACTAGGCTGTTCTTCGGGAATATAAGTCCGGTTTATCAATTGGTTCCTGTGCACCTTGATTTATAAAAAGACGGAACAAAACTCGTAGGTATTTCTGTGGCAGACAGATTTATCTATTCCATAGACTTTTCTGTGTGAAACAGATTTGTTTATCAAGTCCTCGACTTTCGGTCATAGCAACTCTTGGTTGTGGGTGAGATAATCTAAGGAAATCAAGTGCGTAGTATCCTGCTGGGATCAGATACGTAAGGAGCACAATTGTACCTTTAATCAGTGTGAGATTGATTAAGTGATGTGATTTCAAATTGAGTTGTAGTAATAAGTTCGTTGAGACTTGTGAAAGCAATAGATTTTAGATTTAATTTTTAAGACTAAAAATATAGCAAACTTAAATAAAATTGATATGAAAAATATGGAGAATACTGGGGCTGTGGAATCCACTATTTACCAATATCAAAATGATTTATATTCTCCAATTATAATCTTGCAAATCATGCATTCAAATTGATTCTTAATATTGCAATAGTTGAATTTTTAGAAATAACAATTGTAGATCGAAAGTATGGGACATCAAGACCCTAGGCTAGCATGCTCCATCAATTAAAATGACAATTGTTTAACAAAAACCATTTTATCAATTTATTTATCTAGGCAAATAATCATATAATAATTGCATAAGTTAGAGATTACCACTTTTCATTGGTGAAATAGCTTCCTCCTTCTCCCCAGAGGATGGGTTTAGCTCATCATTGTGTAAACATGCTCAAAATATTTGTTCATTTCTTCAAAAATTGTTTTCAAAGATGAAATGGAGAGAAAATAATGAAAATCGGGTGTTTGCAACGTTTTTAATTGTTACAAAACACTATTACAGAGAATGATAAAAGGAAACTGTCGTTGTCACTGTAGCTTGTATGACTGTCAGATATGTGTCGCAATCACTGTAGAAATTACGACTGCTCCTTATGGTCTTATGTTCTTCGTATCTTCTTCAATGGCAGCATCAGCAATTCTCTCAAACTCACGTTTCTTTGCTCTGGTCTCTCCCCCGATCACTCCATAACCCTTCTATGAACCACAACAACCTTTTTATACTTCGCAGGCACAAGAATCCTCACCATAACTCCAAATATCTCCGTAATGAATAAAACATATTTTCACGGGATTATTTCCTTTTGTTGATCCTTCACGCGTCTGTTGTGTTTAAAAATTTCCAAAATCAACTAGTACACGTATCAGATGGTGTTACAGAAGCTTCAGACACACGCCATCTCCCAAATAGCACGGAGAAGAATATAGTAAACCTGAGATATCTTCACCCCTGTTTTATCCTCCACGTGCTTTCCTCCTCCATTTTTATCGATTCAAATTAGTCTACCATTCCTGTTTGACCGAAACATGTCATATCCAACCAATACCAACGAACGGATTCATAAGAATCTGTTGCATAATCGTTCCCAGAAAATCTCAGAAGTTACGCAGGTGAAAAGAATTTTTTTCCCGCCAATTTTCCTCTTTTCAAACGAAGAAGAAGGGTGGCCCCCTAACCAGAGTGGGGGTGCCGATAAAAAATGGGTGCTGAGGACAAATTTGGGTGCTGAGGATGAATTTGGGCTACCCATAACCTTGGGTGCCCCTTAGCCAAATCTGGGGTCCGGATAGCAAATGTCCTCCAGGGGTCCAAATAGCACTTTTTGAGCAACTTTCTCCACACAAGTGTATTTCTCCAAAAACACATACACAAACATAAAAACACCATAATAAGTACAGAATCAAGCACTAGCAATAGAGACACTGAGGACAATTCAGACACAAAAATGTGTCTATCAAATACCCCCAAACCTATTATTTGCTAGTCCTCGAGCAAATCTATCATAAAATGACTACACTTAGCACGGGCAACAAGCCGTTAAACCGCTAGGTGGCCCTAGCGGCGAGTGTTGTCTCCGGAGGGTTTACTAGAGGTGTACCCGCAAAACCTTTACTCCATACCCTAGCTATCTACGCAGAACCTTGGAAGGCACTAAATAATCTCCTTGGTTGGCATACAATCATTGACTATAGGAGGAAGTACCCTGATGCGAAATTCGAATTGTTGTACACGAGTTTGCACTCAACATACTAAAATTCATATATAAGTGACAGAGCTCTACGCAGATAGTTTCTAGACATCATAACCAGAGTCAACCAATCATATGGAAAGATTAAGAAGATGGATAAATAGATGATTAAAGTGAACGGTGTTTCCCATATCTGTCTGAAGGCCTCTGCCAAGATAATCCTATCCTAATGGACTGAGATACCGGTATGACTAATATCAACCACAACTGGCATATACAAGGGGACCATTGGTCGATAAACCTAACTCTAGGTCAACACAACTGGCATATACAAGGGCACCAGTGGTCGACTTTATTGAATTTATTTCGGTTGGTCTGATGGTCTGGTCTCAAACTTTTTTTTTTTTTGGAATCTCAATCACCCTAGCAATGGTAACAACTTGAGTCGTGTGCCCCACCAAATCACTTAAGAAATAAAAACAGAAGGGATTAGGATTCAACGAGTTATAGCGAAACTACCATGTTTTTTTTTTAATTCTAACACCTGAGCTCTGTGCTTTTATGAATAGACTCATTAGATGTTTCCATCTAATCAGCTTGGTTCATCAACTCCTACAACCAAGATGTTCCCATCCACTTAGATTGGTTAGTGCCAACCTTAATAAGCATAAATTTCTAGGCTCTGGAGTTTATTTATTGCAACTAAAAGCTAACAAAAAGTTTCGTCCCCACCCCCAAACTTAAATCTAACATTGTCCTCAATGTTTCTAATGAAAGAGCAATACCAAAAAGAAAAGTAACATGAGGAATCAGTAAAGAGAGAAGTCGGAAAGATAGTACCTGGGTGAAGAGAGAAATCAAAAACTAATATACAACATACAATCGCCTTGATGGTCAATCAAGGGTAAACAGGGTCCTCCAGAGGGACCTCCTCAACATCACATGTAGGAAAGGGCTCTAAAAAGGGTTTCAATCTCTGACCGTTAACCTTCGAATAACTAATACCATCCGGTGTCTCGATCTCAACAGCTCCATGAGGAAAGACAGTGCGAACAATAAAAGGACCCGTCCACCGAGAACGTAACTTCCCAGGGAAAAGATGCAAGCTGGTATCATACAGAAGAACTTTTTGACCTGGAGAAAATGACTTCCTTAAAATATTTTTATCATGCACAAGTTTCATTTTGTTCTTATACTCCTTCGCACTATCGTAAGCATCTATACGAATCTCTTCCAACTCATTGAGATAGAGTGTCCTATGGGCTCCTGCCTTGTCAAGTGAAAATTTTAGCTTCTTAACAGCCCAATAAGCTCTATGTTCTAAATCAACAGGTAAATGACATGCCTTGCCATACACAAGCCGATAAGGCGACATTCCAATGGGGGTCTTAAACGCAGTACGGTAATCCCATAAGGCATCAATAAGCCTAGACGACCAGTCTTTCCGATTAGGATTAACTTTTTTCTATAACATACACTTTATCTCCCTATTGGAAACCTCTACCTGACTACTGGTCTGTGGATGATATGGGGTAGCTACCTTATGGGTAATACCATATTTCTTCATCAAAAGCCTAAAAGGTCCATTACAAAATTGCGTCCCTCCATCACTAATTATAGCTCGCAGTGTACCAAAACGTGTAAGTATATTATTTTTCAAGAACTCAATCAAAACCCTATGGTCATTGGTTTTACACGCAACCGCCTCAATCCACTTAGAGACATAGTCTACAGTGACAAGGATGTAAAGGTTACCAAAAGAGAATTAGGAAACGGACCCATAAAGTCAATACCCCACACATCAAAGACTTCAACAACTAAGATAGAGTTCAAGGGCATCATGTTCCTACGGGAAATGGTTCCTAATTTCTGGCAACGCTCACAAGTAACACAGTGACTATGGGAGTCTTTAAACAATGAAGGTCAATAGAATCCACACTGCAATATCTTAGCAGTAGTCTTCTTAGCACTAAAGTGACCTCCACAAGCATGATCATGACAAAAGGAAATAATACTGTACTTGTCACTCTCAGGTATACATCTCCTAATAATCTGGTCTGGACAATACTTAAACAGATAAGGATCATCCCAAAAGAAGTGATTCACCTCGGATAAAAACCTAGAACGATCTTGTTTACCCCAATGTTGGGGCATTCGACCAGTAACAAGATAATTCACTATATTCGCATACCAAGGTGCTTGGGTAACAAAGAACAGTTGTTCATCAGGAAAACTATCCCTAACAGGAGAAGAATCATTAAGGGTATCCACAACAAGCCTAGACAAGTGGTCTGCTACTACATTTTCTGCACCTTTTTTGTCTCTAATGTCTAAGGAAAATTCCTGCAACAATATGATCCATCTAATCAATCTAGGTTTCGTATCCTTCTTGGAAAGAAGATACTTCAAAGCAGCATGATTAGTAAAGATTATGACCTTAGAACCTAAGAGCTAGGATATAAACTTGTCTAAAGAAAACACAATAGCTAATAGTTCCTTCTCCTTAGTGGTATAGCTCAACTGGGCATCATTCAGAGTTTTGCTAGCATAGTAAATCACATGAAGTAACTTATTTTCTCGCTGACCTAGCACAACACCAATAGCATAATCTGAAGCATCACACATGATCTCAAAGGGTAGGTTCCAGTTGGGTGCCTGGACTATGGGGGCGGTAGTGAGTAAATTCTTAAGCTTCTCAAAAGCCTTTAAACAAGCATCATCAAAGACAAACTTAACGTATTTTGCAAGCAAATTGCAAAGAGGTCTAGAAATTAAGCTAAAATCCTTAATGAATCGACGATAAAAACCTGCATGCCCTAAGAATGACCTAATATCTCTTACGGTTTTTGGGACCTGTATAATTTTAATGAGGTAAACTTTGGCTCTATCTACCTCTATACCCTTCGAAAATATGATATGCCCTAGAACAATTCCTGAACGAACCATGAAGTGACATTTCTCCGAATTAAGCACTAAATTCTTTTCCTTACACCTAGTCAAAACTAATGACAAATGATGCAAGCACTCATCGAAAGACGAACCAAACAATGAAAAATCATCCATAAAGACCTCTAAGAATCGTTCTACAAAATATGTTCAACATACAACGCTGAAAGGTCGCAGGGGAATTACATAGCCCGAAAGGCATGCGTCTATACGCAAAGGTACCAAAGGGATAGGTAAAAGTGGTTTTCTGTTGGTCTTCTGGGGCTATGACAATCTGATTATAACCGCAGTATCCATCTAAAAAGCAATAGTGGCTACGTCCATCTAATCTCTCTAGCATTTGGTCGATGAAGGGAAGGAGAAAGTGGTCCTTCCTAGTGACCTTGTTCAATTTACTATAGTCAATACAGACACGCCAACCCGTGGTCACCCGGGTTGGGATTAACTCATTGTTATCATTCTGGACTACAGTAATACCGGATTTCTTGGGAACAACCTGAACGGGGATGACCCACTTACTGTCTGAAATGGGTTAGATAATTCCTGCATCTAACAACTTAAGAACCTCGGTTCGAACTACTTCTTTCATATTAGGTTTCAGCCGACGTTGCATCTCCCTAGAAGGTTTGGTGTCACTCTCTAAATAGATCTGATGCATGCAATCAGTAGGACTTATACCCTAAATGTCTGCTATGGTCCACCCTAAAGCTTCCTTGTTATTCTGAAGGACAGTCACTAGCCTACTTTCCTGATCACTATCCAAGTCGGATGCTATAATCGCAGGTAAAGTTTCAGATGTGCCTAAAAACACATACTTCAGGGAATATGGTAATGGTTTAGGGTCCAACTTAGGAGGCTTTTCTAACGAAGGATCTAGGGAAGATTCAGAAACGGGTAGAGGTTCGATCTTAGGTTTCCAGCCATTACTAGTGTCTATCAAAGGGGTTGAATCTAACAAAGCATTCACCTCATTAATCACATCGTCATCATCAAAATAAATCCCAAAGTGGGATAGGCATTTCTCTAATGGATCTTCTAACAAAGTATTTCGTAATGACTCCTCGACTAATGTTCCTATCATTTCACCTCTTCTATGTTCGAGTCATCTAGTTCAAAGGGTAGCTTACTGATATTAAAAATGTTCAGCTCAATAGTCATATTACCAAAAGACAAATTCATAATACCATTTCGACAGTTAATGATCGCATTGGATGTAGCTAAAAACGGGCGACATAAAATCACTGGTATTTGGTTCTCTGGGTCAGGGACAGGTTGGGTATCTAGGATAACAAAATCCACTGGATAAATAAACTTGTCGACCTCAATAAGAACGTCCTCGATCACACCACGAGGAATTTTAACGGACCTATGAGCTAACTGAAGTGTCATCTGGGTAGGTTTCATCTCACCAAGTCCTAGCTTAAGGTACACATGGTATGGCAGTAAGTTCACACTGGCTCCTAATCCTAAGTCAAGCAAAGCTTTCTCGACACGGTGTTTACCTATTGTGCAAGAAATAGTAGGGGACCCTGGGTCTTTCTACTTAGGAGTAGTGGTATTCTGAATAATAGAACTCACATGACTATCTAGGAAGGCTTTCTTCTGGACACTAAGTTTTCTCTTTCGCATACACATATCCTTAAGAAACATGGCATAAGCGGGAATCTGCTTAATCGCATCTTAAAAGGGGAGGTTGATAGTAACCTGCTTAAAAACCTCCAATATATCATTAAATTCGGACTCCCTCTTAGTTGGAACTGGCAGCTGGGGGAACGGGGCTTTGGGAACAAAGTCGGGCTCATCATGACCCTCATTGGTCTCTTTGGAGACTCTATCAGTCTCCTTATTTTCTGGCTCAGCAGGGTGAACTACAGCATGTTCACTATCAGGCATGGAAACCTTATTGTCAACTTTCTTCCCACTCCTAAGGGTTGTTATAGAATTCACATGATTGTACGATTTCTCTTCCATCTTCTCTTTCACTAAGAAACTTAGCTATTTGGCCGACTTGAAGTTCTAAGTTATCAAGAGACTGAGAATTATTCTTAAAATTCTGCCTGGTTTCTTCTTGAAAACCACAGTGGTTCTTTGATAACATCTTATGGTTCTTTGCTAACATAGTAAGGGTTTCTTCTAAGGTGGAGATCTTTTTCTCATTCTGAAACTGGGGTTGACCTGAAGAATTCCTAGCATAACCAAAACCTGGGGGAGGCTGAGAATTATTAGACTGTCCTTAATTCTGACCCTTTGACCAAGAAAAATTAGGATGGTTTCTCCAACCATGGTTGTAAGTCTCTGAGTATGTGTTAAACTTCTGACGATTCTCAAACCTAGCATTGTTATAGACAACATGGGATTGCTCTTCACTAACCTGACCTTCCCAAAACGAGTTATTAGGTTCTACTCCACAACTAGACACTTGAGAGGCTCTAAACCTATCATCAGGTTCAACAAGAGACCTATGTTTAGGATGATTCAATTCCAAAGATTCTAACCTTCTAGACAAAGCAGCAAACTTAGCATCAGACCCGAAGCTTGTATCTACCACATTGGTGCTACTTTTATTGACCAAGAGTCTTTTGGGGGTTCAACACAAGACTCCCACTGTTGGGATTTTTCAGCGACAACTCCTAAGAAGGTGAAAGCATCATTAGCACTTTTACTAGTGAACTCACCAGCGCACATAGACTCAACCATGGCTTTGGTTGAATAGTCTAAACCATCATAAATAATCTCTACGAGTTTCATCTTATCAAATCTATGGTGAGGACACTGGTATAGGAGATCATTGAATCTCTCTAAGAACCTATAAAGAGACTCTCCCTCTTGTTGCACACTAGCACTAATTTTCTGCCTAACAGACGCAGTTTTATGCTTAGGTTAGAATTTCATATAGAAAGCAGTAATAAGTTCCTGCCATGTTTCAATGGATTCAGATGGTAGGTTGTTCATCCAGGTCTTGGCTTTATCTATCAAGGAAAAGGGAAACATCTTAAGTTTCAAGACTTCATCAGTAAAGTCTTTTATTCTAATTGTCCCACAAATTTCCTCAAAGTCCCTAATATGAAAATAAGGGTTCTCATCATCTTTTCCTAAGAATATATGGATCATCTGCAGAATACTAGGTTTTATTTTGAAATTAGCCGTAGTGGCTGGCAATTTAATGCACGAAGCTCGGGTGGACCTAGTTGGGAACATGTAATCTTTCAAAGTTGCCATCGCTGGCACAGCTGAAGTACTAGGGGTATTTTCCTCACGAAGAGACAGATTCTCAAAACTGAAGTTTCCAAAAACAGGGCTCTCAAAATAAGAGTCTTCGAGCTCCCCGCCTTCACAAGAAGAACTACTAGGCTTATCACTAATCAAACGACCTAGAGTGTTTCTTTTCCAAGCCCGCTCTTTAATAACCTTGGGAATACACTAGAAAAACAAAAGAAAAAGAAAGAAATCCTACAAGGAAGGGAAGTTCTATGCAAACACAAAGCAGGCTGACTCCACCAAAGCAAACCTAAAGATTTCTAGCAAACAAAAAGCATGATGGCTCCACTTAGATTGTTTCTAGACCAACTTCTAATACTTAGAAAGGGAATTCGTTACAATTTAAGCAAACCCCTCTGGAATCAATCCGAGTTTAAGTAAGTTGAATCGAGACGAGGGAATCTCAATGGAGATTTGATACCGCAAGGCCTCACCGGCGTTACAAGGCGGCGTATTCAACTCGCAAAAACCATCATGAACTTTGAAGCATGCTTAAAAGAGTAAACAATATTTTTCGAATGACTTTCCTATTAAGATAGTTACCCTATAGGTCCCATTCTAGTCAAATTTTAGGCTTAGGTTCGCGTTTCGTTTCGTTTTCCTAAAGCGGTCAAGAAGGGAACGGTGATGAAATCCGAACCCTTATCTTGTATGGCCAATCCTTGCCCTTTACTAGGAAATTAAAGCAGCCGTTTTCAAATCCTTAGCATATATGCAAACGAAGGAATACAGTAACTCGCTGACAGGAGATTCTCGAGTGTTTCGATAAACTTACCTCCCATATCAGACGGGGGATGAAACGCTGAAGTCAACTCGGGCCACGACTCCTATATCATGTACAAACCCGAGGGGCCGAGGCGATATCGTAATCGCCGTCCTTCTCTTCAAACCGTTTATATTTAAACTACCCTTCCGTAGAGTTTAAAAAAAATAAAGTCCCAAAGTCCACAGTCCAAAGTCCAAAAATAAAGTGCAAAAGAAAAATATAATCTAAAAGAAATTCTAAAAAAAAAATAAAAAAAATTCCTCCCTCTCTTTTTTTTTAATTAATTTTTATTCTCCTTTTCTTTCGCTCCTTTCGCTTTGCTTTTACTCCAAATCTTTAAGTATCACCAAAAGCTTTGGCAAACTTTTCTTTCGCTCCAAATTCCAAAATCTGTAAGGAAAAGACAAAAACCCAGAAACGTAAAGAAGAACAAATACAATAAAAATGAAAAACAAATAAAAACCTAAAAAAAAAAAAAAATCTAAAAACCCTAGCCTAAAGACAAGTCCGCATCGGCGGCGCCAAAAATTGATGTGATTTCAAATTGAGTTGTAGTATTAAGTTCGTTGAGACTTGTGAACGCAATAGATTTTAGATTTAATTTTTAAGACTAAAAATATAGCAAACTTAAATAAAAGTGATATGAAAAATATGGAGAAGACTGGGGCTATGAAATCCACTATTTACCAATATCAAAATGATTTATATTCTCTAATTATAATCTTGCAAATCATGCATTCAAATTGATTCTTAATATTGCAATAGTTGATTTTTTAGAAATAAGAATTGTGGATCGAAAGTATGGGACATCAAGACCCTAGGCTAGCATGCTCCATCAATTGAAATGACAATTGTTTAACAAAAACCATTTTATCAATTTATTTATCTAGGAAAATAATGATATAATAATTGCATAAGTTAGAGATTACCACTTATCATTGGTGAAATAGCTTCCTCCTTCTCCCCAGAGGATGGGTTTAGCTCATCATTGTGTAAACACGCTCAAAATATTTGTTCATTGCTTCAAAAATTGTTTACAAAGATGAAATGGTGAGAAAATAATGAAAATCGGGTGTTTGCAACGTTTTTAATTGTTGCAAAACACTGTTACAGAGAATGATAAAAGGAAACTGTCGTTGTCATTGTAGCTTGTACGACTGTCAGATATGTGTCGCAATCACTATAGCAATTATGACTGCTCCTTGTGGTCTTATGTTCTTCGTATCTTCTTCAATGGCAGCAGCAGCAATTCTCTCAAACTCACGTTTCTTTGCTCTGGTCTCTCCCCCAATCACTCTGTAACCCTTCTATGAACCACATCAACCTTTTTATACTTCTCAGGCACAAGAAATCCTCACCATAACTCCATATATCTCCGTAATGAATAAAACATATTTTCACGGGATTATTTCTTTTTGTTGATCCTTCACACGTATGTTGTGTTTAAAACTTTCCAAAATCAACTAATACACGTATCAGATGGTGTTACAGAAGCTTCAGACACACGCCATCTCCCAAATAGCACGGAGAAGAATATAGTAAACCCGAGATATCTTCACCCCTGTTTTATCCTCCACGTGCTTTCCTCCTCCATTTTTATCGATTCAAATTAGTGTACCATTCCTGTTTGACTGAAACAGGTCATATCCAATCAATACCAACGAACAGATTCACGAGAATCTGTTGCATAATCGTTCCCAGAAAATCTCAGAACTTACGCAGGTGAAAAGAGTTTTTTCTCGCCAATTTTTCTCTTTTCAAACGAAGAAGAAGGGTGGCCCCCTAACCAGAGTGGGGGTGCCGATAGAAAATGGGTGTTGAGGACAAATTTGGGTGCTGAGGATGAATTTGGGCTACGCACAACCTTGGGTGCCCCTTAGACAAGTCTGGGGTCCGGATAGCAAATGTCCTCCAGGGGTCCAAATAACACTTTTTGAGCAACTTTCTCCACACAAGTGTATTTCTCCAAAAACACCTACACAAATATAAGAACACCATAATAAGTACAGAATCAAGCACTAGCAATAGAGACACTGAGGACAATTCAGACACAAAAATGTGTTTATCATTAGGGTTCAACTACATTCCAGTCCCAAGTTCATTGGTAGTAGGCTAGTGTCTGTAGCGGATTAATACAGTATAGTGTTTAAAGCTGGACTAGGTCCCGGGGGTTTTCTGCATTTGCGATTTTCCTCATTAACAAAATTCTGGTGTTTGTATTATTTCTTTTCCGCATTATATTTTGTTATATAACAGAAATATCGCAGGTTGTGCGTTAAGATCAATCAATTAGATAATCTAACCTTTGGTTGTTGATATAAATTGATTGAAACTTGAACATTTGTCTTTGTTACCATTTAAATTGTTTCACATGATAACCAGGCTCGCGGATTTCTATCTGTTTGATTTGCTGATTACATTGTGAAACATAGATATAAAACTCGTTGATAAACTTTTCTCTAGATTGATTCTGACTGTCTAGTTGATTTTCTTGAAACTATATTGGAGTTTGTCTATTCAGATGCCGGACGAAATATTGGGTGTGGTTGTTAGACCCCCGGTTTTTCATTTGGTATCAGAGCAGGCAAACACGTTAAAGACCTCATAAGTCAGCGTTTGTATCAATATGATTATTATGGACGAGTCTATCTCTAATAACGTATCAGGTCAGGAATTACCAGATGATTTTCAAAGATTGAATTCACCTGAGAGAACTGTCACATCTAAGTCAATATCTAAACATTCTCTGAATGTAAAAACTGTTGATTGGGAAACACGCCTAGAAGAACAGTTGGATGAATTTTCTGATGAAGGTGATTCAAATATTGATATAGATGTTGATGAGGAAGTCTCAGTGTATGTTAAGTTTTTGGATTCGTTGAAAATAAAGAATATTACAACTTCTTATGCCACACCTCTTATGACTCCTCTCTGTCGAGAAAACAAGAAATTGAAAAGGATTTACGGAGGTATTTATAGTTGGAATCTCTCTTGCGAATCGATCCTCAAAGATTCCGAGGAAAACCTGAGTAGAAAGTCACTTGAATGTGATAATGTTTATCAAAAATACTTCTTGTTGGAAGAGAAACTTGCAGAAACTGAAGCAAGGATTAACTCCCAGCAAACACGTTTTGATGACAGAGAAAGCGCTTATCTCACTCGAGAAATACGCCTTGAGACTGATTTTGTTGCTACTCTTGATAAAATCAAGATGTTGGAAGATGACTTGAAAAAGTTCAATACTAGTTCAAGCAAATTAACCAATTTTCTAGGAGAAAGTAAAAATCATCGTGATACACGAGGATTGGGCTATAGGGAATAAATGATCCAAGTATTAGCAAAGAGGTAAAATTTGTCAAGGCTAGTATTATTCTTAACAAAAGGTTTCCACTTATGGAAAAAGTGAAATACCTTCACCGGCAGTTAAAGTTCGAAAGAGCAATGTATATCAACCTCCAGATTCAGCACATACAGATCGATGTAAGAACATTCCTTACGTTTGCCACTATTGCGGATATAAAAGTCACCTGGAAAGGAGATGTCATTTTCGTTTAATTACATTGTGAAACAGAGATATAAAATTATTTGATATAATTTTCTCTAGTTTGAGTCTGACTGCCTAGTTGATTCTCTTGAAAGTATATCGGAGTTTTTCTATTCAGATGTCGAACGAAATATTGGGTGTGGTTGTTAGACCCCCAGTTTTTCAATTGGTATCAGAGCAGGAAAACACGTTAAAGACCTCATAAGTCAATGTTTGTATCAATCCGATTATTATGGACGAGTCTATCTCTAATAACGTATCAGGTCAGAAATTACCAGATGATTTTCAAAGCTTGAATTCACCTAAGAGAACTGTCACATTTAAGTCAATATCTAAACATTCTCTAAATGTAGAAACTGTTGATTGGGAAACACGCCTAGAAGAACAGTTGGATGAACTTTCTGATGAAGGTGATTCAGATACTGATAGAGATGTTGATGAGGAAGTCTCAGTGTATGTTAAGTTTTTGGATTCATTGAAAATAAAGAAGATTACAACTTCTCATGTCACACCTCTTTTGACTCCTCTTTGTCGATAAAACAAGAAATTGAAAAGGATTTACGAAGGTCTTTATGGTTGGAATCGCTCTTGCGAATCGATCCTCAAAGATTCCGAGGAAAACCTGAGTAGAAAGTCACTTGAATGTGATAATGTTTATCAAAAATACTTCTTGTTAGAAGGGAAACTTGCAGAAACTGAAGCAAGGATTAACTCCCAGCAAGCACGTTTTGATGACAGAGAAAGCACTTATCTCACTCGAGAAATACGCCTTGAGGATGATTTTGTTGTTGTTGTTGATAAAATCAAGATGTTGGAAGATGACTTAAAAAAGGTTCAATACTAGTTCAAGCAAATTAACCACTACTCTAGGAGAAAGTAAAAATCATCGTGATACACGAGGATTGGGCTATAAGGGAATAGATGATCCAAGTATTAGCAAAGAGGTAAAATTTGTCAAGGCTAGTGATTCTTCTCAACAAAAGGTTTCCACTTATGGCAAAAGTGAAATACCTTCACCGGCAGTTAAGTTTCGAAAGGGAGAAGTATATCAACCTCCAAATCCTGCACACACGATTCCGGGTAAGAACATTCCTTCTGTTTTCCATTATTGCGGAAACAAAGTTCACCTGGAAAGGAGATTTCATTTTCGTATAAGGAATGAGAAACTTCATGATGCTCTTGTTTGGGTATCACGAGAAGTTATGAAACCTGGATCATATACTAAGGCTAATATTACAGGTTGTAACTTTCCAACCTTTAGGCAAAAGAATAAACCTAGTTTTGCCTATAAACATCATAAGAAGCCTTTTCACAATCTTAATGATTATCAAAAGGATAATTTTGTAAAAACAAAAGACAAGATCCGATGCTCCCAATTGGAAGAAAAACTAACTTACAAAAAAATAGTCACTCTAATTCTTCTCCGAGAATTCTAGAAGAGAGTAATGGGAAGAAGGTTCTGGTTGTTCCTATAGATGGTGAAAATTCTATGATTGCGGAAAAGTCTGTTCCAGTCACTTTTGGTGAGCAATACATTGTACACCTTAACACAACTTGATTGTGTTGGAAATACATCCTCACCAAGGAATGCCCTGCTATGTATATAGTGAGGGAACCACAAGAATTAGGGCGCACATATTATGCTGATAAGATTTTGAATTTTTGGTAAGACTGTGGAGTTCGATTGGATTATTCTAAAAAGGTATGTCTATAAACTTGAGCAAGATTTATGATTTAATTATTTGCTTAAAGTGCTTATCATGATCCATGTACCTTGTGTATCGTTCATGTCTACCTAACTTGATTTGTGTTTAAGGTTATTAAATGTTCAGGGTCGAAAATAGTAGTTGGTGATGTTTGGACTTCATGGTACACATACCATGTATGCATACCATCGTTTAAGATCAAAATTCAGGGACTTCAGTTCGCAAACACCGTTTGCGAACTGGCCTGCAGACGTCGATATTTGACAATTTGTTTTGGCCGTAACTTCTTCGTCCGAACTCGGAATGACCTCATTATTTTTGCATTATCTTCCTCTTTGAATTCTCTTCAAAACGGTGATGAGATATCCTGAATTTGGATGAGTTAATATTGGTATTTGTCCCGTCTCTTGTTTTTGAGTGTTTTGCTCCGTTTCATCGCACTTGTACCACTTATCTTGGACTTGGGAACTTGGATTATTGGAGTACTTATCTTCTATTCTAAGCTCATTTGAAGGTTTTTTAAGAATGTTGTTGGTGAATCACAATGAAGAAAGTTCAATAATGGGCAGTAGTACGCATTACTCTTGGATTCTTGAATGTTCACAATCCTCTTATGTGAACTACGGTGCATGGTCATTAATGACTTTGTATTTTATTCTTTGTTAAGAAAATCTTTCTATATGACTTTGGTAGCCTTTCTTGGTGTAAATCCGTGCGAAAATATTAATTCTACCTTCCAAGGGAAAATCATCTTTTATGTTCTTTACGAGTTTGTTTCCTACAAGTGTTTCTTCGTTTTGTTGTGTCTATGAAAATTCTTATGAGAATTCATTCTTATGTTTAAGAAGGATAAATAGGGTTGGATTAGCAATTATTATGATTACACATACCTATTGCCAACGATTTTCATTTTGCAATGTTTTTAGATTTATTTATTTAAGTTCTAAAGTTATTTGGAAGATGATTTTTGCATTATTTAATCTTTTTAATTTCATATATTTCAATTACTTATGAGATATATATGTGTTGACGTTCGTGAACTATGCTTATCTCACATATGTTCAAAAGTTAAGTGTATCATGTCATTATGCAAATATTGACAAAACATAGAATGAACTTTTGAAGTATTCCGCAGTATTGATCTTTTCCCGATCCAATTTTAATTGAAAGTACTGTACGGCTCCATAAGTTTTTTTATGTTGAGAATTTCCGATTAATTTAGTCAATAAGGTCTTCTTGTGGTTTTTGTTAATGTCCAAAGAAATCCTTATTTTCTTGTAAAAGTAAGGTCCCTCATGTTGTTCTCTTGGGAATGACATCTGGTAGGTTGGGAAACCTATAATAAAATACTGCAAGTGCACAGTGTCTAACTAGCAGAACAATGGCAAGTACAGGTCGTTCCCACGAGGAGTGTGAAATACTACTACTAATTAATATCAAAACTAACTAATCGACAAGATGATGTTTGAACGATTTTCAGAAATTTGGAACAAAATGAAATAATAATAATTCTAACAGTAAACAAAATGAGAGTTGGTTATTAGGATTTTCGGTTTCCACCAATTAATTATGCAAATTCTATTAGTCATTAAAAATATATTCCATACGTTTTCAAATATTGTTTCTCCGCTGTAATTTTCTTCGCTTCATGGGTAGTGATTCTATAGCATTACCTATCAATCCTAAAGCATATCACGTCAAAGAACTTAACCAAAGCACGCCATATCAATTGAAAAGCATAAATAATCAAGAAAATCACATGAACAATAAAATACCAAGCTATATGAAGAAAACCTACTAGTCATTCAAATCATTATTGAGCATATAAATGTAGATTTTACACAATTAAATTGGTTTCTACCTAAACCTAACATGACTCTAGCTAGACATGGCTTTCTCAAAAGCCATAAACATATTAAAATCAAACTCTAGCTAATGAAAAATGAAGAATCGAAAACAAAACTTCAAAACCCTTCTCTACTTACGGATCGTTGCTGGGATCTCCTCTCAAACAGTCGACACCCCTTATTATAACCTTCCCTTTCTTTTATTTCATTAATCAAAGAATCAAAATAAATTATTCTATGAAAATATCTTGCATCCAAGTAGATGTCGTCATCAGTATCTTTCCCCAAATAGTATTGCCACCTCGTTCTTCCAATGAAATAATAATCTCTCCTTATTTCCAAAATCTCCTGAATGAAGAAAGAGTTACTTTATTTCAAAAATAATCTCACGTGTAAATATTCCTCAATTAATTCTTCACATGGAAAATAAATTATCTTTCCCGGTGGAATATATTTGTAATAAAGGAAGAAAGATAAAATACTCCCATTTTCAGTTTGCATGTGCCAACCCCACTTTGATTTCAATTCATTTGATGCGTTTGTGCCTCGCCTATGAAACAATTTTATGTTGCTGATATATATAGAGATACCATGCCAGCTACATTTTGTCATTTTTTTCATTGTGGTTGCTGATATATGGAAATACCAGGCCAACCTCATTTCATCATTGTGGTTGCTGATATATGGAAATACCAGGACAACCCCATTTCATAATTGTGGTTGCTGATACATGGAAATACCAGGCCAACCCGGCTGCTGATACATCAAAATACCATGCCAACATAATAAGTGTTGCTGATATATAGAAATACCAGGCCAGCATAATTGATCATTGTGGTTGCTGATACATGAAAATACCAGGCCAACCACATTTCATCATTGTGGTTGCTGATATATGGAAGTACCAGGCCAACCACATTTTTCCATTTTCGTCGCAAACACCATTAAGTCTCACATTTTGTTGTTTATTCGCTGGATGATCGAATTCACTTGTACTTTCTACAAAAGCACTAAAATAGTATTAGTAACTAAAATATTGTATCATAGATAATATAAATATGGGTATAAAATGTAGCATATACATGCTTATCAACACCCCCACACTTATATGTTGCTAGTCCTCGAGAAAAACAGAGATATTATGCAATTGATTTTTATTTTATTTTTAAATTCTAAGAAAAGTGAAATCCTGCAAAAATATGGATAATTACCCACTCGCCCACACTTAAACATTACATTGTCCTCAATGCAATTGAGTCATCCAACGTAGAAATTAAGATGGGAAATACAAAAATAAACAATAAAAATAAGAGATAGAGTAGAGAGAAAAAATCTGATGGGTTGACTCTCATGAAGAGAAATGTATTTGTTTCCCAACTTTCCAATAGCATGTAGTGTCAAACAAGGTGAGGTTGGTACCCCAAAGTAGACATCCAATCATATATATAGAGTCTAAAAATTTGAGGATCATCCCAACTAATCCGGTCAGCTGAAAATATGCACCTGCAAATACTATAAACTTCCAGAAAGATGTTTAAATTCATTCCCACTAGAAAATTGTAAGTGATAATTACATCACTTCCATAAGCAACAAGTTCAGATTGTTTGACAATTTCTATTCGCAGAGCACTCTCTAAATCAGGTTCTAAATCAGGTTCTAAATCAGCTGAAATGATTTCCGCGGAACAAGAGCTCAATGGAGCAATAATATCACGACTCATATACCCATTATCATCTAAAATGGTTTCATTATTAATATCATCAAGACGAAAAAATTCAGAACTTAATGGCTTAAGGGTCAAGGTCGGATCTTTCTCGACTGATGGAACTAGTCGAGACTCGGACAAAACTAGAGGTTCTAATTTGAGGTTCCATTTATTAGTGTCTAGCAACGGTGCGGAGTCTAACAAGGCATTGACTTCACAAATAACACTATCATCATCAAAACCAAACCCAAAATGATCTAAGAAAACTTCTAATGGATCTTCCAAGTGGCTCTTGCAAAAGCTTGCCGAGTACATACTTGCTTTTCGCCCGCAACACTTTGGACTAAGGTACCTAAAAAGAAATCAAGCAAACTGCATAAAAAGACTAAAAGAAATTTAAAAGAAAAATAAAAATAAATTATGTACAAAAACAAAAAATAAACTATATACAATGATATCAACAAAACAGTATTTTGCAACCACTCCCAGGCAGCGGTGCCAAAAACTTGGTAGGTTGGGAAGCCTACAATAAAATACTGCAAGTGCACAGTGTCTAACTAGCAGAACAATGGCAAGTATAGGTCGTTCCCACGAGGAGTGTGAAATACTACTACTAATTAATATCAAAACTAACTAATCGACAAGATGATGTTTGAACGATTTTCAAAAATTTGGAACAAAATGAAATAATAATAATTCTAACAGTAAACAAAATGAGAGCTGGTTATTAGGATTTTCGGTTTCCACCAATTAATTATGCAAATTCTACTAGTCATTAAAAATATATTCCATACATTTTCAAATATTGTTTCTCCGCTGTAATTTTCTTAGCTTCATGGGTAGTGATTCTATAGCATTACCTATCAATCCTAAAGCATATCACGTCAAAGAACTTAACCAAAGCACGCCATATCAATTGAAAAGCATAAATAATCAAGAAAATCACATGAACAATAAAATACCAAGCTATATGAAGAAAACTTACTAGTCATTCAAATCATTATTGAGCATATAAATGTAGATTTTACACAATTAAATTGGTTTCTACCTAAACCCTAACATGACTCTAGCTAGACATGGATTTCTCAAAAGCCATAAACATATTAAAATCAAACTCTAGCTAATGAAAAATGAAGAATCAAAAACAAAACTTCAAAACCCTTCTCTACTTACGGCCCTTTGGCCGGGCTCTCCTCTCAAATAGTCGACACCCCTTCTTATAACCTTCCCTTTCTTTTATTTCATTAATCAAAGAATCAGAATAAATTATTCTATGAAAATATCTTGCATCCAAGTATATGTCGTCATCAGTATCTTTCCCCAAATAGTATTGCCACCTCGTTCTTCCAATGAAATTATAATCTCTCCTTATTTCCAAAATCTCCTGAATGAAGAAAGACTTACTTTATTTCCAAAAATAATCTCACGTGTAAATATTCCTCAATTAATTCTTCACATGGAAAATAAATTATCTTTCCCGGTGGAATATATTTGTAATAAAGGAAGAAAGATAAAATACTCCCACTTTCAGTTTGCATGTGCCAACCCCACTTTGATTTCAATTCATTTGATACGTTTGTGCCTCGCCTATGAAACAATTTTATGCTGTTGATATATATAGAGATACCATGCCATCTACATTTTGTCATTTTTTTCATTGTGGTTGCTGATATATGGAAATACCAGGCCAACCTCATTTCATCATTGTGGTTGCTGATATATGGAAATACCAGGACAACCCCATTTCATAATTGTGGTTGCTGATACATGGAAATACCAGGCCAACCCGGCTGCTGATACATGGAAATACCAGGCCAGCATAATAAGTTCTGCTGATATATAGAAATACCAGGCCAGCATAATTGATCATTGTGGTTGCTGATACATGGAAATACCAAGCCAACCACATTTCATCATTGTGGTTGCTGATATATGGAAGTACCAGGCCAACCACATTTTTCCATTTTCGTCGCAAACACCATTAAGTCTCACATTTTGTTGTTTATTCGCTGGATGATCGAATTCACTTGTACTTTCTACAAAAGCACTAAAATAGTATTAGTAACTAAAATATTATATCATAGCTAATAGTAATATGGGTATAAAATGTAGCATATACATGCTTATCAACACCCCCACACTTATATTTTGCTAGTCCTCGAGAAAAACAGAGATATTATGCAATTGATTTTTATTTTATTTTTAAATTCTAAGAAAAGTGAAAACCTGCAAAAATATGGATAATTACCCACTCGCCCACACTTAAACATTACATTGTCCTCAATGCAATTGAGTCATCCAACGTAGAAATTAAGATGGGAAATACAAAAATAAACAATAAAAATAAGAGATAGAGTAGAGAGAACAAATTTGATGGGTTGACTCCCATGAAGAGAAATGTATTTGTTTCCCAACTTGCCAATAGCATGTATTGTCAAACAAGGTGAGGTTGGTACCCCAAAGTATACATCCAATCATATATATAGAGTCTAAAAAGTTTAGGATCATCCCAACTAATCCGGTCAGCTGAAAATATGCACCTGCAAATACTATAAACCTCCAGAAAGATGTTTAAATTCATTCCCACTAGAAAATTTTAAGTGCAAATTACATCACTCCCATAAGCAACAAGTTCAGATTGTTTGACAATTTCTATTCGCAGAGCACTCTCTAAATCAGGTTCTAAATCAGCTGAAATGATTTCCGCGGAACAAGAGCTCAATGGAGCAATAATATCACGACTCATATACCCATTATCATCTAAAATGGTTTCATTATTAATATCATCAAGAACAAAAAATTCAGAACTTAATGGCTTAAGGGTCAAGGTCGGATCTTTCTCGACTGATGGAACTAGTCGAGACTCGGACAAAACTAGAGGTTCTAATTTGAGGTTCCATTTATTAGTGTCTAGCAACGGTGCGGAGTCTAACAAGGCTTTGACTTCACAAATAACACTATCATCATCAAAACCAAACCTAAAATGAGCTAAGCAAACCTCTAATGGATCTTCCAAGTGGCTCTTGCAAAAGCTTGCCGAGTACATACTTGCTTTTCGCCCGCAGCACTTTGGACTAAGGTACCTAAAAAGAAATCAAGCAAACTGCATAAAAAGACTAAAAGAAATTTAAAAGAAAAATAAAAATAAATTATGTACAAAAACAAAAAATAAACTATATACAATGATATCAACAAAAGAGTATTTTGCAACCACTCCCCGGCAGCGGCGCCAAAAACTTGGTAGGTTGGGAAACCTACAATAAAATACTGCAAGTGCACAGTGTCTAACTAGCATAACAATGGAAAGTATAGGTCGTTCCCACGAGGAGTGTGAAATACTACTACTAATTAATATCAAAACTAACTAACCGACAAGATGATGTTTGAACGATTTTCAGAAATTTGGAACAAAATGAAATAATAATAATTCTAACAGTAAACAAAATGAGAGCTGGTTATTAGGATTTTCGGTTTCCACCAATTAATTATGCAAATTCTACTAGTCATTAAAAATATATTCCATACGTTTTCAAATATTGTTTCTCCGCTGTAATTTTCTTCGCTTCATGGGTAGTGATTCTATAGCATTACCTATCAATCCTAAAGCATATCACGTCAAAGAACTTAACCAAAGCACGCCATATCAATTGAAAAGCATAAATAATTAAGAAAATCACATGAACAATAAAATACCAAGCCATATGAATAAAAACTACTAGTCATTCAAATCATTATTGAGCATATAAATGTAGATTTTACACAATTAAATTGGTTTCTACCTAAACCCTAACATGAATCTAGCTAGACATGGCTTTCTCAAAAGCCATAAACATATTACGATCAAACTCTAGCTAATGAAAAATGAAGAATCGAAAACAAAACTTCAAAACCCTTCTCTATTTACGGCCCTGTGGCCGGGATCTCCTCTCAAATAGTCAACACCCTTTCTTATAACCTTCCCTTTCTTTTATTTCATTAATCAAAGAATCAAAATAAATTATTCTATGAAAATATCTTGCTTGCAAGTTGATGTCGTCATCAGTATCTTTCCCCAAATAGTATTGCCACCTCGTTCTTCCAATGAAATAATAATCTCTCCTTATTTCCAAAATCTCCCAAATGAAGAAAGAGTTACTTTATTTCAAAAATAATCTCACGTGTAAATATTCCTCAATTAATTCTTCACATGGAAAATAAATTATCTTTCCCGGTGGAATATATTTGTAATAAAGTAAGAAAGATAAAATACTTCCATTTTCAGTTTGCGTGTGCCAACCCCACTTTGATTTCAATTCATTTGATGCATTTGTGCCTCGCCTATGAAACAATTTTATGCTGCTGATATATATGGAGATACCAGGCCAACTACATTTTGTCATTTTTTTCATTGTGGTTGTTGATATATGGAAATACCAGGCCAACCTCATTTCATCATTGTGGTTGCTGATATATGGAAATACCAGGCCAACCCCATTTCATAATTGTGGTTGTTGATACATGGAAATACCAGGCCAGCATAATAAGTGCTGCTGATATATAGAAATACCAGGCTAGCATAATTGATCATTGTGGTTGCTGATACATGGAACTACCAGGCCAACCACATTTCATCATTGTGGTTGCTGATATATGGAAGTACCAGGCCAACCACATTTTTCCATTTTCGTCGCAAACACCATTAAGTCTCATATTTTGTTGTTTATTCACTGGATGATCGAATTCACTTGTACTTTCTACGAAAGCACTAAAATAGTATTAGTAACTAAAATATTGTATCATAGCTAATATAAATATGGGTATAAAATGTCGCATATACATCCTTATCAACGTCAAATGGGGGAGAATTCATAATTGAACTTGTGCTTAATTGCCATATCTTTATGGGGAGTGCGGCTATGGAATATTATAGGATTTATCTTTTATCTTTATAAACTCTTTGATGATACACTAAGTTTCGACTATGTGAAATCATCGAAACAAAGTTGATACGTTCTCTTTTTATTCATGAATTATCTTTTTGAAAATTTCATCATGATCGCATAGTTTTCGTACCTTTGCCAATTTATATTGACAAAAAGGGGGATTATTTGGTAGTTCACAATACATACATATGGTGTACGGATCATTATGTATGGGGGAGTGATTTTCATTGTAAGATGAAGTATTGACTAAGGGGGAGTGATACATATCACCATAGTATTATTTCAAAGTTGTGATACAATTAAACTTTGATTATCTGTAGTAATATTATGACACTGTATAAAAATGGTTGAGAACATCTGTTTTCTTATTGTTATGGCTACGAATCTTCAATAACAATGATGATAAGTTGAACACGTTATCTTGGAATCCAGGTGAACCAATTCTAAACTTGTTTGGAAGTGTGGTATAACCGATTCCAAGAATGTAAATCCATGTAAATATGAATAAGGATTTACAGTGAAAAGATGTCAACATACTATCCTAAGAGCCAGGAAAACTTCATTCTTGTTGTTTCTGGTGGAGCCGTCTATTCGTAGAGGAACGTATCCTAATTAGGTGAAATCTCTTACGACATCTCATTTTAAAGACTTATGTGGGATCAAGAATCTCTACGACTATCGTTGGTGGGAAACTAGATAATTGCAGTGTTATTAGTTTTTAATTGATTTGATTGAATAACGGTTGTTGAAACTTTGATTGCACCTAGTTTGTTTATTCTTGAGAATCTTCTCTTCTGATATAAGATTCACTCAAACTAGATCGAAGTGTCGACGGGATCTTTAGATTTGTTTGTAGATCTAAAGACATCTTGTGATAATCCATTGTTAACAGGATCCGCTCTGTGTGTGATTGATCACAATATATTCAAGTGATGTTGTGCAGGTGTTTATTGAAGATTAAAGAAGATTTGAAGACGAAGAAAATTTCTTATTAGTTCTCATATCTTTGTGTGCACAAACCTTGATCGGCTGGGATCCAACTAGAATTGGATTTATTCGATTGATTAGTTGCATGAGATCGACATTCTCAATATATCTCTTTGAGATTTATTTCGATTGAGTGTGAATCTAAACTTGACTACTTTGGTAGTTATTGGATAGATTGATCTAACCAGGAAAAATAGTTTATTAGATTAAACGGAAGAGACTTTGCGTATGACTTGAGATATCTTTATCTTGAAATAATCGAAAGAGTTAGTACCAAAAAGATTTGTTGTTCCTTTACAGTTTGGAATACGATCCAAAGGAATTATTCCAGTGCGTGTACTAATTGAAGTCGGAAGCGCAGGGATACTGAGGAAACTAAGTGAACTAGGAGTAGTTGCTTAGTCTCAACTATACGAAGTTGGTGTAGATTTTGTATATCGTCTTAATTCTGAGATTATTCAATTCTGCTTAATTCTGAGATTATTCAATTCTGGACTATGTCCCGGGGATTTTTTGCATTTGCAGTTTTCCTCGTGAACAAAATCTTGTTGTGTCTTTTACTTTTCTATTTCTACAATTATAATTGTTTATTATAATTAAAAGTAAAATACACAAACGTTAACTCTGCATATACTTGATAGTGATTCTATAGAGTTTGGTTAAGTCCAAACCTATTATCAAGTATCATACTTCGTTGTTGTATTGTCTCGATCTCGTATACATAGACGATCACACGAAGTGTGAACCGATTTGTTGTATTGTATCGACTCAGTCCATAGACAATCACTTTCGGTAGAGGAATTATAGGAGGATAAATAAAAGATTGTGGTGTATCCGGGTACCCTCGTCTTTTCACTTTGTTACTAAGCTATCTTAGATTTGATTGAAAGAAACCCTGATTTGAAAGACTATATAAGGGAGAACTCTATCAATGGGAAAACCTAATTCCCACACTCCTGTGTGTTCCTAGTTGCGTACTAGAGTCCATTCTCCTTTAACCTAGGTTTTTCCAAAACCCTTATAGGTTAACGACTTGAAAAATTCATTGGGATTCGTGAAGCCAGATCCAACTATTTTCTCTGTAGTTGCATATTCTTATCTTACTTGTTCTATCGTATTGAGTTTTATATTCTCTAAGATTTACTCGAGATTTATCTCCGATAGGTAAGATATAAAAAGTAATCACAACAGTTCTTCGTCTCAGACTCTTGTGATTCCGCAATAACTTTTCCTGTTAATCAGTTGGGTTATTGTGAAGTGACTAATATTTCTAGGCTTCTCTTCGGGACTATAAGACCAGATTATTAGTTGGTTTCTGTTCACCTTGATTTTATCAAAAGATGGAACAAAAATCGAATAAATAATAGACATATATGTGGGAGACGAATTTGTTTATAAATCTCCGAATTTGGGTCGTAGCAACTTTTAGTTATGGGTGAGATCGGATAAGGAATCAAGTGAGTAGAATCCGGTGTGGTTCTACAGGCGTAAGGAACGTGACTGTACCTTAATCAATGTGAGACTTGGTTAGGGCTCAACTACATTCTAGTACGAAGTTAACTTGTAGTAGACTAGAGTTTGTAACGGATTAATACAGTGTGGTGTTCAATCTGGACTAAGTCCCGATGTTTTTCTGCATTTGCGGTTTCCTCGTTGACAAAATTATTGGTGTCTGTGTTATTTCTTTTCCGCATTAAATTTGTTTATATAATTGAAATATCATAGGTTGTGCGTGAAAAAGCAGGGTCTAACAACCACACCCAATCTTTCGCTTAGAAATCTGTATGGACAAACTCCAATATACTTTCTAGAGAATCAACTAGACAGTCAGACTCAATCTACATAAAATTACATCAAAGAGTTTTGTATCTCAATCTCTCAATTTGATCTATACTCAAGCAAATATAAATCTGCGAGTCTTTATCAAAGAGAGATAACTTGGATGGTACCAAAGACCAATATCCAAGTGTCGATCAATTTAAATCAACAACCAAAAGTTCGGATATTCTAATTGATTGAACAATGCACAACCTGTGATATTACAATTATATAACAAAATACAATGTGAAAAAGAAATAACACAGACACCGGAATTTTGTTAACGAGGAAACCGCAAATGCAGAAAAACCCCGGGACCTAGTCCAGATTGAACACACACTGTATTAAGCCGCTACAAATACTAGCCTACTCCAAACTAACTTCGGTCTGGACTGTAGTTGAACCCCAACCAATTTCACAATGATCCAAGGTATAATTATGCTCATACATCTATGATCCCAGCAGGATACTACGTACTTGATTCCCTTAGCTGATGTCACCCACAACCAAGAGTTGTTACGATCCAAAGTCGAAGACTTTAATAAAAAAATCTGTATCACACAGAAAAGTATACAGTAATAGATAAATCTGTCTCCCACGAATATACCTACGAGTTTTGTTTCGCCTTTTGATAAATCAAGGTGAACAGGAACCAATTGATAATCCAGACTTATATTCCCGAAGAACAGCCTAGTATTATCAATCACCTCACAACAGTCTTAATCGACGCAACGAAAAAAAATATTGTGGAATCACAAACGATGAGATGAAGATGTTTGTGATTACTTTTTATCTTGCCTACCGGAGATAGAAATCTCAAGCCAATTATTACAATTGTACTCGTACGATATAAACAACAAGATTAGATCACACAACTACTAGAAAGTAGTATCGGTGTGGCTTCACAATCCCAATGAAGTCTTTAAGTCGTTAACCTGGTTTAGAAGAAGAAACCAAAGGTTAAAGGAGAATTGACTTTAGCTTAGCACAACTAGTATCACACAGCATGTGTGGGGATTAGATTTCCAAGTTGCTATAGTTCTCCCTTATATAGTCTTTCAAATCAGGGTTTGCAATCAATGTTACAAAGCATCCAATATTCACCATTAGATGAAAACCTGATTAGATTCAAGCTAATATTTATCAACCGTTAGATCGAAAACATAGCTTGTTACCCACAAATGAAATGCACGTTTCTAGGCTTGTGTAATCGTACCTAAACTTGTACATTAGTTGGTTCAACAATAGTTAACCAAATGGTTAGCCATATGATCACTTTCATATCAACCATATTCTTCTTCACCATAACTAGTTCAAATGACTCAAATGAACTAGTTAGAGGGTTGTTCAATTGTAAGGAAATCTTATGTACTACACAAGATACAATTGAAGCAAAAACGATGTGATTCACTTGAATCGGTTCATGAACTATATAGCCACGGTTTGCAATTGCATTCCTTAATTAATATGAATAAGTTCACAAACATCGCTTTTAGGTATCACTTACTCAAGTTCGCGGACTGGTTTCGTGGACTTAAGTTCCCGGATGGAGTTTACAAACTCCAGCATAAATTCTCGGGTTTGAGAACTTCGCCAGTTCGCGGACTTAGCTCACGCACTACTCCGGTTCACTTGATCAAAAAAGTTCGCAAACTTCGGTTCAAGGAATAAGGACTTATACATATATGTGTTTCCACAACAATGCTTATATCCTCCAATGGTTATATAATCTAAACTCTCATTTCAATCATTGAAACATTCCTAAAGGACGTTATATAGTTGTTATTCACAAACCATTTTTCGTCAGAGCAATTTTCAAACTGATTGAAACATAACATGACTTTCGTCACTAGGTAAAGATGAACTTGGCTAAAGAGAAAGCTTACAAACTATTTGAGGGTGAAAACAGTTTCTGCTGGTTTCGGTAATTTCACGTGATGTGGGTGAGAAACAAATCTAAACCCTAAACAATATACTTCAAGGGAGTACTTTAGATTCGAGAGATAAATCTGTACAAGTCCGGCCTAAACCAAGAAATGGCCATTCCAGACTTGCTTCCGTCACAAAGTGGAGGAGAAAGGTTGGTTTTGGGGAGGGAAGCGAAGAGAGTGTTAAGACCAGAATAGTTGATTCTGGAAGAGTAGTTGTTTTGTGACTTGTATCAGAAAGTGGGAAGCTAACATATGGGAAAGCTAGCAAACGTTTTCTGAGTGTTGTATGCTCCTGACCAGAACTTGTTGTTCCGTGGAAATAGGTAATGCCAATTTATACAAGTCGAAGTGAAGCGTACTCTGGTCTCATTAAGAAATGGTAAACGGGCGAGTAAATGGTAGGAGGTGGTAACCGGTAACGCTTGGAATTGATGTTCCGTAAAAGAAAGCGTTTCACCATTACTCTCTGTATTTACTAACCGCCTCATCCTTATGACACTTTCTTATAACGAGCGTAGTGTACGCCGCACGCTGTAAACTGCCAAACCAATACCCAATGAGCATCCCCCAGTTTGTGACATGTGTTGATGTCTCGAGTGTTTTCGTGGAAAACATGTATCATTTTGTTGTTGTCTGGAAAGTTGAGCTTGGGAGACTTGCCGGCTCGGTGGTGGCCTTCAACGGTCGAGATTTTGCATCTTAAGAAGAAGGTAGCCGTTGATTATTGCAAGCTTTCGTTTGGTAGCCAGTGGCATGAAAATATGATTAGTATGGCTTTAATATGGCCCAGTTTAGGCGCGGCCAAAAGTTAGGGTTTTGGCTTTGTTTAGGTGCGACCAAACTAGGGCCAAAAGTTGCCATGTGTTAGATGGTAACCTTGGACGGCTAAGATCTGTATCTTAGATGAAAAAGTGGTCGTTGATTATTGCAAGCCTTCGTTTTGGTAGCCGCATAGGGAAGGTCGGCATGGTATGGCGCGGAAAGGTGGTTGGAATGCCATTGGCACATGTGGAATGGCATGCCTTGGCGTGGCCAAAACTAGGATTTTGGGCCAAAGGTTACCATGCGCTGTTTGGCGACCTTGGACGGCTAGGATTTTCATCTACGATGGAAGGATGGTCGTTGCTCGTCGCACGCCTTCGTTTTGGTATCCGCATGGGGAAGGCCGACATGGTATGGCGTGACAAGGTGGTTGGCATTCCATTGGCAGATGTGGCATGGCATGCCATGGCGCGGTTTGGCGTGGCCAAAACTAGGGTTTTGGGACAAAGGTTACCATGCGATGATTCCGACCTTGGACGGCTAGAATTTGCATCCAGGATGAAGGGTGGCCGTTGATTGTCGCACTCCTTCGTTTTGGTAGCCGCATGGGGAAGGCCGGCATGGTATGGCGCGGCAAGGTGGTTGGCATGTCATTGGCATATGTGGCATGGCATGCCTTGGGGCGGTTTGGCGTGGCCAAAACTAGGGTTTTGGTCCAAAGGTTACCATGTGTTGTTTGGCGACCTTAGACGGCTAGGATTTGCATCCAATATGGAAGGGTAGACGTTGATCGTCGCACGCGTTCGTTTTGGTAGCCGCATGGGGAAGGCCGACATGGTATGGCGCGGCAAGGTGGTTGGCATGACATTGGCACATGTGGCATGGCATGCCTATGCGTGGCCAAAACTAGGGTTTTGGGCCAAAAGTTACCATGCAATGTTTGGCGATCTTGGACGGCTAGGATTTGCATCTAGGATGAAAGGGTGGTCGTTGATCGTCGCACGCCTTCGTTTTCTTGGCCGCATAGGGAAGGGCGGCATGGTAGGGCCAAGGCTAATGACGTGGATGGCTTGGCATGGTGGGGCCAAGGCAAGGTGCGGTTGGATTGGCATGGTGGGGCCAAGGGTTTGGCATACCATTGGCGCATGGTGCGGCTAGCATGGTTGGGGCCAAGGAAAGGCGCGGTTGGCTTGGCATGGTGGGGCCAAGGGTCTGGCATGCCATTGACGCATGGTGCGGCTAGCATGGTTGGCATGCCTTGTCACGGTAGACGTGGCTGGCATGGTTTGACATTGGTACAGTGGTGCGGCTGACATGGTTGGCATGCTGTGGATGGCATGGTTTGTCATTGGCACAGTGGTGCGGCTGGCATGGTTGGCATGCCTTGGCGCGGAGATGTGGCTGGCATGGTTTTCCATTGGCACAGTGGTGCGGCTGGCATGGTTTGCATGCCTTAGCGCGGAGATGTGGCCGGCATGGTTTTCCATTGGTACAGTTGTGCGACTGGCATGGTTGGCATGCCTTGGCGCGGTAGCATGAGAATTAGGGTTTGGCATAGATGATGTCGGTCAATGTTAAGGGTTCTTCCGTGGAACATGACATATAAAAAACAAGGTACCCTGGTAATTCTTTTGTAGGCATGCTGATCGATTCAATAAATGTTCTAATGGTCATAGTGACGTCACGTCAGTTGTACGGTTTTACGATTTTAACCCTAAGCTAAAAACCACCATCAACATTAAGTCCCCTGCTTAGCTCGGAACTGGAGCATTGTTGTGAGGTAAGCATAAGATGGTGATGGGCAATGAAAAAAATCGAAATGACAAGTCGTCGAAAGATGGTCAGGAAGGTCCGACTAACCTTTTTCGACAGGTAAGGAGAGTCCATGATCCTCGTGTTTGGCGGCCTTGCGTAGATTCTATTCGTGGTTTAGACCGTGAAGTGGTGAGATGAAGATCGTCGGCTTAGTCTGGCTATGCATCACCTTGGCTGGGTTAGGGAACATCATGACGCTGGCTTGGCGAGTTGTCGGTGTTGGTGCGACAAGACATGGCGCGTACGGCTTGGAATGGGAGCCTCAGGCATTGGTCGGCTTGGAGTGGGAGCCGCAGGCGTTGGACGGCTTGGAATGGGATCCACAGGCGTTGGTCGGCTTGGAATGGAGCCGCAGGCGTTAGTCGGCTTGGAATGGATGCGGCAGGAGTTGGTTGGCTTAGAATGGGAGCCACATGTGTTGGTAGTCTTGGAATGGGAGCCGCAAGCATTGGTCGGCTTGGAATGGGATCCGCAGGCGTTGGTCGGCTTGGAATGGGAGCCCTCAGCGTTGGTCATCTTGAAATGGAGCTGATTGCGTTGCTCGTCTTGGAGTGGAGCTAGATTGAGTTCCTTGGAAGGATAACGACTGGCTTCAGTTCCGTGGAAGGATGACGACCGATTTCAGTTTCATGGGATGATGGCAACTTTGTCTGAATTAGGGTTTGGCATGCCGAAACCCTAATTAGCGCCCTTTACTAGAATCGATGTTTAATTCTCGTACGAACTCGGATATTGACGGTCTTCCCCTTCATTATGAACGGAAAATAATTTTCTATCTCTTCACGCGGGAATATTTAGGTTTTGAGCTCGTTCGGGAGGTAAAAACAGCTCGACAGTAAAATTCAGGAAGAACTCATGAGAGATGTTGCGGGCCCGAGGTGGCATAGTCGCGCCCAGTCATCCATTTCATGGAGCAAGAAGGAATCTTTATTTTGTTCAAACTCTAGAAACTCCGTCCGCAAGAAAAGAGATATTGACCTTCTTCTGTTTTATGTTGCTCGTCCGGATCCGTGCTTTCGTCTGCAGTGTCTCTCTAGTGTATTCCAAAATTTATCAAACTCCACTGCATTCTTGGGACGGATGGATGTGGTTAAGTTTTCGATCCATCCTTGATTTTAGGTTGTTCAGTGCCTGGACCCTCTGATCGCGATGACAATATGTTCTGGATGCTTGTATTGGTCGAAATCTTACGGAGACACTGGATGAAATAGATGAGTTGGGAGACGTTTCGCTGGCGATGTGCTACTATCAAGTCTTCAAGGACTTGGTTCCAAGTGGAATCCTTCGAAACATCTTCCGAATCTTGGACTATCTTGTGGAATGGGATGTGGTGAGCAGTCCCCAGTTATGATTCTGTTAGATCCGATGGCTTGGCCGAATATGTGAATTTATCTTTGTGGCGTGCATTTGGAGTCTTCGGTGCACATGTACGGCTTCATGTTGAGAAATTCCTGCGGCTCGTAAAACTTCGACAATGATGATGTTGAAATCAGAAATAACCTGGTTGAGGGAAGTGAAAGCGTCCAATGTTGGTAGTCCCTATGTGTAGCCTACTTTCATTGCATCGCCTTGAATACACGTCCACGGGATTTGATATAAGCTTATCGTACTCTTCTGGATCTGACGCCGGGGTGATCAGAATATCACATGATGAAATATCCTGGATAGTGAAGTGGTAGGAAGAGTTATGTTGTTTATCATGACTCCCTCTATTTCTTCAAGAAAATTTTTCAGCCGCGTCTCTGAAATCTCATGAGTCTTTGATGGTCGTCGGGATGGACTGTGATGAGCAGTCCCCAGTCGCATTTTTCTTCAGTTTCTGAAGTTGTTTTCCTCTGAGCAGGCTTGGGATCCTCTTAAGCCTTGTAAAGTGTTGAAGGCGTCTTCTGGACAGATAGGTGATGATTTTCTTGCTGCACTCTTGAAGAGTAGATGACCTTGTTGTGGCTATGACCTTTTGGTTTAACGTTTCTTCTAAGCTTTGACAGTGAAGGGATTTCGTGTATATCCTCAGTCCCCAAGTATGGTTTACATGTTTCCATCTTGTATGGTCAGTGGTTTGACCATGATAAAGACATCACCATCGTGTGTTCGTACTGGTGATTTTGTTACTTCTTCCACGTGGAACTTATTATATGGAGGAGTACAAGTTACTTTTGTAGTGATTACTGCCGTGGTGAAGCTCTGACTGGTATCAACAAATGAGCGGCAACAGTTCTTGGTAGCAGATGTAATCAGAAGAGACTACATTGTCGTGGCAACAAAGTAGTTTGGCTGGAATTGTATGGGCATCTATGGAAGTAAATGGATTGGCTAGACGCGTAAGCGAGCAAACTGTCCATGATCACGATTTTTGGCGAGATGGATCAAAAGGCAGTCATGACTACGAAGGTTGGCTGGCTGTGATCATGATCCTTGACATGGGGAGCATGGTGGTACAACCCTTTGCAGGAAGAAACGACGTTGAAGCAGCTTCGGCTCTTGGAAAGGATGTTGAAACTTAAGGAGCCAAACGCTGAAGCTTCGGCTTCGGATTCTGGAGAAGCTTATGGAGAGAACGCTGAAGCGGAGCGGCTGCTTGAGCGAGCGTTGAAGCGGAGTGGCTGTCAGAACGAACGTTGAAGCGGAGCCGCTGCTAGAGGACGTTGAAGTGAAGCGGCTTTTGGAGTGAACGTTGAAGCGGAGCAGCTACGTTAATCAGTGTGATGTCAAACTGGACACCCTTCAAGCGAACAATGATTAGGAGTCCCCAGTTCCATCTATCAATCGTGATTTCCAAGAGAGGTTGGGGTTTGGGAACGACTTTTCTGGTTGGAAACAGCTGCTTCCCTGATGCAGTGCGGTTGAGGGTTGCGAATATGTATTGACGTTGCGCCTACAGAATCTCACATAAGTGTTTCATCATAGACTGCATGATTTTGTGGGCGAAGTCCCCGGAAATCATGCAGCTGCTGACAAAAAGAGAGTCTTTGTGAACTCAGGGGGGTTGCTGATTTTCTTTGCTTCGATTTTCGAGAAGTCGTTCATCATCTTTACGTGTGATGAAATTATATTGTTGATTCCCTTCTACTGGGCGTTCAAAAGGCAATGATGGAAGGATGCAAGCTGCTGGCGCTGGAAAGATGCAAGCTGTTAGCGCTGGAAGGATGCAAGTTGCTAGTGCTGGAAAGATGCAAGCTTTTAGCGCTGGATCGGCTTGGAATGGGCGTTGGATTGATGTGGACGCTGGCTTGGACTTGCTATGGTGCGGACTGTTGGCTGGGCATGGCGCGAACTGTTGGCTTGGCACGGTGCTGGCTTGGTGTGGCGCGGACTTGTTCTTGCGGTCCCAGTTGCCTCTTTCCATACGTAGTTCAAATAGGAAATCATTTCCTTATTCAAATTCCAAAAAAGTTATGCGTATGAAAGGGGTTGGCTCTCATTTTTATCTCGTACCTTTGCTCTCACGTCCCGGTGTTATCGGTAGCGCGGTAGCAATAAAGTGGGCAAGCGTATTCCATCTATGTACTCCAGCGTTTCTCTTTCAATTTGTTTTCTTGTTTTGGGGAAAATACTAGCCATAGGTATGCCTTCCATGAATCTGTAGAAATATTGTTCTTCTCTTCGAATATCACTGTAGTAGCGTCGGCTACCTCATGAATAGTGACTGGTATTCATTATTATGCAAAGTAGTTACATACGGGTAGGTGACTGATTCCACGAGGAACTGGGCGTTAGGGTTTCTCTGAGATCCAAAAGTTACAAACCAAGGTGACCGAAGGTCCTTCTGCGGACGTGGTCAAACAACAAGAAGCAGAGGTCGAAAGGCTGTCCAAAGAGTTGGAGCTGAAACAGGCGATCCTCCAAATGACGAAGGACGCCTTCTTCGAGAAGAGCAAAACACCGTTGAATGGATTCCTTTGAATGCACTTCTGTCTTCTGAAATTCTTCTGTTTTCTTTTTTTTTGAAAGGCAAATGAAACTCCTGGCTTTATGGTTTTGATTTTATGGATTTTTGGGTTGATAGACAAGTATTACCTATGAGGGTTTTGGATTATTATTCGGGATGAACTTTTTTAGGATGATGCCGTTTTTGGTTATGATTGTAAGTGACACAAACATCCCAGGGAAGATATGGAACCGTGAACGTTGCGTGTCGGTAGATGACATGGGATGAAACATAACATGGCTATCGGTTTTATCATTCCCGTGAAAACTTGAAATAGTAAACCATGTATTTTGTCTAGGCAAGACTTACTCGGTTTTTTGGATCTGCTAACGAAAAATGAGTCAGGTGCAAGTCCGAGTTTTGTGAGAAGCACCGCAATTGTGGAAAGTCCCCAGTCATCCCTGAGTCACTTGATAATCGAGTCATCAATCCCTGGGCGGATCGTTTGCTTTTAACCTCTGGGAAGTCCCCAGTCGCCCCTTGCCGTGTCATGACTGGTAATCGGGTCGTCTGGTAACTGAGTCGTCGATCCCTGAGCGGATCGTATCGGGACGTCTGGTAGATGAGCCGTCGATCCCTGAGCGGATCGTTTGCCTCTACCGTCCTGACGTATGGGTCGAAGTATGAGATCGAGGATTGAGAATTGAAATTGTAACCGAAAGACCAATGTCCCACTGTGGTCGCCAATTTTTTGAGGGTGAAAAAAGTCTCTTCTAGTTTCGGTAATTTCATGTGATGTGGGTGAGAAACAAATCTAAACCCTAAACAATGTAATGCAAGGGAGTACTTTAGATCCGATAGATCAATCTGTACAAGTACGGCCTAAACCAAGAAATGGTCGTTCCAGACTTGCTTCGATCACAAAGTAGAGGAGAAGGGTTGGTTTTGGAGAGGGAAGCGAAGAGAGTGTTGAGACCAGAATAGTTGATTCTGGAAGAGTAGTTGTTTTGTGACTTGTATCAGAAAGTGGGAAGCTAACATATGGAAAATCTAGCAAACGTTTTCTGAGTGTTGTATGCTCCTGACCAGAACTTGTTGTTCCGTGGAAATAGGTAATTCCTATTTATACAAGTCGAAGTGAAACGTACTCTGGTCTCATTAAGAAATTTAAAACGGGTGAGTAAATGGGAGGAGGTGGTAACAGGTAACGCTTGGAATTTATGTTTCATAAAAGAAAGCGTTTCACCGTTACTCCCTGTATTTACTAACCGCCTCATCCTTATGACACTTTCTTATAACGAGCGTAGTGTACGCCGCATGCTGTAAACTGCCAAACTAATACCCAATGAGCAGCCCCCAGTTTGTGACATGTGTTGATGTCTCGAGTGTTTTCTTGGAAAACATGTAGCATGTTGTTGTTGTCTGGAAGGTTGAGCTTGGGAGACTTGCCGGCTCGGTGGTGACCTTCAACGGTCTAGATTTTGCATCTTAAGGGGAAGGTAGCCGTTGATTATTGCAACCTTTCGTTTGGTAGACAGTGGCATGAAGTATGATTAGTATGGCTTTAATATGACCCAGTTTAGGCGTGACCAAAAGTTATGGTTTTGGCTTTGTTTAGGCGCGACCAAACTAGGGCCAAAAGTTGTCATGTGTTAGCTGATAACCTTGGACGGCTAAGATCTGCATCTTAGATGAAAAAGTGGTTGTTGATTGTTGCAGGCCTTCGTTCTGGTATACGCATAGGGAAGGCCGACATGGTATGGCGCGACTTGGCGTGGCCAAAACTAGGGTTTGGGGCCAAAGGTTACCATGCGTTGTTTGACGACCTTGGACGACTAGGATTTGCATCTAGGATGGAAGGGTAGTCGTTGATCGTAGCACGCCTTCGTTTTGGTAGCCACATGGGGAAGGCCGGCATGGTATGGCGCGGCAAGGTGGTTGGCATGTCATTGGAACATGTGGCATGGCATGCCTTGGTGCAGTTTGGCGTGGCCAAAACTAGGATTTTGGGCCAAAGGTTACCATGAGTTGTTTGGCGACCTTGGACAGCTAGGATTTGCATCCAGGATGGAAGGGTGGTCGTTGATCGTCGCACGCCTTTGTTTTGGTAGCCGCATGGGGAAGGCCGGCATGGTATCGCGCGACAAGGTGGTTGGCATGCCATTGGCACATGTGGCATGGCATGCCTTGGCGCAGTTTGGCGTGGCCAAAACTAAGGTTTTGGGACAAAGGTTACCATGTGTTGTTTGGCGACCTTGGACGGCTAGCATTTAAATCCAGGATGGAAGGGTGGTCGTTGATCGTCGCACGCCTTCGTTTTGGTAGCCGCATGGGGAAGGCTGGCATGGTATGGCGCGACAAGGTGGTTGGCATGCCATTGGCACATGTGACATGGCATGCCTTGGCGCGGTTTGGCGTGGCCAAAACTAGGGTTTTGGGCCAAAGGTTACCATGCGGTTGTTTGGCTACCTTGGACGGCTAGGATTTGCATCCAGGATGGAAGGTGGTCGTTGATCGTGGTTGGGACAAGGCAAGGTGCGGTTGGCTTGGCATGGTTGGGCCAAGGGTTTGGCATGCCATTGGCGCATGGTTCGGATAGCATGGTTTGGGCCAAGGCAAGGCGCGGTTGGCTTGGCATGGTGGGGCCAAGGATTTAGCATGCCATTGGCGCATGGTGTGGCTAGTATGGTTGGGGCCAAGGCAAGGTGCGGTTGGCATGGTGGGGCCAAGGGTTTGGCATGCCATTGGCGCATGGTGCGACTAGCATGGTTGGCATGCCTTGGCGCGGTAGACGTGGCTGGCATGGTTTGCCATTGGCACAGTTGTGCGGCTGGCATGGTTGGCATGCCTTGGCGCGGAGATGTGGCTGGCATGGTTTGCATTGGAAAAGTGGTGCGGATGGCATGGTTGGCATGCCTTGGCGCAGAGATGTGGCTGGCATGGTTTTCCATTGGCACAGTGGTGCGGCTGGCATGGTTGGCATGCCTTGGCGCGGAGATGTGGTTGGCATGGTTTTCCATTGGCACAGTGGTGAGGATGGCATGGTTGGCATGCCAGGGCGCGGAGATGTGGATGGCATGGTTTTCCATTGGCACAGTGGTGCGGCTGGCATGGTTTGCCATTGGCACAGTGGTACGGCTGGCATGGTTGGCATGCCTTGGCGCGGAGATGTGGCTGGCATGGTTTTCCTTTGGCACAGTGGTGCGGCTGGCATGGTTGGCATGCCTTGGCGCGGAGATGTGGCTGGCATGGTTTGCCATTGGAATAGTTGTGCGGCTGGCATGGTTGGCATGCCTTGGCGCGGAGATGTGGATGGCATGGTTTTCCATTTGCACAGTGGTGCGGCTGGCATGGTTGGCATGCCTTGGCGCGGAGATGTGGATGGCATGGTTGGCATGCCTTGGCGCGGAGATGTGGCTGGCATGGTTTGTCATTGGCACAGTGGTGAGACTGGCATGGTTGGCATGCCTTGGAGCGGAGATGTGGCGGTCATGGTTTTCCATTGGCACAGTAGTGCGACTGGCATGGTTGGCATGCCTTGGCATGGTAGCATGAAAATTAGGGTTTGGCGTAGATGATGTCGGTCAATGTTAAGGGTTTTGCCGTGGAACATGACACATAAAAAAAAGGTACCCTGGTAATTCTTACGTAGGCATGTTGATCGATTCAATAAATGTGTTAATGGTCGTAGTGACGTCATGTCAGTTGTACGGTTTTACGATTTTAACCCTAAGCTAAAAACCACCATCAACACCAACACATATTTCGAGAAATAGATAGGCGAGATAAACGCGGCTCAAAATACCAAATATGTATAATCTAAGTCTATATAGCAAAACGAATTTTGTCTCAAGATAGGGGATAAATAGACTTTTGAGTGATAGATAAGTTCAAGTCTCTACATATCTTTTAGTCGATAAAGATTCACCGGTTCCTTGAGTAGTCCTTCGTCTTGTATGATGATTGCCATGGAGTTCTTGAGCTCAACTACACTTTCTATCCTAGTCCGAGACCTTAGCTATAGTAGACTAGAAATCAAGACTTATAGTTTTGATCACTAACATTGACAAACATGCTTGAGATAGCAATGCATGTGAGTTCGACCGAGCAATGCTCTAACAGTGCGTAGTTCAATCAGTTGATAAATTCGACCTTGTTTGTTGGATAAAACTTGATTGACACTTGGGCATTAGTCTTTGGTAGCGTCCAAGTTATTTCTCATATCAATCAGGCTCGCAGGTTTCTATCTGTTTCATTTGATGATTGTATTGAGAAAGGGATATAAACTCATTCATATCTTTCTTGATTGAGCTCGCTTTTAAGTTGGTGCTCTCGGAATTATATTGGAGTTTAGTCCATGATTGCCGAACGAATTACTGGGTGTGGTTGTTATACCCCCGCTTTTTCGGGAACTAAATCAAAGATATATCTTGAATTAAAAAAAGGCTCTTCAGTTTAAACTAACAAACTACTTGTTCGGCTTATATCAACCAAGATAATCAGATCTTACGCCAATCTATCGGATTCGGATCCTGAAGAAGACCTCCAAATGATAGATTGTTGATCTTTACGACTAGATATATGATGTTTATCGAAATAAACAAGTTAAGTCGGATCCCAATCAAGTGTGCACGAAGTACATCACGAAGATCGGAAACTAATAAGTAATCTTCTTATCTTTAGATCTTCGGTCTTCAATGTACATGCACAAATAACTTGATTTCCTGATCAATTACAAACATAACAACGTCTGTTAACAATAGATGATCACAAGGCTATCTTCAGATGTAAAAACAGGTCTGAACTCTGTAGGTCATTGATCTAGTTTGAGTGACCTTATGTCAGAAGATAAGACTCTTAGAATAATGAAACTAGGTGAATATCACGGTTTAATTACCGTTAGTCAATCAAATCAATAATCAAAAACTAAAATAACAATATGATTCTAGTTTCCCACCAACGGTACTTCTAGATGCTTCTTGACCCCAAAGAAGTCTTTAAAGAGTATACTAAGAGATTTCGTCTAATTAAGTTACTCTCTTCTCCATAATAGTATTATGAATAATATTATTAATAGTCTATCACACTGACTACAAAATGAAATGAATGTATCAGGATCATTTTGTAAGAATAACAAACTTCACTATTTATAGACCAAGGCATTTTCAACACCAAGGAATTTTCATAACTGAAAATATCAAAAACCATGCAATAAAGACCAATTTTCGGTTTTGTATAATTCCAACTAATATACCGAAATATCTCATGGATGACAACTCAATGTTAGCCAGCATACAAGTATACTTTACTAATATATCTTTCAGAGATATGTTTTACTTACTGGGAAAGTAAAGACATATAAATTCGAAAACCCTGATCAAAGATACTCAAATATTTCGGTTTTGGGATCTCACTTTGAGTATCTAGGAATATCTTTGAACAATTAATAAATAAGATTCCAGTACATGTTCTAATACTCATCATGTAGACATCTTGAACTTTCCTAAATGGCAAATCATATTTCAATATTCACACAAACCTAAAGTATATATGAGACCGGAAATACGTTTTTCTATTAGGATCGGTCCTTCAAGAGATCCCCAAAAGGGATCGGTCCTTCTATATATCTCCAAGGTAAAAATATGGTCATGCTATAGATCCCCAACAGGTATCGGCCCTGCTATAGATCTCCAGTAGGAATCAGAAGACCAAATCCTTTTGATTCCTTTTAACTACGAAATATTTTTCACAAGTCTACTTCCTTAAACTCATATAGTTAAACATATATAGTTTTCTAGGCATGAAATCAGATAAAATTTCAATACACAATCTAATAACAATTTACAAAGATAGTGTTTACGTCGCAATTACGAAGTTCAAAAGATGGACGTTATGCTTCACAATTCAGTATACCAAAGCTGTAATACAGCTTGTGTATTCTTGCTTGAAACTTTGATCATACTATAATGATCAAGTCTCTAATACTAGAGATTCATATATATAACTTGGAATTTCAATATAAACGAATTGAAAACAATGTAGATAGAAATGAAAACATGTCAAATCTTGTATCACTAACCTCGAACAGAAGGATGATGTGTTCGTTGATGCCGATACATCTTCAGGTTCTTCAAAGTAACACGAGTTTTTCTCAACATTTATAGACTTCCTAGTCTAACCTAAAGAAGTTAACTCTTGTAATCTAATCAAGCAGCCTTGAGTTTTGGAACTAAAATATGACAACCGAACTTGACATACGAACGTTTGGTGGGTTCAATAGAGAAATTCTCTAAAAAGGAGCATTTCATCACCAATCAAAAACCTAATGTTATTTATAACTTCACTGTAGATCCACCGAATACCAGGTAACGGGAGACTTTATGTTGTAGTCAATCAAACCTCCAATAACCTAGAGAAATTTTGCTCGAAGAAAATGAGCCCATGTTTTATATGAATTCTTTATATTCCACCATGACTTCATAAGCATGGCCATATTGATCACCCGCAATCTGGATATGTCGAATCCACCTTCACTAATATAGCTATAGATTTTGTCATAAGCAACTACCATTGTCTTCTTTTGCTTTGAATCACCGATCCAAATAAAATTATGAATTGTTTTAAGAACTTTGATGACTGTATGTTTTTCAGACGATTGTCTGTTTTTTCGTTTTAAGAATTCCAATGTTATTTTCTAACCATATGAGACTTTTCGAAAAGGATAATTATGGAAAATTGATTTCAAAATAAAAATTAAAAGACAGTTGGGTCAAAAACAGATTTTAACGATCAACTGTTTGGTCTAGGTACCCTCCCCTAATATTTGATACGTTGGGTACCAAGTTAAGTTCGTGTATTTTTCATGAATCAGATTGGCACCCTTGGTTATATAGAAATTTGGGCACACGTCAAATATGCATATATAACAAATTGGAGGATTTTATAAATAATGAAAAATTGGGTTGTTGTTTTTTTTGAGCAAAGGGAGAATATATTAAAGCGCAAACCAAGTACAAGAGTTTGACCCAAAGAAACCTCGACTAAAGGAGGAAAACAAACGGACTCTAAAGGCTAAACTCTAAGAGATCCATGTTAAGGATTTTATCTAACAAACTAGGAGGGGATTCCCACGAAGTTTGATACCTAATACTAATTGATAAATGCATAATTCATATGATTTTAGTGTCCATTCCATACTTGTTTTATCTATAATTCTTGCATGTATTCTTGTTATTACTCTTGTTTTCTCTTATTTGTTTCTATTAGGTCAATCATCCAAAAATGAGCTACAAAGTACTAAAAATATCTAACAAGAGATGTATTGTAAGTATCCAAGTGCCTAAGTCGATTATAAGAGATGGGAGCAAAAGTGTCTAAGAAGAGAAGTAGAAGAAGTGCGACGAAACGGAGCAAAAGTTCTCAAAATCAAGAGATGGGAGAAACACCAATCTTAACTCATTCAAATACAGGAATTTTTATCATCATATTGAATATAATTTGATTTTAAATAGAATGCAAAAAGAATGAGGTTATTTCGAGTTCAGACGAAGAAGTTACGGGAAAAACAAGTTTATCGAATACCAAAGACAGAAGGGTAAGCGTACTGGGTACTGTACCCTCGTAACTCTGAATTTCGTGAACTGTAAGGGTATGCATACTTGTTACTCATACTAAAAAGTTCCTGGAGACTTTTAAAGGAGGGTACACGTACCTGGTACGTGTACCATGAAGGCCAAAGTTTACGAACTATTTTGTAGGTCTTTCTTTAATAGTTTAGGTTCGGTTTCCGGAACCTATTAGGATACTTGAAGTCCAATCATTGTAAACCTATATAAATAGGTATTATACCTTTCAAATAAGATACGAATCAATCCATCACAAGCTAGGGTTTATTTCTACATCTTAAACCTAGGGTTTACCCCTTTAAGGGGAACCACCATTATTCATCTTCTTCATCTTCTTTGTAATATGAGTAATTAAATACTTTGTTGATTAAGGATGAACTCAATATTTTAAGCGTGAAGCTTTATTATTAATACAAATGTTTTTAGAATTTTCATCATCATCGTTTGTTTTTACCATAACTTGGGTTTATGAGTGATTCTAAAGCTGATTTGGAGTGCATGCTAGATTGATCTATTGATCGTTCTATTGCTAGTAGAAGTTAGGAAACAAGTAATCGTCGAATAACTCTCTACAAAAGTAGACCTTGCATAAGGATTTTGTAGAGCAATTGCGAGTGAAAACAACATCAGCAAGTGAACCTTGAGATAAGAGTTTAGCTACTTGGATTAACCTAATTCACAAATCCTAAAGCGTTCGATTGGATTACACATTGAGTGAACTACTATTTGGTGGTTCGGTTAGATATAATCTGATATTGGAGAGCTTCCATAGCTGATATTCTACAGTTGGTGATGAATGATCTAACGGAAGATAGATAAGTATTCTCATCATGTTAACGCTTGGTAGGATTCCTTGATCATCTCTTTTCTTTCTTATTATCTTTTTATTTATCTTATAATCAATCCCCCCTTTGTTATTTATTTTATTTTGCTGATACAAATAACCTATCAATTACACATCTCTCTATAAGAACGATCCCTACTACCACTATATTTCTAGGTAATTAGCAGAAAATATCTTGATTAATTTGTTGCACATACGACATGCATACACTAACTCTAGCTTCTTTAGTGAGCTTATCTGCCGCTTGGTTACATGATCTTCTTTGAAAAGAAACAATATAACTAGACATACTTCTAACAAACTCTTGACATTCTAAAAGCAGATTTTGTGGTCTTCCCATTGAAACTTCGTGACATCACCAGTAACAACATAAAGCATAGCTTGATTATCTCCTTCTATTATGACCTGAGACAGATTTAAATCCTTCACCCATTGCAGAGCTTTTAACATCACCATAGCCTCTGCCTGATTAATATTCATTGCTCTTCCTGAGTATGCCACTGCGCCCAAGAAGATTCATGTATGATCACGCATCACCGAAGTAAAACTAGCAAGATTATTGTTAGTTTTCATTGAAGCATCTATATTAAAAAAATCCAATTTAATGGGGGTTTTGTCCAATTTCCCTTCAATCTAAATTTTTCACGAAGGCGAGATTTAATCTCATAATCTACACATAATTCCCTAATTTGAGAAATTAATTTTCTATGGTGATTTTTCTTGTTATCGAAACCCTTTCACATCTTGATTTCTACAGGTGCCACATAGTCACAACAGCAAGATGAAGAAGATGCGGATTTTCAACTCCAATTGAAGGAGAATCAAACCAACTTTTGATCCATTCCTAAACATCACCCTGTCTTGTCGCAGAGTTTTGCAGAGCCGAAGAAACTCCAAACCAAACTATTTCTACATAATTACATTTCATCAATAAGTGAGTAGCTGATTCCCTTTATTCATTGCATATAAGGCAAGTAGTGTCTATATCTTTAATGAATCTTCTCATTCTTTCATTCACTGGTAAGATATTTTAACTACACTTCCATATAAATTATTGAATTTTATGTGGAAGATTAGTGTGCCATAAATTTAACTACCTTTTTTCAGATAACTGAGAAGAAGCTTGACTTCCTAAATCCTTTTTGATTTTGTGAGTTCTTCATTCATATACTTTGTTGTGAATAGCTAGGCCATACATATTCAATGTCCATCTTAATTTATCCTTTTGCTTTAGGTTTATTCAGATTGTGAGAATTTGAGCTATTTGATCCTGATTGAAATATTGATGTAACTTGTGTAGATTCCAATTGCTAGTATCCTTGTCAATTAAATCCTTCACCTTTAGATATTTGTTTACCCCTATTTTCTGATTCTTAAAAGCTTTCGAACTAAAATTTGGAATCCAATTGTGAAAGAAGACCTTAACCTCAAATTCATGACCTATTTTTCATTTGTAATTTTTTTTAACAACCTCTAAGCCTTTTCTGGTACTCTGCCGGATCCCATTTCCTTGATTAAGATTATCTGTCACAGGATCCTTACTTCAAAAAATGTTTTGCCTGTAAAACCTTCACCCATTAAGACTCTTTCTCATTTAACATTCTCCATGCCAGCTTTGTTAAAAGAGCTAAATTGAATTTTGCAGAATCTTTAAACCCCAAACCTCCTTGTCTTTTTGATTTACAGACAGATTTCCAAGTTTTTGGAAAAAAAACCTTTAGCCTCATGTTTATTCCAGAAGTTGTTTCTTTGAATATTATTCATCTGGATACAAGAGCTTTTTGGCATGGATAATATGCTCAACTGATGTTGAACCACTGAACCAAATGTAGATTGAATTTGTGCAGCTCTTCCAACTGAATTAACTAATTTTCCTTGCCACTTTTGCAGATAAAATTTCATTTTATCAATTGGAACTTCAAAACACTTTTCTTTATTTCTAGAGGGGAAAAGATCTACCCCCACATATTTCTCATTTAGCTGTATTTGCTTCATCTGTAGCATGCAAGATATATCTTCACAAGCTGCATCACTTAAATGTTTATTGAAGAAGATACTTGGTTTTGCTAGGTTTACCATATGGCCAGAGGAAGAAGTAAGCTTATGGATGATACTCTTCAAATTCATGATGGAATTACCTGAAGCTTTTTTGAACAGTAAACAGTCGTATGCGAAGAAAAGTGAGTGATATCAGAACTCTTTATGGCTGGCTTGACAGGTTCTATCATCTTCTTCTCTGCTGCATTGGTAAGAAGTCTTCTAAAACCTTTCATTTCCTATATGAATAGATATGGCGAAATCAAATCTCCTTTTTCGAATCCCTCTTGTTGGAGTAAAAGGCTGAAGGGGATAACCATTTAACATGAGAAATATTTTCGATGTACTGATGCATGTATGAATCATATTGCACCATTAAGAATCAAACCCAAACTGTTTAAGATTTTAATTAGAAAATTCCATTCCATGCAATCAAAAGCCTTTGCCATATTTAACTTCATTCCTATTACTCCAGTAAAAACTTTAGTTTTCTTTATATATTCCACCATCTCATGAGCAATGATTATGTTGTCATGAATTTTTCTCCCTGGAACAAAAGCATCTTGCCAAGGTGAAATAATTTTTTGAAAGAATAAGCTTTAATCTTGAAGCAAGAAGTTTTGTGATAATCTTGTAATAAATATTGCATAAACTAATAATGGATCTGAAATCTTGTGGTTTCGTAGGAGATTCTGTTTTTGGTAATAGAACTTGGTAGGTTTCATTGATTTGAGATGGAAAAGAGCATGTTTTGGAAAAATCCTGAACTAATTTTGCAACATCTCCTCCTACCAGATCCCAGTTTTGCTGATAGAAACCCACTTGAAAACCATCTGGCCCTGGTGAAACCATATGGCCCCAATGTTGCACAAGCCCTTATCTGACAAACTGCATTTTTTTATTTCTTCTATTGAAGGCATCTTAGTAAGCATAGTATTATCTTCTTCTGCGATACATGGCTCCATTAATTTAAAATGATCTTGATTCAGACTTGGATTTGAGGTAGTTGTGATTGAAGAAAAATGCTCATTAGGTATCTGTTGAAGTTCACCCCTTGTTCCAACCCATTGCACATTGTTGTTTTGAAGACTATCAATATGATTCCCCTTCTTTCTGTAGTTTTCCATGGCATGAGACATTTTTGAATTTCTATTTTTATTAGTAAGAACCTTCTCTCTTGATTGCTGATATGTTATCTGATTTCTTTTCTTGTACTATCCTTGAAGAGTACCTTCTAACTTTTTGATTTCTTCTTCCTCTTGAGAATTTTTGTTTTTAGATTGGTGAAGTAACTTCTGTGTATTTCTTATCTGAGTATTCACATGCCCAAATAAAATTTGTTCCATATTTCCATCTCTTCAGAAGTATTTTGCAGCTTCTTTCCATTAGCCCTTTCCTAGTAACTTTTCATCATTCCAGCTTTTGTTTATTGTTTCTTTACAAATAGGATTTGATAGCCAAACTTCATAGAATCTATTTGGTTTTGGGAATGATAGGATTTTTTTATGTGTTTGAAGAAGGATAAGGGCATGGTCAGACCCAAAAGGAAAAAGTTTATGAATGATAAATTGATTGATTGTTTGAAACCAGCTTGGGTTTGCAAGAACCCTGTCAATTCTTCATCTGACCATTTTATGATCTTTTCTTTTATTTGACCAGGTAAATGGTGAGCCTGTAAAAGGGATATATGAAGAACTAATTTGTAGGACTTAGCTGGATGAATGGAGAAACTACTTCTGTCTGATGAAAACAAGGCGATGTTCAAATCTCCTAAAATGACCCAAGGTTTACTGATATTTCCTCCCAACTTCTGAATCCTTTCCCATTGAATTTTCCTTATATCTTTATTCGTGGACCCATAAATGCAAGTGAGAAACCATGCTCTATGATCACTAGCAAAAATTTCCAAATGCATCATGTTCTCATTCACTTCCTGTAATTTAACACCAATACCATCTTTCTAAAGCACCCATGGTTTAAAAAGGCGTTTGTGGAATGCGCTTTAAGGCGCTTTTTTGCGCTTCAGGTCCTAGGCGCTTCTAAAGCGCCGGTTTACGAATTGGTTTATATTAGAAAGTGAAAAGTCGGCCTTTGAAGCCAAGTAGGGCTTATTTCACGTTTTCTAAATAAATACTAATAAACCTAATTTATAGGGCATGGTGATCATGATGACGATGACTATTTACATGATGATATGAATGATGCAGACCTTCGTGGCTAGTATATTTAAATAGATCTTGGGTAGAATATGCAATATCAGTATGCCATATGCTTAGTTAGTATAATTTTCCTTTTCATTATGTCTGAACTTCGTAGTTTTCTTTTACTAGGTTGATAACTTCTTATTTTTGTATAGTATTATATATTTCAAAAAGCTCTCTTTCGCTTTCGCAGAGCTTTACGCTTTGGTATGAGAGCGCTTCGCCCCACCTTTTCGCTTTTTAAAACCTTGAAAGCACCACTAGCCTTCCTGATTTACCCATAGGATTTTGACACTGAATATTTAGGTAGCCTAAGTTGTAGACATATTTATAAGCTTAATCTACTTTGTTCATGGTTTCGGAAAGAAAGCAGATATCGGGATTATAATTTTTTATGCAATCTTTAAGACGATTCCTAGTATTTGAGTTTCCTAAACCTTGAATATTCCATGCAAGGATTTTCATATCTATATGCATGATTTTATGAAGATACTTAAGATGAAATATATGGGAAGATAAACAAGTTATATGCAAAAAAGGACTTCATTGCAAAAATATATAAAAAGTTGTATTAAAAACTGAGATAAAATCATAGAAGACAGAAGACATCCCAGATCTTCCTGCCAACCTCCCGGGTCCCTTAAATTATAATTTTGAGCATAATTGTCCCAGTCAATGTCAGCTGGTTGTTCAGTACAGTAATTTTCTGCTACCCCACTTTGATCTTTCATATCTTGTTGTTGATACTCCGTGTTTTGTTGATTTTCCATCCCCTCATCTTCTCCATGATTACTTTCTTGCTCCGACTGTTCATAATTTCTGCTTCTCTTCCCTTTTCTTGCAGTTGAACATTCAGCACCGCAACATATGAGTAGAAAGTGGATACTTTATGGTCATCTTATGGAATAACAAAAGCTTTCTTGGTACTATTTTTCCTTCTGTTAGTTTTCTTTGGAGAAATCATTATTTTTTCTCCAGAAGCAAACATGGGATTATTTTCTCTTGGGTCAGGTACTTCCCCATAATCTTCACCAAATTTAATAGTTATATTGTTGGGAATATATGTTTTAAAAACATTATTGATTTCCAAAAATTAGTGTCTCATTTAAATGGTTTAAATGTGATAATTATTCTCTCTCTTAAAGAATAAATTTGTTTTGAGTTAATATCAAAAACCGTTTTTTCTTGAATGAGTTAATGATGTTAATTAACATCTTAATAATGTTTTCCATAAAAGAAAAATTAATTTTTCATTAAATTTGACCGTTATATAATTGTGGTTTTAATGGTGTTAACTCCACCATAATAACATTTTCATATAGCACTTAAATGTTTTGAAATTCTTGAGTACAAATCAGAATTTTGGTTGGAAAAAACAAAATTAGAAGAAGAAGAAGAAGAGTTTTAGGATCCTTTTTATTATAGAGAGTTTTCCTTTATGTTTCTTGAGTTTTACAGAAAAATGGATTTTTGTGAGAAAGAAAAATAAGTGTGTGAACATCTCTTATTTTTCTAAATGAGTTTCTGAGCAAGAATGAAGTGTAGAAGTTTCACATCCTCTGAACGTGCAACAACGATTGTGTAAGAGATTGATCTCGACTGTTTTATCCTGGGGACGACGCACAATTGAAGAACTGCTTGTACAATCTTGGGCAGAGCCGCGAAACGTCTTAAAGAAAGCGACGTAGTTCGCGACTCATCCATAACGTTATTTGTTTCGTGTTTGATTTATTTGTTGTGTAGGCATAATTCGGCAATTGATTCCAACAATTTTAAGACGTTTCTTCTGCCATGGAAATCAAAAGAAAAACGATTGCTAAAACGCGATAAGTATCATTGTTTTGTTTTATTTCGTTTTGTATAATTTTTCTTTGACAATTGAAAATGATGCTTGAAATTTTAGGTAACCTGATACCTAGAGTTAAAGTTTATGTCTGATTTTGATGGATTAGGATTGTAACATGGATAATATTTTTATCATGAATATCTAACATAGAAAAATATTGTTGATGTGAAACGAATGTTTTTAACATGTCGTAGAGATGTATTTTTATCTCCTATATGGAAATGAATTGGGTCTACAAGTTTTAACCTGATATATTAGACATCGTGAGGGTCATCCATGTATAATTTCAGAATTTTTGGAGTCCTAAAAATATTTTTAAAGTATTATAGAAAACTGCACAACGTTGCTGAAAATTTCTGACGAGCAGAAATTTAGTCCTTGTTGAATTCGTTTTTATGATCTTTGTGTTGATATTTTGGATTTGTGTATAATATGAAACTTGTAGATAAGGAACTTATCTTCAAAACTCTTTTTGAAATTTTCTATTTGGATTTTTAGTTTGAGAGATGTAGTGATTTCAAAATCGTCGTGTATTTTTTTCAAAAATATAAGACATATATGATACTTGAGATTAGAGATTACAGATGTAAGAAATTACTTTAAAAATCGTGTTTTGATTCTAGTATTTCGTACTCTTGAATTGGTAATGAAAAGGAAAATTATTGTTAGCAATCAAACTAGTGCACCACATATGTTTGATAAAATGCTTGATAGAGAGTTATAAATATATGATGTTATAACTATATAATTTTGAATCTTTATTTGACACTCAAGAGAAACTTGGAGTACTATATTTTCTTTGATTTTCAAGTAATTATGTAAATACATACCTTACTTATTTTCAGTTACAAATGCTTACATCTAAATGATTGTAACAGGTGAAAATTCACTTACTTGAGCAAATTTTTATTTTCCAATGAAATAAAATTGCGGGAGATTAATCGATTTGTGGAGCAATGGGGTTGCTGATTTCTTTGTTGGTATGCAAAGAGTGGACAATGGTTTATAACCAATTGAGCTTTAAAAGCAATTGAGGTATGGTTGATGAACTATTTGTAGTTATTGTAGTGATCAAATAATGACATTCTAAATTGAATAAATTGATTGTTCTTAGAATAAAATTTTGGGAAACAAGATACTGAGAATTATTGTGTATGACAATAAACGTGTGACTCATATAAGTTTGGAACTTATGAGATAGAATTTGATATGGAACCAAAACCGAAAGAATTAGAAACCTATTCAAAACAAATGTGAATACGAACTCTCACCAAGAAATGAACATACTATTGTTTATGAAGTTATTTGCTATTCTTGCACGGAATTGTAAGGATATCAAATGTTATTAACAACGCTTTTCAGCTAAGTTAATGTGAATTATGGATACGGTGAGAGGTTGGTATATATTGGTTTACACCATATTTGTTTTGATAGGTTATGGTTCAAAGTTTGAACCAAATTGTTTGAAAAAAGTGGTGGTACGATCTACTCACATCACTAGGACTTTCGGTCTTGGTACGATCTCAAAGTTTACTTTGGGTAGAACAATCTTGTTAAATATTTCATACTTCCGAAATGAGCGAGAATTTATTTTCCTCATATCTTGTTATAAACAAGATTGATAATAGAAATTTGTTGAATTTGATCATTGCACTACTACAAATAATATGTTATGGATAAAATGTTTAAATACTGTATTACAATTTTATCATAACATGACTTGAATTTTAAATATTTGAAATATGAGATTTTGTCATGCTTTTAAGAAATTATTGAGTTAGTAACGAATGTGAACATGTTATATTTTCTTATAAACTTGGTGAACTTTTTGAGTAACATGTATGTAATCTTACCTAACTCATAAAAGCATGTACACTTTTAAATCTTACGCAACTTTCCATGATATTGGATGAAATAAAATGAGAATTTTATAAAGATGCTTCGAGTAACTTGTCTTGATATCAAATATGATCTTTTGAGTAGTGAATTAGGCAATGTTGTTTTCACAAAAATTGTTTGAATTTCTATTCATTATATTGTGTAAAACGTTTTGGGTTTAAATCATTGGTTCATTAGTTTTTCACAATTTTTGGAGTCTTTTGATATTGTTTTAAATTCTTGTTTGAGTCAAACAATAGTGGGGGTTCCATATCCTATGTTTTAACATATTTGATTTGAATTGGAGGAACTAGAAAAATGAAGGTGACAAGTAATTCACTAACAATGAACCTAGAAAAGCATATATAGTGAGACTAAATTTCAGTCATGAATATTTTGTTGCTTATAATTTGAAAGATAACTTCTCATAGAAAATAACTTTGTTCTTTAAAAATTTAATCTTTGGAAAATAAATTTGTGAACCTATTATCTTTAGACAAGCAAACAGAAAATTGTTGACACTTGCATTCATGACTCTAAATTAACTTACATGCTTGTTTTGTTGATGTTGTTTCTACGATATATGATTTTCTATAGTCATAAGTAGAAATATATACTTTTTGTGCAAGTTAAAGATGAGAATCTATGTAAACCAAGAATGGAAGACTTTGTAGTTTCTACAATAAAAGAAAGCATATAAGTTAGATAAGTTATCATTTATATTAGAAAACAACTTTAAAATAATCTATGATTCATTCGAATGATTTCAGAATTGATGAAAGTGAAATGCACAATACTCTTTGTTTTGTATGCATAGTTGATTTGTTGAATTTTAACTTATAGGATGAAAATGAAATTGAAAATATGCGTAGTTTATAATTTCACATGAAAGACTTGAGTGAAGATGTATATGTTTTTGAAATGGATTTTTTCCTTCTTTGAATCTATTTCATTTCGATGAAAATAGAATTTTAGAAGAGATAGAAATATCTATAGTCTGACTGTAAAGTAGTTTTCATTCATTTGATTTAGTGCCAATGTTTTTGAGATTAAGTGTGATGGCACTAGATATGAGTATGGTAGCTTAGTATGTTTCTTTGCTACGTGATTGAATATATATATATTTTTTGTAGTGGGAGTGTAATATATTGCTTCCATAGTGGGGGTTTTATAATCAGATTTACCAATCCTAGAATGGAAAAAATTGGTAAAATATTGAGAAGGTTATGAGATGTTTCAAACACATCTTACGCCTACAAATACACTATATAAAATGTTACCGCAATCCTTTAAGGATGTTACGAAGCTGATTGGACATCCTTTCAGTTGAATCCTTTAAGGGATGGGGTGATTCGATCCTTTATAGTGGATAGAGGAAAATACATATTAATCTAATGTGATAGTACCGCGACTATTGCAAGAATTGAGAATGTTATGAAAACTACAAGAGTTGATGTTATGACAATGGATTATATAGTGTCTGGAAAGAGCTTTCATTAGTCCTTTGACGAAAGGATTGATAAGAAGATGTGAATATATCTTAGGGATGAGGTTTATGCCCATTGAGATTGAGTCATCTATGATGGATACCCAACCTAGAAATAGGTTCAAAAGGACTAGACGAAGTCATAAATGATATGGAGATGCGAAAATCATGCTTTTGAAGAATTCATCCCACGGCATGACATCCTGAAGCGAGTAAAAGGTTGAGTTTAATTTTAATTTTAAACTCTTAATTATGTTTATATCTCTATTTAGAGTGGGGTACTTTCAGGAGTACTCTTGATAAACTCACCTATATGAATGTGAAAGTGTGGCCGCTTTCTATGAGAATATGGGCAGTTCTCTAGATCATTCATTAAACTGGGATACAAGCACATCGACATAATGTGTTGGATTTAGACTTTACACTATTATAGTCGTGTGTGTTCAGTAATATTTTATCTCCTAGAGTTCAAGTCGACATAAGAGAGCTTATTAACACTACGTAAAGGTTCAAGTCGTGAGACACCTTTGCTTATGCACAATTCTATAAGTTCTTGCTCAATGTTTTGAAAAATATAAGTGGGGGATTTTTGGGAATATATGTTTAAAAACATTATTGATTTCCGAAAATTAGTGTCTCATTTAAATGGTTTAAATGTGATAATTATTCTCTCTCTTAAAGAATAAATTTGTTTTGAGTTAATATCAAAAACCGTTTTTTCTTGAATGAGTTAATGATGTTAATTAATATCTTAATAATGTTTTCCATAAAAGAAAAATTAATTTTTCATTAAATTTGACCGTTATATATTTGTGGTTTTAATGGTGTTAACTCCACCATAATAACATTTTCATATAGCACTTAAATGTTTTGAAACTCTTGAGTATAAATCAGAATTTTGGTTGGAAAAACAAAATTAGAAGAAGAAGAGTTTTAGGATCTTTTTTATTATAGAGAGTTTTCATTTATGTTTCTTGAGTTTTACAGAAAAATGGATTTTTGTGAGAAAGAAAAATAAGTTTGTGAACATCTCTTATTTTTCTAAATGAGTTTCTGAGCAAGAATGAAGTGTAGAAGTTTCACATCCTCTGAACGTGCAAGAACGATTGTGTAAGAGATTGATCTCGACTGTTTTATCCTGGGGACGACGCACAATTGAAGAACTGCTTGTACAATCTTGGGCAGAGCCGCGAAACGTCTTAAAGAAAGCGGCTTAGTCCGTGACTCAGCCATAACGTTCTTTATTTCGTGTGTGATTTATGTGTTGTGCAGGCATAATTCGACAATTGATTCCAACATATACTCCCTCTGATTTGGACATGAGAAGATTTATCCGTACATTCATTTTCATTATGTTTAGCTATAAGACATGTTGGGCATAATTTTCTTGGCTGCCTCTGAAAATAAATAAAAATCCATTGGGTGTATTTTACAGCATTTTCGGTTAAATACCTCTAAGCATAGGATTGGAAATGTTAAATTCAAGAAGAACACTTGATTAGTATCTATAGGATTCCCATCTTCTGGTTACATCTTTAAGACCTTCCCCACAATACTAACTATGTGTTAAGGTACTTCAGGATTTAAGAATTCCGGCGACAGCTTTTTGATGTCCAACCAGTATTGTTGGATATCAAAGTTCATCTTTCTATGATCCATTGATGGGTTCCATCCATTCTAGCAGAACAATTAAATGTTCATCCAGGTTCCATGGACCACCAACTAGAATGTCATTGTACTCTCTCCAGTCTTCAAATTTGAAAGTGAAGATGTTCTTTTCCTTCTGTAGAATCTGAAAATGACCATGCCCCCAAGCCAGAGTTGCTTCAAGTTCATCTTTGCCAATTGACATCACAGACTTACTGATGACCTTGCCAATTAAGCTTTTCTCCCATTTCTTAATACTTATTCCTAACCTAATTTTTGGGTATCTTATCACTCTTCTTATTTCCTCTCCTTCACTTAAATTTGTGGATTGAATTTTTCCTATAATATCAGATATATCACTGTAATTGTAATTTCTTTCCATTTCAGAGTAAGGAGAAGAAAGCCATTAGTTGAAGCTTATAAATGTCATGAGCCAGAACCATTTCAAATTTATAGTTGTACTGCATGTAATTTTTTTGCCACTTTTTTGTGAATTCAGAATAGTTCTTCCACTTATCATACCTTGATGATCATCCCTAGCTTTATTCAGATGACTGAAATCACTCTGTGCTTTCAGTTGATTGCAATTTTTGTCGTTCATTTTGTTTTCAAAGTGATTCAACCTTACAATTAAATAAGACTGACAACCTTTTGCAGAATGAGACCAACGTTTTAATGGACCTTTGAGTGGCTGAAGACCAAATCCACCTAGCAACACCTTCTATTCATGGATAAAACAAAGGATAAGATGAGAAAAATAAACGTCTATAGAAAGTCGAAATTAAATCAAATCATCGATAAAAGCTAACCAAAGCAAACATCAAATACTAGAAAACGAGAATTTAATACATGCAGTTGAAAGGAGACAAAGAAAGTGATAGATCAAAGGAAGTTGATGATGCAACTTTTAGTGAGCAGATAAATTTTCTACCGATTTAGACACCCGAGACAATCGCCCAACAAGAGTAGGGATCCGTCTCGTAAGTAAACGGGACCTCCTAATGAAAAACATGGTCTTGCCTGAAAATGCGGGATCTAACAACCACACCCAATATTTAGCTTAGCAATCTGTATGGAAAAACGCCAATATACTTTCTAGAGAATCAACTAGATAGTTAGACACAATCAATAGAAAAGTATATCAAAGAGTTTATATCTCAATCTTTCGATTTGATCTATACTCAAGCAAATAGAAATCTGCGAGTCTTTATCAAAGAGAGATAACTTGGATGGTACCAAAGACTAATATCCAAGTGTCAATCAACTTAAATCAACAACCAAAAGGTCGGATATTCCAATTGATTGAACAACGCACAACCTGTATTATTTTAATTATATAAACAAATATAATGCGGAAAAGAAATAACACAAACACCAAAATTTTGTTAACGAGGAAACCGCAAATGCAGAAAAAACCCCGGGACCTAGTCCAAATTGAACACACACTGTATTAAGCCGCTACATACACTAGCCTACTCCAAACTAACTTCGGTCTGGACTGTAGTTGAACCCCAACCAATCTCACACTGATCCAAGGTACATTTATGCTCCTACGTCTCTGATCCCAGCAGGATGCTGCGTACTTGATTCCCTTAACTGATTTCACCCACAACTAAGAGTTGCTACGACCCAAAGTCGAAGACTTTAATAAACAAATATGTATCACACAGAAAAGTCTACGATAATAGATAAATACGTCTCCCACGAATATACCTACAAGTTTTGTTCCGTCTTTTGATAAATCAAGGTGTACAGGAACCAATTGATAATCCGGACTTATATTCCCGAAGAACAGACTAGTATTATCAATCACCTCACAATAGTCTCAATCGACGCAGCGAAAAAAGATATTATGGAATCCCAAACGATGAGACGAAAATGTTTGTGATTAATTTTAATCTTGCCAATCGGAGATAGAAATCTCAAGCCAATTATTACAATTGTACTCGTACGATAGAAACAGCAAGATCATATCACACGACTACAAGAAAAGTAGTATCGGTCTGGCTTCACAATCCCAATGAAGTCTTTAAGTCGTTAACCTGGTTTAGAAGAAGAAACCAAAGGTTAAAGGAGAATCGACTCTAGCTTAGCACAACTAGTATCATACAGAATGTGTGGGGATTAGGTTTCCCAGTTTCTAGAGTTCTCCCTTATATAGTCTTTCAAATCCGGGTTTGAAATCAATGTTAGCTTGGTAACAAAGCATTCAATATTCACCGTTAGATGAAAACCTGATTAGATTCAAGCTAATATTTATCAACCGTTAGATCGAAAACATAGCTTGTTATACACAAATGAAATGCACGTTTCTAGGCTTGTGTAACCGTACCCAAACTTGTACATTAGCTGGTTCAACAATGGTTAACCAAATGGTTAGCCATATGATCACTTTCATATCAACCATACTCTTCTTCCCCATAACTAGTTCAAATGACTCAAATGAACTAGTTAGAGAGTTGTTCAATTACAAAGAAATCTTATGTACTACACAAGACACAATTGTAGCAAAAACGATTTGATTCACATGAATCGGTTCATGAACTCTATAGCCACGGTTTGTAATTGCATTCCTTAGTTTATAAAGATAAGTTCACTAAACATCGTTTTTAGACATAACCTACTCAAGTTCGCGGACTGGGTTCGCAGACTTAACTTCCCGGATGGAGTTCACAAACTCCAGCATAAATTCTCGGGTTTGAGAACTTCGCCAGTTCACGGACTGGGTTCGCGGGCTTAGCTCATGCACTACTCTGGTTCACTTGATCAACAAAGTTCGCAAACTTCGGTTCAAGCAATAAGGACTTATATATATATCTGTTTCCACAATAATGCTTATATCCTCTAAATGGTTATATAGTCTAAACTCTCATTTCAATCATTGAAACATTCTCATAGGACGTTATATAGTTGTTATTCACAAACCATTTTTTGTCAGAGCAATTTTCAAAGTGATTGAAACATAACATGACTTTCGTCACTAGGTAAAGATGAACTTGGCCTTACCAACACATATTTCGAGAAATATATAGGCGAGGTAAACTCGGCTCGAAATACCAAATGTGTATAATCTAAGTCTATACAGCAAAATGACTTTTGTCTCAAGATAAGAGATAAATAGACTTTTGAGTGATAGATAAGTTCAAGTCTCCACATACCTTTTAGTCGATGAATATCCACAAGTTCCTTGAGTAGTCCTTCGTCTTGTTTGATGATTGCCATGAAGTTCTTGAGCTCAACTACACTTTCTATCCTAGTCCGAGACCTTAGCTATAGTATACTAGAAATCAAGACTTATAGTTTTGATCACTAACATTGACAAACATGCTTGAGATAGCAACGCATGCGAGTTCGACCGAGCAATGCTCTAACAATCTCCCCCTTTTCAATTTTATTGACAAAACTATCAATACATATGGAATACAAAAAATATATAAATAAACTTTTGTAGCTCCTATTCCACATGCCTAATCTTCAACATTACTTGAAATCTTCGTCACTTCCAAGTACTCCAATGATCCCAAAGGTTGTAAGTTTAGCATCACCGTTGTTGAAAATCCGTAGCTATAACAACGAGAAAACAAGAGTTCTCAATCATTGTTATACAATGTCATAGTATCATTACACAGCGTCAAAGTTCAATTGTATCAAAACTTTAACAACAATACTATGGTAATATGTCACTCCCCCTTAGTCAATACTCCATCTCACATGGAAACCACTCCCCCTTACATAATGATCCGAAAACCATATGTATTTGTAGTGTGAACTACATATTAATTCTCCCCCTTTTTGTCAATAAAATTGGCAAAGGTACAAGAACGGGATCCTAATGAAATTTCCGAGACATTTCATGACCAAAAGAAAGCATATATCATCTTATTTAGATGCAATCATAACGCCGAAGCTAAATGCATTCATAAAGGAGTTTATTAAGATACAAGATAACCCCTAAAATATTCCACATCCGCACTCCCCATAAAGATTTGGCAATTAAGCACAAGTTCAATTAAGAACTCTCCCCCATAAAATGTCATTCCCGAAAGAACAACAAGAGCGACCTTAATTTCAAAAAGAAAATAAGGATTTCTTTGGACATAAGAAATTACATACAAATATGAATTTGAATCCAAAAAAATCAATTAAATTAATCATAAGAGAACCCATGATTAACTTAATCGGAAATGCTCAACACAAGTAAACTTATGGAGACTTAAAAACACTCAATTAGATTAATCACAAGAAAACCTATAATTAATCTAATCGAAATACACAACCAAACTAATTACAAAAGTAATCAATTTAATTGGTCATGCTCGACACAAAGTATCTCATGGAGCAACAACCATACCAAAACAATGACTCAGTCGATAGAGCTCAACATAAGACACCTTATGGAACAACACAGTATGTACACAAAAATATGGATCAGGAAGATCAATACTGCGGAATAAACAAGGACTCATTCTATTTTCCATGAACATTTTCACAATGACATCCAATAGAAATAATCCTTGAACACAAAAGATTTTAACCTATATTCCATCAAAAATTGACATAATAGGCTTAAATTTTGTATTTGTCAAAAGTCAATTCATTCTTTCATCAATACATATCAACTCACGAACGACTTTACTTTTAACAAAGTATGGTACAATCAAGTTCACGGGCGCAAACATACATATCCCATAACAATATTGCAATATATAAAACCATAAATATTAATACTGCAAAAATCATCTTCCAAACAAATTTAGAATTTAAACCAATAAATCTAAAAACATGAAGATGAAAACGTTGGACATAGCTATGTGTAATCATAATAATTGCTATTCCAAACTCTAGTTATTCTTCTAATCAAAACAAGAAATAGAAGATTTACTAGGTAATAAGACCTTTAAAGAATTATGTATCGTCCCCGAACTCCTTGTCGTCAACCACTATTGGAACATAAGGTTCATTAAGATAGGAGTTTATATCAATAAACCTTCTTGGTTGATGTTGTCGAACCAGGGCCTTCTGAATCTCATGAGTCTTATACACAAAAGCCTTTATTTGTTGAATCTCCTTTCGTATCTATTTCAACCCATCAAGAACATCAAAAAACTTCTGATAATTTGAAGGAACGTCTCTTGGCTTCCTCACATTCCTTCTTTTCCTTTTAAATGTTGGAGATAATGGAGATTTTTCTTTTTCCTTCGTGATTGATGGATTAACAATCATATTAACATCTTTTCCATCAGAAGACATCATGCTTGGAGTATCCATAAACGTATGGTTTTGTGAGAGGAAATCACAATTTTCTCAACAAGTAGTCTTGAGATAAAAAAAGGTTTCAGAGAAGGAAAAAAGAATTTAGGGTTTTGAAACCTTTAAACAGGTTCGTACACGACCAACTCTTAACCATATGAAGAGTAGAATTGTCGATAGTACCCTTTATTTTGTTTGATAGACAAAAAGAAGGAAAATCTAAGAAAAAAAAACTTTTCCTAAAGCCTGAGAGGTACAAAATCATTGTCTCTTTTGATCAGGAACATGAGACAAGATTTCAAAACACAACACAATCAAGTTGCATTGCGGTGAACAACAATTTTTCCACCATTTTCCTCTTGAGAGGAATCTACAAACCTTTGTCTATCAAAACGACTCGACCATACTTTCTTCTCTAATGGTCTTGGTTTATCCTTAGAAACTAACTTCTTAGACGAAGATAAAATCCTACATACCTCAGCGGTCTTCTGAGCAAGTTTAAGCTTTCTTGCTAGATGATTTTCTCTTCGTTGAAGTTTGTTGACGTGCCTTCGTTGGTGTTTGTACTTGTAACACCTTGATAGTTCATGACCCTTTAGCGAACAATAAGAACACGTCAAGTTAGAATAAAAATAAGGCTTTTGAGATGTGCAAGCATCTAGGCACATGGTGGAACCTGAAACATTAAAAACAGAGTTTCCAAAGGATGGGTCAACTTTATCTTCCAGAATAGTTGGATTATCTTCTGAAAGAATATGAAGATTGATGTATGTATTGCTACATTAATCAAAATCAATATTTTCACCAAGAAGTGCAACACTTGATTTCTCGTGTTCATTAGAATCATAGATGTCAGACATTTCATCAAGAGTTACAGCAAGACCTTTGCTCCCAGTGTATTTTCTACGATTTCGGCACTCGTTTGCAAAATGACCAAATCCCTTACACTTAAAGCACTGAGGCATATCCTCGTCATCAATTTCATCAATATCCCTATTTTTAGGAGGAACACGATTATGAGGTTTGACTGATGCCTTAGGCTTATCTCTGGAGAACCGTTTACTTCTCTTCGGCAGAAGATCCCTAAACTTTCTTGTGATCATCGATACTGATTTGTCAAGATCTTCATATGATGAATCTGTCTCAAAGTGATCATCTTTAGAGATATACACTTTTTTAATTTTATCAACTAATTTAGTGTCCTTTAGTGCTTGGAACGCAACATCCTTAGATTTGGATGATTGTTCGTGATCAAAGATCTTAAGCTTCCCAACCAGCATATTTCTGGAAAGATTATCAAGGTTATTTCCCTCAACGATGGCATGCTTCTTAGAGTCGTATCTAGATGGCAGCGATCTGAGAATTTTCATCACAATGTCCTTTTCGGAAATAGTCTTACACAATGCAAAAGATGCATTAACTATTTCAAACACTTTGTGATTAAACTCATCAAATGTTTCTTCATCTATCATACGAAGGTTTTCCCAATCGGAATTAAGGTTTTGAAGCCTAGCTTCCTTTTCACTGGTATTTCCTTCAAATACGGTTTCTAAGATATCCCAAGCTTCTTTAGACTTGGTGCAATTTTACACATGGTTCTGAAGATTTGGGATAATGGCATGTATAATGGCATTCAAACCGTCGGAATTTTGCTTTGCAGCATTTATCTCGGCAGAGGTGTATTCACTAATGTCTTTGGGAACGTAATACATCTCCAACTTCCACAAGGGGAGCATTATAGCCATTAACTACATATATCCATGATTGAAAATCATGTGCTTGACGAAAAGCTCACGTAGCAATTTTCCACCATAAGTAATTAGAGTCATCGAAGACTGGTGGTACGTTAATAGAGATAGCACCTCTGTCCATAGAGTCAGATCGCTACAAACACAGACTTGTAAGGTCTTAAACGTGTTTTCCTTTTCTGATACCAATTGAAAAAGCAGGGGTCTAACAATCACACCCAATATTTCGCTTAGCAATCTGTATGGACAAACCCCGATATACTTTTTAGAGAATCAACTAGACAGTTAGAATCAATCAATAGAAAAGTATATCAAAGAGTTTATATCTCAATCTCTCGATTTGATCTATACTCAAGAAAATATAAATCTGCGAGTCTTTATCAAAGAGAGATAACTTGGATGGTACCAAAGACCAATATCCAAGTGTCAATCAATTTAAATCAACAACCAAAAGGTCGGATATTCTAATTGATTGAACAACGCACAACCTGTATTATTTTAATTATATAAACAAATATAATGCGGAAAAGAAATAACACAAACACCAAAATTTTGTTAACGAGGAAACCGCAAATGCAGAAAAACCCCGGGACCTAGTCCAAATTGAACACACACTGTATTAAGCCGCTACATACACTAGCCTACTCCAAACTAAATTCGGTCTGGACTGTAGTTGAACCCCAACCAATCTCACACTGATCCAAGGTACAATTATGCTCCTACGTCTCTGATCCCAGCAGGATGCTGCGTACTTGATTCCCTTAAATGATTTCACCCACAACTAAGAGTTGCTACGACCCAAAGTCGAAGACTTTAATAAACAAATATGTATCACACAGAAAAGTCTACGATAATAGGTAAATCTATCTCCCACGAATATACCTACTAGTTTTGTTCCATCTTTTGATAAATCAAGGTGAACATGAACCAATTGATAATCCGGACTTATATTCCCAAAGAACAGACTAGTATTATCAATCACCTCACAATATTCTTAATCGACACAGAGAAAAAAGATATTGTGGAATCACAAACGATGAGACGAAGATGTTTGTGATTACTTTTTATCTTGCCTATCAGAGATAGAAATATCAAGCCAATTATTACAATTATACTCGTACGATAGAAACAGCAAGATCATATCACACGACTACAAGAAAAGTAGTATCGGTCTGGCTTCACAATCCCAATGAAGTCTTTAAGTCGTTAACCTGGTTTAGAAGAAGAAACCAAAGGTTAAAGGAGAATCGACTCTAGCTTAGCACAACTAGTATCACACAGAATGTGTGGGGATTAGGTTTCCCAGTTGATAGAGTTCTACCTTATATAGTCTTTCAAATTAGGGTTTGCAATCAATGTTAGCTTGGTAACAAAGCATTCAATATTCACCGTTAGATGAAAACCTGATTAGATTCAAGCTAATATTTATCAATTGTTAGATCGAAATCATAGCTTGTTATATACAAATGAAATGCACGTTTCTAGGCTTGTGTAATCGTACCCAAACTTGTACATTATCTGGTTCAACAATAGTTAACCAAATGATTAGCCCTATGATCACTTTCATATCAACCATATTCTTCTTCACCATAACTAGTTCAAATGACTCAAATGAACTAGTTAGAGAGTTGTTCAATTACAAAGAAATCTTATGTACTACACAAGACACAATTGAAGCAAAAACGATTTGATTCACATGAATCAGTTCATGAACTCTATAGCCACGTTTTGCAATTGCATTCCTTAGTTTATAAAGATAAGTTCACTAAACATCGTTTTTAGACATAACCTACTCAAGTTCGCGAATTGGTTTCGCGTACTTAAGCTCCCGGATGGAGTTCACAAACTCCAGCAGAAATTCTCGGGTTTGAGAACTTCGCCAGTTCGCGGACTGGGTTCGCGGACTGAGTTCGCGGACTGAGTTCGCGGACTTAGCTCAAGCACTACTCCGGTTCACTTGATCAACAAAGTTTGCAAACTTCGGGTCAAGCAATAAGGACTTATATATATATATATATGTGTGTTTCCACAACAATGCTTATATCCTCCAAATGGTTATATAGTCTAAACTCTCATTTCAATCAGAGGACGTTATATAGTTGTTATTCACAAACCATTTTTTTGTCAGAGCAATTTTCAAAGTGATTGAAACATAACATGACTCATCACTAGGTAAAGATGAACTTGGCTAAAGCGAAAGCTTTACCAACACATATTTTAGAGAAATAGATAGGCGAGGTAAACTCGGCTCGAAATACCAAATGTGTATAATCTAAGTCTATATAGCAAAACGACTTTTGTCTCAAGATAGGAGATAAATAGACTTTTGAGTGATAGATAAGTTCAAGACTCCACATACCTTTTAGTCGATGAAGATCCACCAGTTCCTTGAGTAGTCCTTCGTCTTGTATGATGATTTCCATGGAGTTCTTGATCTCAACTACACTTTCTATCCTAGTCTGAAACCTTAGCTATAGTAGACTAGAAATCAAGACTTATAGTTTTGATCACTAACATTGACAAACATGCTATCTCGACCGAGCAATGCTCTAACATTACCGGATTACATACCAGAATTAGGAGGAATGATATAACAACATATGAAAGAAGTGTTTCTATTCACACAAAAAATATGATGGTTTGGTATTGAAGTAGATCATGTATGATAATTATGAAAGAAACTTTCAATTATTGTAGGCCGGGAAGATAAATTGATGTCAATTTCGCTGATTTTTAAGCTATCAAAACACCATTACGAAGGGTTGGAATTGTTTGGAAGCTACTGCTAATAGATGTTGACGGATGATATTGTGTTATTCTCTGGAATTAGTGTTGCATCCTGTTACAACCTTTGCAACACTCCATGTTGCTATGATCGCAACAGCACGTATTCTTTAAATGTGTTCCTATGTGGCTGCGCATTAGAACTGAATCAATTGTATTTTTAGTATTTATTTAAATGTGACTTCTATTCGTTAATTATTTGTTATTGTTCGTCTTCATAATAGCAGCTTGCAGATCAAACATCATATGGGTGGCACTAATTAACTGTTTGGTTTATTTGAGCAATAAAAAACAAAATCCTCTTTGACAATGAGATTACTCCTATCCAGCAAGCAGCAACAAAGTTAACCTAACTATAGGAGGTGGTCACGGCCAGAAGAATTTTATGAGTACCCATCCATAGAATGGGTTACAGATAGAAAGCTCATGTCAAATCTGGGTACGAAGAATGCAAAAGAAAAAAAAAATCTTAATCATCTGAGAAATTAGCCATAATGAGATCGATGTCTAGTGATACGAATATTTTGTCTGATTTGGGAGATATGGGTTCAATTACATCAAAATTCTTATTGAAATCATTCATTTTGGTTGAAAAAACCTAGATTTATAGGGTTTTGATTTAAATAAGAACTATAAATCAAAATCACTTCCACCTCATTAGCTAAACTAATTAAATTCGTTAATGAAAATTACCCAGTGATAATAGGGGGTTGGTGACGCTCGGAAACGTCTTGGGTCGTCTAGATATTTGACGTTGTTTCTGACCGTCGATCTAGAGCCCAAAATACTAGTATTTTGCTTCTCTTAAGTTAATATGATTCATATCTTTTTGTTTTTTCTGCTATTACCATCCTTCTTCTCTCTCGAGGAGAGAAAAGAAAAGGAAAGGGGAAAGGCCAAAAATAATATAGACAGGTTAAGAATAAAAAATATTACATAGAGTCTAGTTCAATTGACCTAGTCAATTGTCTGTTTGGTCCTATTTGGTAATATAAATTATAGTTTGGTCCTAAAAATTATAGTTTGGTCCTAGGATGATGTAAATGTCATCTTGTAGTGGGAAAAATACCCTTTTGGGACCATTACATCATCCATGACATCACCATATGATATATATATAGTCAATTATCAAGAGAGAAGATATTATTTTCAGATTTATTTTCTCTCACCTCCATATTTTCAGATCTACTTTCTCTCTCCTCTTTTTTCTTCTCCTGCTGCATAAACAATGAAGATTTTGTGAGTTCTAGGGTTTTGATTTTGCAGAGATGATGAATACGATTTGCAGAGATGATAAACGTCATGAGTATATCAAGATGATGAACAAGACGACGATTTTTTGACAAAGATTTTGTGTTTTCTCCCTGTTTTGATGTTGTTTGTGGTTGAAGATGATGATGAACACGATGAAGATGATGAAAACGATGAAGATTTATGTTCTTCTTCGTCACTGCTGCTGCTACTGTTGAAGATGATGAATTTGATGAAGTTCATTCTTGAAATGAACTCTGTTTTTCTCCCTGTTTTGATGTTTTTGTGGTTGAAGATGATGATGAACACGATGAAGATGATGAAAACGACGAAGATTTATGTTCTTCTTCGTCATTGCTGCTGAAACTGTTGAAGATGATGAATTTGATGAACTTCATTCTTGAAATGAAATCTGTTTTCTTTAGAAGATGATGATGCAAACCAATGAAGATGATGAAGATCTTGATTTTGATGATAAAGATCTTGTTATTGACGATGATTTTGATTTTGATGTTGAAGATCTTGATTTTGTTATTGAAGATCTTTGTTACTGATGTTTGTTGCTCGTGTTAAAGATGAATTTCTGCTGCTGTTGAACATGATGATGTTTTGCTGCTACTGTTGAAGACGAAGAAGAAGATGAAGTTGATGATGCTGCAGTTCATTTTTACGAATGAACTCTATTTTTATCAGGAGTTCATTTCTGGAATGAACTCTGGTTTATGTAGGTTTTTATCAACAGTTCATTCTGATGAATGAACTCTGGTTTGTATAGGTTTTTATCATGAGTTCATTTCTGGAATGAACTCTGGTTTATATGTTTTTTTATCAGGAGTTCATTTTCTGGAATGAAGTCTGGTTTATATGGATTTTTATCAGGAGTTCATTTCTGGAATGAACTCTGTTTTTTTTAGGTTTTTATATGGAGTTCATTTCTGGAATGAACTCTGTTTTTTTAGGTTTTTATATGGAGTTCATTTCTGGAATGAACTCTGTTTTTTTAGGTTTTTATATGGAGTTCATTTCTGGAATGAACTCTGTTATTTTAGGTTTTTATATGCAGTTCATTTCTGGAATGAACTCTGTTTTTTTAGGTTTTTATATGCAGTTCATTTCTGGAATGAACTCTGTCTTTTTAGGTTTTTATATGGAGTTCATTTCTGGAATGAACTCTGTTTTTGTAGGTGATTTCTGAAAAAATAAGTAGAAATTAACAGGAGTTCATTTTGAAGAATGAACTGCTACAAAAAAAACTAACACGGAAGGGTATTTTTGTTCAGTTAAATATTTTTAAATAATTATGGACCAAACAGTAAAGGTGTTTGACCAAAAGACTAAACATACATGGGCCCACCTAAAAAAGGACCAAACGATATTTTTCCCTATTCGATATTATAATATAATATTAAAATATTATACACAGAATGGTGTTATTTTGTCATATTGTAGAGCCCTTGCCGATTGTTCAGCAGCCCCAAGAACAACTTTCTTGGTATGACCAAGTATGAAGCCCGTTTCTCAAGCTCATTAGAAGATTCAGACTAAGTCTTGCGGGTTAGATTTGGCTGCTAGATTAGACAAAAAGCGTTGCATATTACATAAAAGGTGTTGCCTAATTCTTTAACATTACTTCTCTTTCCAAATATATCTCGCATTCCAACTAGTAGCGAGATAGTTTCGCTGAATGGTTCAACGCAAAGAAAATCAACTTTTCGTTGTTTAGTTCAGCGCGTATTGATTTACTTTTTGATTCGACGTCTGAGATGGTTGCCCTGTTCCATTCAACGAGGCCACGAGGAATGATTCAGCGCATCTAGATGGTAGATTAGAACTTCCATAAGACTTAGGAGGTTATTCTAGCTGACATTGACTTCCAATCTAGATGCTAACTCCGAATGTCTCTGACATCAAAAAAAAAAAAAGTAGATTAGAAGACCGTATGACTTAGCCTTAAGGCCATTTCTACACGTGCCTCCCTTGATACGTCATGACACAGTAATCACTCACTTTTTAAATGACAACATTACAAATAGAAAAATAACGGCTAGATTTTCCCACTTCCACCTTTTCTGCGGTCATTTTTTTTTTCTCATCCATTCTAAAGTTCTTTAAGACAAGCAAGAATCGCTCTTTGGATCACATAACTGTTAATTACTGATTCGCACAAAATGCATGTGAAAGCCCTACCCGAACATGTAAATCCAGACTGTATTTTGCTGCACCTCTTAATCTTACAATGGTGAATGTTGTATTGAGAATCGATTTCTGGCTACTAGCGTCTACTTTATGCAGGGTTGTGTACATAATTTTATTAAGGGTGATATCATGTTTATGTTTTCATCCTGTCTATGACATTTGATCTATATGTAACAATAGATAGTTGGTAAAATAGATGGACATCAAACTCCTTCAACATAAATAGTGGAGATTGTCGGGTTTGGTGGAAAATGGAGAGAGGAAGACTTGAAAGAAAAAAAACCAACTCTTTTGAAATACTCTGGTACTGGGTCTAACGAGCAGCACCCCCACACTGCAAGAAGGGATGAATGGCTCAGATCCTAGTTCTGGAAAATGGAAAACTTTGACTTCTTGTAAGAATGGGAAAAGTTGGCTAGATATGGTTAAAGAAGAAGAAGAAGAGGAGGAGGAACATTTAAGTTGATTCGGTGACTATTCTGCGAATATCGTTGAATCAGTCAGTGGGTGGAGTAGCGAAAATTCGAATTAGATGTCTCGAGAGAAGCACTCCAGCACAACTAATTGTTGATAAATGTAATGAAAATTGCAGCAGTGATAATCTGAATTCCAAAGATTCCTATCATCAATTGTCCTCAGCAAACTATATGGAGGATAATCTACAAAGGAGGTTTGAAGCAGTTGATATTAATGGAGAGTTCAGAAAGTCAGCTGCTCGACGTTCTCTATATTTAAGCAGGAACAAGAAACCTCCGCGCAGCAGTACTTGTACTCAAATAACATGAATTGTGCCGGTAATAATCCAAGTACTTGATCAGATCGGAGAAAGAAGTCAACGCCGTTAAGAAAAGATAGGATCCAAATTCTTAATGAAATCACTCGTCAGGATAGTGCAGTGAAAGAAATGGCTCTTGTAGTGAAGCAACTGAATCGTGCTGAAGAGTCGATTGAAGCAATTAGATATATTCGTAGTCTTTGCTCTCAGCAAGCTCAGGAATTTCTTGATGGTGTGCTCATCTAGGTATACCATCCCAATTTGTTAAGGAAAGTGGTAATACTTTCCAAGACCGTAATGGTTAGTCTATGGAAAGTATTGCCCATATCAGTCACGGACTTGAGACTGATAAGGTAAGTGGTATATATATAGAAAGTATTGTCCATATCAGTCACAAACTTGAGACTGATAAGGTAAGTGGTATATATTAGGAAAGGATTGGTTATGTAAGTCATGATTGTGAGACTTATAAGGAAAGTCTCAAATCAGTGTCTTAGGTAAGTTTGGAGAACCTAATGTATAAATATCTATGAAAGTATCATGAATAAGATTAAGAGAAAAGATTTACCAAAATTTGTCATGGCATCACGAGCCAGTTGATTGAAAAAAAAAAAAAAAAATGGGTGGTGATGAAGAATCAAGCAAGGACAAGAATATAGAATATGATACGCAAAAGAAGAATCCAGTATATCATCTAGGATCAAGTGATGGTCCAGGTATAATTATCACACCGGTTGTTCTAAAAGGACATAACTATGATGAATGGGCTAGAGCCATAAGAAGATCATTAATAGCTAAGAGGAAGTTTGGTTTCATTGATGGAACAATCAAAGAACCTAAAGAAAGTGAACAGTTGGAAGAATGGGTGGCAATTCAGTCGATGCTTGTTTCTTGGATCAGTAACACATTGGAGCCGTCACTTAGATCCAGTTTGGGAGACTTTGATGATGCAAACTTATTATGGAACCACTTGAAGAGACGGTTTTGTGTTGTAAGTGGAACACGGACATGCCAGCTGAAGACATCTTTAAGTGAATGTAAACAAAAGCAAACAGAAAGTGTGGTTGCTTATTTTGGAAGATTGAATAAGATATGGGATGAGATGATCACATATATGAAGGTACCAACGTGCAAGTGTGGCAAGTGCGAATGTGATATTGCAACACAGGTTAGTACTTTGAGAGAAGAAGATTTATTACATTATTTCTTAATTGGACTGGATGCTGTCTATGGTCCCTTGCGTGAACAGTTGTTGGCAAGAGATCCACTGCCTTCAATAGATGTAGCATATCAAACAATGATAAACTCGGAACGTCTTAGGAAAGGAGATGTAGCCGCCACACCGGAAGTTCATGACAATGTGATGGCGTTCAAGGTACAATCTGATCAACGTCCTCTCAACAACACGTATGATCCAAATAAATATTGCAAGCACTGTAGCAGACAAGGACACTCGGATGAAGGTTGTTTTCAGCTTATTGGATACCCTGAATGGTGGGGAGATAAACCGAGAAGTGGAAGAGGATATGGTAGAGGTGGAAGAACTGGTGGTAGAGGACGTGGTGGTTTTGCGAATGGAAGAGGAGGCAGAGGACAAGGAACGGGAAATCAGGTTCGAGCACATAATCTAAATATAGCAGAGACAAAGCAGTCAAATAACACATATTCCTCAGACGGCTCAGATTTGATGGGAGTAACCGCAACACAGCTCAGACAGGTGCTTGAGTTTTTGAATGCAAAGAAAAATACGTCCCAACTACAAGGTAAGCAAACTAAACCGAATTGGATTATTGACACGGGAGCTACAAATCATGTCACGTGTAGAAGAGATGACATGATTGATGTGAAAGATATTGTGAAGTGTACTGTTGGACTCCCAGATGGGAAATATGCACAATCTGAGAAAATAGGGACTGTTATTCTACAGGGCGGTTTGAGACTTGATAATGTGCTTTATGTGCCTCAAATAACCTGTAACCTAATTTCTGTCACACAACTTATTGATGAATTAGTTTGTACGGTGCAATGTACTAACAGTTTATGTCTTATACAGGACCGGTTGACGAGGAAGGTGATTGGAATGGGTGAACGACAAGGTGGACTATACATTTTCTGTGGTGTGCCTCAAGTTGAAGTTATGGCAGTCAGTGGAGCATCATACGAGCTGTGGCATCGACGAATGGGACATCCATCAGAAAAAGTATTGCAAAGGTTGCCGGGTATAAGTAGATTGAAGAAGCATAATGAAGTTTGTGATATTTGCCCAAGAGCGAAACAACATAGAAGTAGTTTTGCTAGTAGTCTAAATAAAGCCAGTTGTATTTTTGAATTGATTCATATAGATCTATGGGGTCCTTATAGGGCTACATCGTCTTGTGGAGCACAGTATTTTTTAACAATAGTAGATGATTTTTCAAGAGGTGTGTGGATTCATTTGCTTCAAAATAAAACTGCAGTTGAACGAACGTTTCTTGAGTTCATAGCTCTTGTGAAACGACAATTTGATAAAGATATCAAAATTGTTAGAAGTGATAATGGTACTGAGTTTAATTCATTGCGTGGATATTTTAAGACTAATGGGATAGTGTTTGAAACATCGTGTGTAGGCACTCCGCAACAAAATGGAAGAGTGGAGAGAAAGCATCAACATATATTGAATGTGGCAAGGGCTTTGAGATTTCAAGCCAACTTGCCAATACGGTTTTGGGGAGAATGCGCATTGACAGCTGCGTATTTGATTAATCGTACTCCTACACCTATTCTGGAAAATAAAACGCCGTATGAAATATTGTTTGGAAAGCAACCTCCGTATAATCAATTGAAAGTGTTTGGATGCCTGTGTTATGTGCATGATCAAAAACAAAGGGGATAAATTTGCAAGTAGAGGAAGGCGGTGTTTTTTCTTGGATATCCATTTGGTAAAAAGGCATGGCAAGTATATGACTTGGATGAAAGAAAATTCTTAGTGTCAAGAGATGTCCAGTTTTATGAGAATAGTTTCCCATATAAGAATGCAGCGTCTGTGGTGCAGCAGTCGACAGTTACAACTCGCACTGCGAGTGATCAGCCTGGTCATTATATTGAGACTGAGGAGATTGGAGTATCAGCTGAGACTGCTCAGTTGAATCCATCGTGTGACTGGAGCGATGATGAAGAGGTGACAGCAACAGCAACAGGAAGTGAGAGCGTGGTAGTACCGAGTGTCACAGCAACAGCAGGAGACGCTGTAGGCATAACAGCAACAGCAGGAGACGCTGTGGGTATGCCTGATGAAACTGCGACAAACGGAGATGGTGAAAGAGTTCAAGATATGATTGCGACGGAAGAGGAACGTACAGCAGTCCAAGAGAGACCTGCTAAAGCAGTCAGTCCGGGTAATAGTGTTGCTGTAGAAGGTGATATGGGCAAAGGAAAGCGTATGAAAATTCCATCGAGTAGACTTAAGGGTTTTGTGACGCACACCACTAGAGAAAATGGTCCATCTCATCTTCATACATCACAATCATCCTCCTCAGGTACGCCGTATCCTTTGACATATTATGTTAGTTGTGAAAAATTTTCTACACCATATAAGAAATTTCTTGCAGCTATAACTGCGAGTTCAGCACCTCGCAATTTTAAAGAAGCAATAAGACATCCAGGATGGCGGAAAGCAATGGAAGAAGAAATACGAGCACTAGAAGAACAAGATACCTGGGTTTTGCAAGAACTGCCGGAGGGGAAGAGAGCACTAGGAAGTAAATGGATATATACAGAGAAGTATGATGAAAATGGGAATTTGGTTCGCTTAAAAGCAAGATTGGTGATCTTTGGAAATCATCAAGTGGAAGGCTTAGACTACAAAGATACCTTCGCACCGGTAGCAAAAATGACAACAGTGCGCACTTTTCTAGCTGTTGCAGCTGTTAAAAATTGGGAAGTACATCAGATGGATGTACACAATGCGTTTCTACATGGAGATTTGGAGGAAGAGGTGTATATGAAAAAATCATTGTATGGTTTGAAACAAGCTCCACGTTGTTGGTTTGCGAAACTATCAACAGCTTTGAAGAATTATGGTTTTCGGCAATCTTATTCAGACTATTCTCTCTTCACTATGATAAACGGAAAGATGCAACTTAATGTCTTGGTGTATGTGGATGATTTGATTGTTGCAGGAGATAATATAGTGGAGTTAAATAAATTTAAAACATACTTGGGACAGTGTTTCAAGATGAAAGATTTGGGAAAATTAAAATATTTTCTGGGCTTGGAGATTGCACGCAGTAAACAAGGCATTTATGTTTGTCAGCGGAAATATGCATTAGACATTATTATGGAGACGGGGTTGTTAGGAGCAAAACCGGCAGAGTTTCCAATGGAAACTAATCATCGTTTGGCTTTAGCAACAGGGGAGTTGTTGAGTGATGCAGAAAGGTATCGACGATTGATCGGAAGATTGATTTATCTGGCTGTGACTAGACCGGATCTAGCTTACTCTGTGCATATTTTGTCACAGTTTATGCAGCATCCAAGACAAGAACATTGGGAAGCTGCACTTCGGGTAGTAAGATATTTGAAAAAGAATCCTGGGCAAGGAATTTTGTTGCGCTCTGATAGTAGTTTAAGTTTGAAAGGATGGTGTGATTCAGATTGGGCAAGCTGTCCTTTGACTAGACGATCGTTGACAGGATGGTTTGTGCTTCTTGGAGATTCACCAGTGTCTTGGAAGACTAAAAAGCAGTGCACAGTTTCTCGGAGTTCAGCTGAAGCAGAATATAGATCTATGGCTGCAGCTACTTGTGAATTGAAGTGGTTGAAGCAATTACTAGGTGATTTGGGAATTCGTCATACACAGGGAATGAGTCTTCTTTGTGATAGTCAGTCGGCATTGTATATTGCTCAGAATCCCGTATTTCACGAAAGAACTAAACATATCGAAGTGGATTGTCATATCATCAGGGATGCGATAGTACAGAAAATTATTTCTCCCTCGTATACGCCCACAGGAATACAGTTGGCGGATATCTTCACCAAAGCATTAGGCCGAGTTCAGTTTCAAGGTCTTTTGTCCAAGATGGGCATTTGTGACCTGCATGCTCCGTCTTGAGGGGGGGTATTAAGGAAAGTGGTAATACTTTCCAAGACCGTAATGGTTAGTCTATGGAAAGTATTGCCCATATCAGTCACGGACTTGAGACTGATAAGGTAAGTGGTATATATATAGAAAGTATTGTCCATATCAGTCACAAACTTGAGACTGATAAGGTAAGTGGTATATATTAGGAAAGGATTGGTTATGTAAGTCATGATTGTGAGACTTATAAGGAAAGTCTCAAATCAGTGTCTTAGGTAAGTTTGGAGAACCTAATGTATAAATATCTATGAAAGTATCATGAATAAGATTAAGAGAAAAGATTTACCAAAATTTGTCACAATTGTAATGCTGTTTCTTTTTTTCGTTTCTTGCCTTCAAATTTCTTGAATGTAGTGAAAAATCACTTTCTAAATGAGCATGGAAATTTAGTAGTAGCCCTCAGATTATGTCAGTGCCTCTGGATAACCCGGTCTTATGAAAAGTCTCATCTGCGCTCATGGATTCTTGCAAAATGCATATGAAAACTCTCCCCCAACATGTAATTCCAGGCTATATTTTGCTGCACCTCTTGATTTTACAATTCTCATTTAGTTAAATTTATGGAGCTGTGGTGCAGAATTTATTAAGAGTGTTATTATGTTTAAGATCTTTTCTGTCTGACATTTATGGAGAACCGGTATAATCTATGAACATATCGATTATCATGCATAATTTAAGCTTCTTGATGAAATTTTCTACTGCTATTAAGGATAATTTTAGCATTTGGGATATAGATTGTGATTATTTGTTGCTATCAGTGTTAGGTAAACGGCTGCCTAACTCCAAATTGTTCATCCCCCACAGATACAAAGACAAGAATGAAAAATAGTAACAATGAAGAGCCTAAAATTAGTCTCTGTACCGGTTCACAAAATGATAAACAAAAAGAGTCACAAAAACAACAAAATTGTAAAGATGATGATTAATCATGCAATATTCGAGCAATTTTTACATATGAGAAATCAAATCACCCACTACAAATTTTTGTGCTCAACCAAGAAGGAAAAAAGTAATGAAAATCTGAAAATGAGAATAACCATTTTTTGCAGACTTCAACAAACTACTTCTAAAGTGTATCTAGCAATTTTCCTATCTAAGCAATTTACTCATCAATTCCAAGCAATCATAAACTCAACAAAGAGGTTACAATCCATGATCAATCTCAGTACTACTTTTTTTTTTTTTTTTTTTTTTTTTGCGTTTTTTGTTGAAAAATCTCTTCTAAACTTCCTGTTAGCATGAGATTTCATCAACCAACCTTGCAATATCGAACTGTCCATGACAACATTCGATCACACTAACAACTTCTTCAAAAGTGGATACACTACATGGAATAACTAATCCATTTCTTTGTTCATATCCATATTCAGCTTGAGTTTTCTCTAACAACATTTTAAACAACGGATGAGAAAGAAATCCAGTTGGAACGATAAATCTTTGTCTTTCTTCTCCTACATATAGAGCTAACGTGCCCGTTGGAGTTGTCGCCGGAGATGACGACTCTTCATATTGATCACTAAGTAATAATTCGAAGTGTGGTGAATGCTTACCGTCTCCGGCTGCACCTATCTTCACCTTCTTTACTAGTTTCTTAACTGATTTCATTTTGATGTTTCCTAGCATTTTGATGAACTTCTTTCCAGAGAACCAAGAAGAAGAAAAGGATGAAGTGCTATAGGCTTGGGGGTGATAGCAGTTGGTTGGTATTATTTATATATGGTATGGTTTGGAGGAAGACTTTTTGTCTTAAAATAAGTCCAGTTTTTTTCTTGCTTAAATAAATGGAATCTAAATAAGAAGTTATGTTCATTAATTTTTTCTCTTTTCTTGAAAATGATTTTTCATTTTACTTTTGCAATTTAATTTTTCTTCTTATGATTGAATAAAAATCAAACCCTTTGATCAAGGAACCTTCTAATTTGACAGAAAAAGAATATTCTTCGATTTTATTTTACAGCTATATATTTTGGAAAATATAAATCAACTTAAAACTGAAGATGAAAAGTAATTTTATCGGATTAAGTAATTAAGCTTATGTCACATGGATTTAATCTAATTAATTAACTCGAGTTGAGCTAGTAAAGTTCCGTACCGGTTTCCTTTTAACAATAGTAGATTCAACAAAGTTGGTTATATGCCTAGAAACTGTCAATTTTGCCGGATGATAAAGTGACATATTCAACTGCAATTTTTTTATCTTGGTTTTGAAGGTGAAGTGCACTAAGGATTAAGGGAGTTGTTTGTATCTGTAATTTCTAAGTTTTTGCTTAAGGATTCTATGACAAACATTTAAATCCAAATAAAGAACCATAGATTCTATGACAAACATTTAAATCCAAATAAAGAACCATAGATTCTATAAGTTTAGATATCTTTTGAGTTTTATTCAAAACCAAAATGCATATTATAACTGCCCACTTGTTAGTCGACACTCGACAAAAGTGATGGCTATTTTACCGCCAAGCCATTTTTTCCTTTCTATTTTCTGATTTTTAATCGTGCATCATCATTTAATGTGTGAAAAATGCAGTGCTATACAGCCGCGCGTCTAAGATGGACCTAGGAAACTAGGCAACTCTTAGTTCTTTACACCCCAGTCTATTCGATTAACATCGACACAATTTGCGCACAGCTGGGCGTACAGAGCGTTTGGATACAACTATGTTCCGACTTTGCTTCAAAAAAGTTCACTTTTTGGTTTTTAAAAGTCATTTTGAAATTTGACTGTCAAGCTGATTTGTGGCTTTTAGAAGTCGATAAGCTGTTTCTAATGTTCTATCCAAAGGGGTATTAGTATTTGGCAAAAGGCGAGTCCAACCAAGTAAAACACGATGAAAACAACAGGAAAATAGATTAAAGAAGATGAAGAGAGAAATCAATAGAGATGGACAGTTGGTTGTTGGTGTGTAAATGTTGGACGTTTGGCCTTGGTGGTGGGCACCATGAAGAAACACGAAAACTATATAAACCATGAATTATTTTATCAAAAAAAAAAATACTAATAAAGATTTGAAATGAAAAATGGAGTCAAAACAACAACGTGTGCAGATGAAAGTTGAGAGTTGTGACTCAAAGTCGGAGAGATTCATTATCGGTTTGTTTATTTGGCCCATCGGACGGCCCTGCATTTTTAATGAAAATTTTAAAACATCATCGTGGAGGTTTTCATGCACAAAACAGAAAAGGCCGAATGATGACTATGGTCTGTGCACCTCCCATAACAAGTCATAATACAACTACTCCCCGAATCTCTTCCTCTTTTTTCCAATAAGAAATGAAAGTCGTCAAGCATGCATTTTGATTTTTATTAATGGTAAAACCTTAGATGCTAACCACAATTATGATACGCATGCCGACTGCCGTATGCCTAAGGAGAATATGATGTACCCTTCCCGTTAGCTCAATTTCTAGCCTCTAGGCATCCAGAAATTTCTACCTTCGTGTTGTTTTTCCTTGAAGCGTAAATTTTATTAATCGATTTTTGTGGATTTTTATAGATTTTTTATCTGAGTGATTTTCGGTGATTCTCTAAAAATATAAAGATTTCTAATGATTCTCTGAGAGTATATTACAGAGTCTTTGTGACTTGTAAAGACGAAAAATCGATATTCATAGAGAGTCTCTGTGATTTGTGGAGACAGAAAAATATGTAATATCTAATAAAAAATTCAAAACATCACTGGTTACTTTGTTATGCATGTTATAATCTTAATAAAAATATCAAGACTCCCTAGTAAAATACGTGTTTATTGTCAAAATAAATCTCACTATTTCCCTATGTAAATGTTTTCATTCTCTTTATTTCACTCATCCCACATTCATTTTATTTGCTATGCTATGTCGTCACTGGTTTGCTGCGCAAATGGCCCGTTACTGGGTCACCAGCTCAAATTAAAAATAAATAAATTAATAATAATAAAAAAAAAGTGGTCTTATTCTTAGAAACAAATATTACCTAAGTCTCTATAAATATCACCTATTAAGGAGAGTTTTCTATCATGCCTATATTTCTAATAAAAAAGTCTCTCCAAATCTCTGAAAACAACAAATCATTGACTTTTAATTCTCATTTTTATAACAGGGATGTTGGAGTGACTCTTATGAAATATTAATCCAATAACATGGAGTTCTAGAGAATTTAAATGACTTAAAAAAACTCTAACCAATAAAAGAGACATCAGGAGACTCTCCAAAAATCTTTATTAACTCACAGTGGATTAAGAACTCTCTGAGACTCATTTGAAATCTCATTTGACTAACCCCACGTACATGTGAGTACATAGTATTCATAGAGTCATTAAAAATAATCTGGTTATCAAAATGTGGGATTGTCAAGCCCCAATTTGTGGTTGAAAAACTTTTCGTTTGAGTTTCATCCCTTGTGTGATTGGCCAAGAAATCTGCTGCATGGTTTCCTTTCCTGTAGTTGTATTGGACGGGGCAATGTGATACTTAACACATTCTCCGCTTTATTTCAGTAATCCTTCCTGATACATGCCACATCGGCCGGTTCAGTGGAAGGACCTATGAAACGCAAGAGATTTCCTAAATTTGTCTCGAAAAGCGCCTCCAAACCCATGCAAATGAAACCTACACATGTAATTCCTGGGTATCCCCTGGAAGCTTCGCCCGTGTTAATCTTAATTCAGTCCATGTTAGGGCTAGACCATCCCACTGATATGGTTGTTGTTTTTCTTTTGTTACTTAATGGGGGAGGTGAGGTCTCCTTTTCCCATGTGTACTCCTTCTACTGCTTTAAATCCCGCATTAAAATACCTTTCGTGTTGACTGTTTTTGGCGATATATTAGGTCATTTATGGTTATCCACAAAGACCAGAAGAGAAAATAGAATGAGGTAACGATTGAGGTTGGATTTTTCCCTTTTAAGAGTTGCGAGATGGTTGTTTGGGGAGTTATAGCGTTTGGAGAAATATGCGTGACATTTAGATTAATATATAGGTGACTGAGTAGGGTATTCCAAGCAGTATTTATGGTTGGGAAGTGGAGGAGCAAGTGATCGAACGAATACACTAGAGGCATAGGTTGGAGTTGGTGAGTTGGATGCAGCTTAAGATACAAAAGGTTGGTAGATCTTCGCTCAAAAGAAAATTTGTAGTTTTTGTGGACATGGTAAGCTCCACAAGATTTTGGTGAGTGGGGTTCTGATGAGATTGGTCAACCTCTTGGTTTAGCCATTGGTATCCGAAATCAATAGTGTATTTTACATATTTCAAATGCGACAGGGAGGTGGATATTTATAATTATTTGTGATGCAAGGGGAGAAGGTTGTCTAGCTTATCTTGCATCCAGTTATGAGAAAGAGAATCAATGGTATCAACTATTGCCTGGATAGAGTAGCATTGTGCGAGATCAAGATTCTCAAATTGTGGAATTCAGTTGACCTGTATATAGGTTGTTAAGTATTTACAATGCCTAAATTTACTTTACGACTTAAAATTTACATGCCACAAAATTTGCATTGTGGCCTAAACCAACCTAACCTAAAATTTGTTATTATAACCATAAGTTTTCAAGCGATCTAGTTTTGTTTTAGTGATTCAGGCTAAATGTGCAGCAGACTTTTGTTGCATTCTAAATTAAATATTGGCAAGAGAATAATGAGCATAAAAAACCATACTTGAGATTGTTTACCTCTTCGAAGAGAAACAACAGTTGGAGTTGCATTAGGTTGACTAGTAGGACTGGGGTTGACTGTTGCGCATGTCATATTATCGATTATTGAAGTAAGGATTTGTTCATAGGCAACATGATTGTCATGATGATGCACATTTGATGAGATGACCACGCCTATATCCAGCGTTGCTAGCTTTATGGAGATACTGTTGATGTGGAATGATCGTTATTTCCCATTGGCCACCTATTGAGGGAAACACAAACATGGGAAGATTTTGCAAATATTTTCTTCTCTTAGGCTTTAGCATGTGAGAAGTTTGAAAATGTGTAACTGAAGCGATAGGGGTCAGGTAGTTAAAGAGAGTGATTAAAGGTGGGGAGATAACTTTTTGGAAACCACTCTCGTTAAGAGTGGTAGAAGACCGTCTAATCAGAGTAATTTGGCTAATGAAAAGCCAATTCAATATCTTTCTTAAGTAATTTTTCTTCTATTCGAATTAACTTTTCCCCTTATAGTCGAATCCAAACCTTGATTAGTATTCAAAAATCGGTTGTAATCCTTTGATAAAATGACTGATAGTGAGAAGAATTTGCAGTCTAAGGAGAAACTGTTGCATGTGTTAATATTGAGCCACAAATTTACTGGTATCCTTTGGAACAAGTTATCCATAGATTTCCGTATGGCATATCTTTCCCTCAAGGTTGTGAATCTTCAAACTATCAGTACAACTTCAACTGCATTTGGAAACTCATCAACATAACATTACTGTAAAAAGAGAGGTGATTGAGAGACATGAAAACCACCAGGTATTTTTCGTGCTCTCTTGAATAGAAACCCAATCAAAACTCTCTTTGGTATCATTAATTAGCATGTTCCTTTGGTTCATGATATACTAGCACTCCTTTTGAAATCCAAGGTAGGTATTATGAGGTTTGAAGCAGTAATCGAAATGTTGTGGTGGTAGTGGCGGTGGTAGTGGTGGTTGTGGTGGTGGTTCTGATGATGAAAGGGCACCGCCGGATATTAATGGTAAGGGAGAGGAACCTATAGATGAAAATGATGGGAATCCTCCCCAGGAGCCAATGATGGTATCCGATGACGACACTTGGAAGTTGTATGCAGTGCATCCCAGGTTTGGGCCGCTCGAGGTCCATGAGGGGTTTGAAGTGGTTGTAGACCGGTTTGTCGTTTCCGGAGTTGAGAGGATTGTGTTCATGTCTATTACCTTTTCGGCTGGTGTGAGGAGGGATATACGGTTTTTGGCTCTTCATCCATGAGATTATGATGCTCCTATGCATTTTACATTGCTTGATGTATTGTGTCTTAATGTAACCCATCTTGTGAGATTTTTGGTGGTGGTGATCCAACCAATGATCTGGCTAATCAAACCAACATCCCATCTGATACAGTCAATCCAGCCAACTCGGAAATTTTCCAGACGATCTAGTGGTTCTGACGCATCCTGCACCAGTCTAGCCCGAGGAAATATGCGAGCACATCAGATAACTCCAGTTCAAGTCACAAGGAGTCGTGCTCGGAGTGTTATCCATGGGACTCGGAGTCGGACTCGTCAACAACCCAACTAACTGGAGAGGTAACCAGTCAATACTTCTTAGAGGACTATGCTTGATGCTACAATGAGCTGTAATGTTGTTGTTGTAATTCTTCTTTCTTAGAGTTGTTATGGAGTATTAAAGAGTGGTGTATTTGTTGGGTATGTTGTGTTTCATGGATTTGTTTTGGACTAATATAGATTATAGGTAGTTTATGAAAAGTATGGTGAGTGTTTGGATATTTGAGAGGTTTTTGCGTTCGCTACTACTTGTTTGAGGTTAGCTTAACAGGAGGAGATCTATGAACATGGAGGAGTTGATTTCAAGAAAGCAAAAAAATGTCTATATATGTTCATACAGAGATGATATAGGTATTGAGTGGGGTGGGGGTTGTTTGAGTGATGATTGCCGGTATTTGCTTCAACATGGGAGCTGTCAATATGATCCAATTGAGTAGAGATTTGGGTGGTTTGCGGGACAGGGGTGGTGTTATTGTTTAATTTATGTGAGTTTTTAGTAATTTAGTGCTTCTAATGATTCTGGTAATTTCGGTGATTCGGGTGATTGGTTGGTAGAACTTGAAAATTAATAGAGAGTAATCGGTGATTGGGTTTTCATTAGAATTCATGATCGAGAAACATACCGGTGAGAAGCATCGGTTCACTAGAGATTCCGACAGAAAACACGGCAAAAATGAGTTGTTAGGAATCGAAAAAAAGACACAATGGATGGAAAAGCGAAACTTTATTTGAGCAAGGACTATATGGAATGAGGGTTATCATTCAATATAGATGAGTCTCACTGGATTTGCTCAAATTAGGTGCTATTATGGAGTGAGAACACCCACTTATTCATTAATAATCATTCATACACTCATTGGATGGAACGAGTAGGCGACAGGGGACATTAAGCGGATGATTTTCAGCCGTGTGGAAAAATATCCTGAGTAGCTGAAGATCTGTCTCTCAAGCCTATTTTTAGAGTTTTATAAATTTAAAACTCTTGGAAATGGACCCACAATAAGGTTTTCTTATTAAAAAAGGAAAAAAGAATACGAGAGGCATATGTTCAGCCGCTTGGAGAGAAATTCGATAAACATCATCCGTTAAGTCCCATAATTTAGCTTGGAGAGAAATTCGATAAACATCATCCGTTAAGTCCCATAATTTAGCTTCCCATGGTCATAAAAACACTTATTGAGTTAGTCTCTTATTGGTTTTGACACTCATTCTATAACCCTTACTTTAAGAATGTATGCAGAGAAGAGAAGGAATCGTACAGTAAAAAAGTGCCCCAGAAAATAAATTCTCACATTATTTCATACACATTGAGTGAACTGTTCTCCACTGTCGGGATCTAGTTTTTTTCTTTTCTTTTTTTTTTTTTAAAGCAGTCCGGATCTAGTTATAAGAATCAAAACCTAACAAAAAGGATGAAAAAAGAATGAAGGAGTCATCGACAGAAATTAGTAGGTCAGCAAAATCATACTCATAGGATACCAATCAATTGCAGGTACAATAGTACGGGCCCCATGTACTCATCAAGTTTCAAACATTGCGATTACGACTCGAGACATATCCATCAAATTGCAGAACCAGCAGGCAACTGTGATATTGCCTTTGACCCACAACAAAGCTTCTTTAAAACTTTCTTTTTCACCTTTTAATGAGCAGGCAGGAGGCAGCAATCGCGCAAATTACATCTCTTAATATTCTTTTTAAGCTACTAAAGTTAAGACCATGTACGCTAAACATCGTGCACTTGAAAGATGCGGACAAATACCCATAGACCGGAAAGTCATCATGAAGAAGGGCCCTTTAATGAGCTCAACACAATAAAGCTAAAGTTTGATTATGATTGGTTTCCTAACAAGTTGATCGCTTGATTCAAAACAAGTCACTCTCGAACTAGAATTGCCACTATGCTCGATCACTACTTTTTAAGGTTATCATGGATGTAAGATTTTGGTATAGATATTTGTTTTGTAGAACTGTGAGCACACAAACCACGAAGGGATCCGAATGCTCACAATCAATCATCGTCATCTAAGGAGATTTGTGATGATGATATCCTAGTGTTGATTCATTGGCTCAAAACCTTCGGGTTTATCATAGCCTCATCTAACAACTCCATGCGAGGCGTTTGCGTACGGGATATAAGTACAAGCAAAGAAAACAAAACGTATAAGTAAAGATCCATGGGGCTAAATAAATATAAAGTGCTGAAATGTAAATAAGACCAAGGTTTACGTGGTTCAGCACTAAGGCCTACGTCCACGGGGTTTGTTGTTTTACTATATTCTTCACGGTTACACGAATAGTCGAATGACTCTTTGGGTTTACATGTTTCTCTCTTCTAAATGATTAACTTACACTTGCAAACTCTCTCTCTCTCCTTCCCTTCCTGATTCTTCCGATCCCCCTTCCTCTTGGTGGAGACGGGGTATTTATAAGGTTAGAATGTGGGACCCATCTCTGATGACCGTTGGAACCTTATCTTCTTGTGTCCTTGCGTCTATCACGCAGAGGTCTGCGTTTGCCCCTTGATCCCGCAGAGGCATCCTCGCTCGTTCCACAGGTTGATCGACACGTACACTGCTCAGAGTGTTTAATGTGGGTAGTTGAGGGGTCTGCTCGTGTCAGACAAGTGTCTTCTGCCCCTGTCACGTCCGTGTCAGCTAACTTTCTCTCCACCGTTGATCTAGCTTCTCTTTTGGGGATGCGATAAAGTAACTCCTCGGGGTTTATTTGGTGTTTCGTAGCGCATCATGTTTTGATGTTTTGGCCTGCATGCTTTCCACGTATCTTTTTATATACACGTGTCTGATAGTGAGATATATGTGTACACAATTTGCCCCTTTTCTTCGGGCTTGAATGTCTAATGGGTGCCTTGAAGAAAAACTATCGTCGCATATTCTTCTCACTCCTAATAACTTCTCCTAGATACTTGGGCACGTCTTTTATTCGTGCATTAACTGCTTATGTAACGGGCACGTTTCCCATTCCTCCATTAATTTCCTTCTCTTTCTTTCGGGTATATTAAGGAGAGAAAGAAAATTAATTTCATTCTTCCTAAACATTCTCTCAGTTTTCATTCTTTGTTTTTCAGCCCTTAAATTCTCTGTCTGTCTTCATTGAACCTGTGACCTTAAATTCTCTGTCAGTCTTCATTGAACCTGTGATCTTAAATTCTCTCACCTTAGCATTAATCACGCCCGCTTCCACTGTTTGTTTCTTCTGCTGCTGTTTTTGCCGGTAAGTTTTTCTTTTCTTTGTTTCCACTGTTTTACGCTGTGTTGATTTGTAAATTCTCTGCTACTGTTGTTCCTTGTTTGTGATGAAGAACTTCTTTGATGCTTGCATACTAGTTTGCCCCTGTTCTTTATCTTAAATCAAGGAAGCCTGTTTGCTTGTATTTGAGTTTTTGAGGGTCTGAATTTTATGGAATTTTGAGCATGTATACTAATTTTAGGGTTTCTGCGTTATCGTGTGTGTATTGCTATTGATGTGGTTTTTTGATCTTTGGTAATGTTTTTGAATGTGTGTAACTTGTTCTTGATTTTAATCTTTTCGCAGCCATGTCTGACCGTCCGCGGCTTACTTGTCAGACTCCTGGTTCTGGTCTATCGAGATCTCCTCCGCGTGTAGAGAGTCTCAAGATGATGTTCGTCGGAGTCGAGTTTCTTCTGGAGCGAAGGCCTCGTCTTCTAGGGAAGAGATTCCTCCGACAAATCCTTCTGGTTCCCGAAGAGTCTTCGATCGCGCAGCGTCGCTCGTCGTGATGATATTAGGAGTACGCAGGCTCCGCCTCGTTGTTGCTTTTGACGTTCCTCCTCTACGTTCGTTAGTGCCCGAGCATCATCTGCGGTCCCCTCCAACTTTTAAAGGGAAGAATACGAAGGGTGTAGTTCCGAGGGCTGAATCTTCAAAGAATCCTCCGGTGAAGAGAAAAGCTTCCGAAGCGTTCATTAGTTCATCCGGCCCCGCCGAGGAGGATGAGGCTGCCCCCTTGATACGTAGTGTCTCGGTTAGTAAGAAAAAAGTAACCTTCAAGCATATTGATCTCGAAATATTCAAGGAAAAGCATGAGCTCAAGCCTTCGGGGTTCGTTTCTATGCCCCTGAGGATGATATTACTTATGAGCTTATCTCAAAGTATGAGTTCGATGAATTTCATTTGTTAACGACGGTTGGAGCGTTCGAAGCTGGTCTTATGCTGCCGTTGTACAAATCAGGTGATTCCTTCTACTATGACGTGCTCGCTAGTCGTGAAGGCTCTTCCACCAATACTCACAGCCGTTCCGTATCCCAACTATCGGGGAATTATCTCCGCGCCCTGAAGGAGTGCTATCTGCGGAGTAAGGGGGAGACGTCGATGACTTGCTACGTCCCCAATCCCGCGGAGAAGGAATGGTATACTCCTGAGAATTTCAATAACTCCTTCGGTGATTACGTCAATAGTAGGAACCGCAAGCCGTGGAGTGTCAGCCTTCGGAATCTCGCTGCTCCTCGGGGCGAGATTCGTCTGTTAAATGAGGTCAGCGATGCCAAGCTGAAGTATGTTCCTGGCACGGAGGGGTCTAGTCATCGGAAACTCTTCCCAGCGCGCGAGAGGATCAAGCGCGATCATGACTACGAGTGGCACGCCACCGTTATCGAAATAGTTGGTCCGTGGGCTTACGGTTGGATTCCTGGTCCCCGCGGTTGGCGGCCTACCGAGAGTAGTAAGCCACGCGAGTCTCCTCCTGCTCGTTATGGAGATTTCTGTCCCTGGCGTTTGAACTTTGCGGGTATGAATTTTCCTTATGCCCTTGACGTCGTAGAGGGAGACGAGGAGGAAGGTTCTGGTGCTATACTTCCACCGAAGAATACCTCAACTGCTCAGGTACGCGGATTCTAGCTGCGCTTCTCCTTTTTTAGAAATTCATCTGACGGGAAAAATAATTTTTTTGTGGTGTTGTTTTCAGGTGTTGAAGAAGAAAAAGATTAAGCCGAAGCAGTCTTCTACTATTGTGATGGGCGAGGCTGAGGCCCAAGAAGAAGTTACTAGTCCAGTGAACGAAGAGTTTGCTGAGGATGAGGAGATTACAGATGGGGAGGAACGTACTGGTACTTCCCCTATCAATGTCGAAGAAGAGGTCTTCGTTGGTCATGTTGGTGATGAAGGAAGGAACAAAGCCGTGGTGGCTGATGCGTTGTTATTGGGGACATTTCTGTCCCTGCTGGTGATGTCGCGGATACCCTTCCCGCCTCTCAAGAATTTTCTTTTGATCGGATGTACTCCACGGGGGAGTTCTTTGACGATGCCCTCGATTTTCCCGAGGACTTCTCTTTACTTTCCCCCAATGATAATTGGGATGTTCTTGGTGGTGATGGTAATGGAGACGCTACTGTTGAAGATGGTGGCGCGGAGGAGCATGCTGCGCATGTAGGCGCGGAGGAGCATGCCGACATTTGTGCTGAGGGGGCCGTGTCAGAGAAGGGGAAATCGGTCATTGATGCGCCTGCTGATAATCTTCCACAGTCGCCGACGTCTGAGGGGAGGACGCCATCATGGATTGGTTCAAGGAAAAGAATCTTCTATTTGTCTCTCATCCCGCCCCTGTTGTTGCTGGGGAAAAGGAATCTACTGCGTATACCCGTCGCATGATGGAGATGTCTTCTAAGGCGCGGGTGTCTGAAGCCTGGGGAAAAAATTTGAGTGTTCCCGAAGCTACCCTTGTGCCGGAGCCTCCTACTTCCGTTGCAGATATGATGGCCATCGCCGACGGGTATCAATATGGCTTTCCGCAGCAGCGTGTCTTGGAGGTAAATTTTCGTACATACTTTTTCGTGACAATCGAATGCTTCGGTGAAATAATGTTTGTCATCTTGATGTGTAGATGATGAGGAGTGAGCATTGTAACCACGTGCTGTATCAGTTCTTCAAAGCGAAATCTCTGAAGCTCGAGGCTAAGCTTCGTCACAGAGAAAAGGAATTATCTGCGGCTGAGGTCGAAATAGAAGAACTGAGAAAAAGCCTCAAGGAGAAAGAGAAGCTGGGTGAAGCAGAGGCCGGTCTTCGTTCCGAGCTTGTTGCTGTTCGCGCTGAGTTAGAGCAAGCTCGCAGCCAAGTTTCAACTTTCATAGGTTTGGTTCTTTTTCCCTCGCAGTATGTCGTCATTCCTCTATTTCTTAGTTGTTCTGTCTGAGTCTCCCCACCCTATCTCCAGTGGGTGGCGTCCCTGAGATGATATGGCTTCGAGACGAAAGAGCTCGGCAAAAATCTCGTATTAGAGATCTGGTTGAGAAAATTAAGAATGAAGCCAAGAAATGGGATGCTCGGGCTGAGGTATGGCGCGCGAGGCATGTTCAGATGGTCGACATGCAAAATCTGTACAACCATGATCGTGCTTTATTTAATGGCACACTGCTGTGGACACGTGATAGTCTGCGGGAAGCCCGTGAGCGTACTTCCTTGCTGGAGTCTAGGATTCAGCTGCTGGAAGAAGAATTACAGAAGGCTCGATCCATTCCTCTTTCAGGGGTTAAGGATAATATGCTCTGTCTTGTCAGAGAAAGAGATGATGCCCGTGCCGAAGCCCATGCTCTAAGCAAGGCCCTTGCCGCGTCCCGCGTTGAAGTAGCTCGTCAGGCTGAGTCTGAGAGGAATCTTGAAGTGTGTATGTACAGACTTAGCAAAGGGGTCTCGGAGATAAATAAAGAGGTCGACCATCTTCGTCACACGGACTCGATGAAGCAGGTAGAATTAGATGCCTGTCAATTTACTCTCACCAACCTTCAACTAGACTATAAGAAATTATCCGCGGAATATGACCATCTTGATGAAGCGCGAGATGCGGTTGTTAATGAGTATGAAGAGGCTTCGGCTTGTGTCGAAGGTATAATCCTATTTCATCGAGTGTGACCGTGTTTTTTTTTCTGTGCTAACTCCGTGGTGTTGTCTTTTTCAGAGCTCGAGGGACACCTTCGCGTCACAAATGAAAAACTTGAAAAGGCTCAATCTTCCTTAGCGCAGCAGGAAGAACAGACCAATCATTTCAAGAATTTAGCGGCATCCCGCGAGGAGGCCGTTGGTGCTGCTTCTAGAGAAGTGAATCGGCTATCTTCGTTATTATCCCAAGCCCAACAGCGGACAACAGTTATTAAGCACAAGGCTCGTTGTCAATTGGCTGAGGAGACGAACAAAATGCTGGAGAGGATAGAACTTGGCCTAAAGAACGAGCATGGTCTCGTGAAGAACTATCCTCGTCGTCCAGTTCCTTCTGCCTTGCCTGACTCCTCGGGACCCTCTTCTGGTGGGAGCGTCCCTTCAAGTTTTCGGAATAATCCTGCCGATGGGGAAGCAATCTAGGCAGAGACCGCAGCATTTTGTAGGGGCCGCGGCATCATTATCCTTCCCTTTTTGT